>NC_043760.1:16147400-16452948 GCF_902148845.1 Salarias fasciatus
TCAATGTTTCATGAGCCTTGTGAAATCAGCTTGTCCAATAAATTCTTTGTCAGCTGTCTGTGTTTGTCAGAATTCTTTGTTAAATGATTGAGCACATTTTGTCATTACACAAGTTTCCCAAATCATGAAGGAAACATTCTTGCTTCAGCACAGATTGATTAAAAAATAAAAAAGCAAACTTTTGACAGTAGTTGTTCTCATGTTGCTCTGCTGGACTGGCATCTGAAGACTTCCCGAACCCAGACGCCTCCTCATTCCGCTGCGAAATGACAAATGCAGATGAGATCCTCAGCATGGCAGTCATCTGTTTTTAAAGCTTGAATTTAATTGGAAATGTTTTTAACTAAAATTCTAGGATGTCCTGCACTTCCACATTGATTGGGCCGCTCTGCCTCTAAGTCTTTGCTGCATTGCAGAAATCCTGAAGCCAGCGCCGCTCTCCGTGGCCCCGGCTGCCTGATGGCTGATCCTGACCTATAAACCAAACCAATCAGCAGGAAGATGCTAAAACCTCAAGTTACAGCGATGTCAGTGGGTTATTTCAATATAACTGTATCACAATATGCATAGAGGAGAATCCAGGGACAGCTGTGACATTTCTGTCAATATCTCAGATCTTACTCTGATTGCAGTGGGAATTTGATACAAACGTGAGAAACGTGTCCGAGTTTTAATGGCGGAGCTACACAAATAGAAGACAGTCTCTAATAAGGACAGGGAAATATTGTTGTCTCATATCTGCAACATGGCTTCGCTCTCTAATATAACTCAATAAAATATTGACACAAAAATCATAAAACCAATAGTTTTCCACTTTATTGGTATACTAAACACACCAACCACAGTTGTAATAAAGCTAATCGACAACAAGTGAGTGTCTGCTTGTTAATTTTCAGTTGTTTAGATCACGGATGATCTTGTGACATACAATGGACTCTATGCACAACTTCTCCACTTCCTGAACTTCAGGAGGCTCCCTGTTTCCTGTCTTTCATGATAGGACGAGCTGATTACTGCAGGTGTGTCTGATCATTACTGTTGTGGTTACAGAGGTCAGGGACACCTGGATTAATCAGCTCCTCCTATCATGAAAGACAGGAAACAAGGAGCCTCCTGAAGTTCAGGAAGTGGTGAAGTTGTGCATAGAGTCCATTTCCATTGATATTGATTCATTATGCTCTTTCAGACAGTAAAATGCAACTTAAAGGTGTGATACAACATTTTGATTTCCGGGTGGATCACCTAAATAATTGGTGGGTCCGTTTGTCAATCATTCTGACGAGCTGCTTTCGTAAGGCGGTTCTCCGTGCCCAATCAGCTTCTCCCTTTTGCGCATGCGCATTCAGAGTGTTTATGTAGCCGGTGAGCTTCTGAGCTAGTACTTACCGATGGCGAGTCTGACATAATGAAACTGTAACTGTTTAGGAAAAAAAGCTTTATTTATGAGCGAGGCGGATCGCAGAAACTGTAAACAGAGCCGTGCACGCCCGGAGAAGAGGAGATCGCGCTCGTACACTTCCGCGTTTCCTGGGAGAAGCAGGAGAGCCGGGCGGATGGTCTGGCGCATGTGCGTTGTTCAAAAAGTGAGTAACAGACGTGGGGCTTCGTCTTTTCGAGAAAATCGTGTATTAGACCTTTAAAGCACTAATAAAAATGGAAAAGTATATTTGCATGCATAGCCATTTACACGGATACCTAAGAAATGTCAGGTCAAGGAACAAGATGCAAAGAGTCAGAAGTTGTGTTTAAAACCAATCAATATAATGCTTTTTTTTTAAAAATATATATAGAAAACAATATGATGCATATGGATAAGGCATGGTGTAGTGGTTATCCCCGGTACTCCAATTTCCTCCCACAGTCATAAAACGTGTTTGAGGTAGAAAATGGACGAATGAAGGGATTCTTGGTCTTGTAAAGATACACACAAGTGGGACAAGCATTTGTGTGTGTGTGTGTGTGTGTGTGTGTGTGTGTGTGTGTGTGTGTGTGTGTGTGTGTGTGTGTGTGTGTTAGGCAATACATTATCATGGATCAATATCAAATGTCATAAATGTTTTTAAAAAAAAGTCAGTTTTCTTGGCCAGCCTCACCACATCGATTTTAAATACGTGCTGTAGAGTACATGTCAGTTTTTCTCGCTAAGTCTTCCTCCCTCTGGGTTCATCTCAGCCCGTCCAGGTGCAGCACAGCCCTGCGTTTTCACTTCCAAGCAGCGTTTTGGTGAGACTGCCTGTCATAATGTAATCATGAAGAGATTTGTGTATTAATGATTGATAGTGAGCTGTTCCCACGCCGTGGACGATGTCTTCCCTGACTGCAGTCATCAGCGGACAGCACGCTGCAAATTATTGATCACTGCGCTTCCGACAAAGCGCGTTACCTCCCCGGCATACTGTACCCCCTAACCAGCAGCATATCCCAGGAATTACTGAGACTGAAATGTGCAGAGACGTGGCGGGATGACTTTCCAGTGCTCCTATTCCTCTAATTGGCGAGACACGGCTTCGGCTGTGTCTGACAATAGAAGGCTGAGGGAGCAGAGGGTTTGTCAGTTGGGAGCACTGAAGTGAAAACAAGAGAAATTTAAGAATAACTGTGCAGTACGTGGTAGATAAGGCACACATTGATCACCCTCCATTTGCTTTAACTGCTCCATATTTCTTGAATTCGAGGGGAAAAAAAAAAAATCGACATCTGCTCAGATGTACTGTTTGGTTACAGCACTGTGTGTGTGTTTGTAAGGCTCATTGACACAGCCAGCCAGAGACTTCAAATCCACTGTATGCATCACAGGCCCAGCAAGAGGATACATTTTTATCATACTAATAAAAGCTCTAGAAGGTAAAAAAAAAAAAAAAGAAAAGGAATCAACTCAGTGGTCATGCTGTAACACTGCATCCATCTGTAGAAGTGTTTATTTTATGGCTGCTGCTGCAGGAAGCCCCTGTGGTGCTTCTGTACAGCGGTGGAAACCTAAAGCATATGGAGCACATCCTATTTCTGGAGTCTGTGTTTTTTTCTTTTTTTGCTGATGGCTACAGTTGCTCAGCCGGGCTTGTGTTCAGGTGTTCAGGTTCAGAGGCCACCGTATCTCCCCGTGTTTGTCATTTTTCTTGCATGGATTAAATTTGAAGAAAAAAAAAAAGAAAAAAGTCCTTCTTTGGCTCTGTCCATTCTTATCAAAGATTTGTGCTGCGCTGGCGCTCTTATGCAGCAAAACCTGCACGGCTACGACGTCAGGAAATTTCAAAAGCAGGCGATGCCTCCGGCGTTTGAAGGGAACACACAATGCCTGATGCCAGAGTGAATTTGTTTTCTTTCAGTTGCTCCATGAAGTACAGAAGGTTTGATTTTAATATAGCAAAGTGAACTTTATAGCGCTGCCCCATGCCAGTAAAGCTTTTAATATCCAAAGCATGAGGGCAAATTTGACGATCCAAAGCAAATTACTACTGTCAGACATGCGGTCCCTTGGCTTCGGCATTGAACTATCTCTGCTTTTCCTGTTTCTGAACAACAAGCTGAACTCTTAATGCTCCGAGAAATTGCTTTTCTTGTAAATTCATCAACCGCTTCATCTAAATCCGTGCAGCTGGTCCTCAAGATTCATACCCTGTTATTTTTCTTAGTCCACAAATTGTTAGTGATTGACACTAATATATGAGGATAGTTTCAGTCTATCCAGGCTTCTAATTTATCACCAAAAACACGTAACAAGATGTAAATATTCCCCAGCAAAATCATGCTGTTGATTTGATTTCAAATTCGAATGAATGCTACCTGGGTGATAATTCATCTTATGTTGAGTAAGTGACGGTTATGTGCTTGTAAGGTTTACGGTAAATGAAACCAATTTGCTTTGTACTGAGTTGCACATATTTGTTTGTCACACTTGTCTTGATTTGAGTGTTTTGTGAGAGGAACTGATAATATGAATTATTTTGCAACAAACACACAGATTATTCAGACGGCGTTTGTGTGTGACCAGATGAATTTTGTCGCTTTTTTTAATATGGACAGATGGGATACTGTGCCTTTAAAGATGTAACTCTAAAAAAAAGAAAAGAACATATTCCAAATGCATTTCCCCAGTTTTAATCACATCGGTGGGCTAACTGTTCATTGTTCTCATGACTCATGCACACTCACTCACAGTTATTAAAAAAATATAATTTGAGGACTCATAAATCAAATTCCTGCTTTTCTCTTGCTGTAAAACAGTCTGAAATGTATGATGAGTCACTGTGCGCTCAAAGGCTTTCATGAAATCTCCATCCAGTACGAATGGATTTACTTTCACCAGCGCTCTTCTGGTTATATGATAATATAATGTCCAGGTTTTCCGTATCGGATAAGCAACATTAAATGATGCCGATGACTGGACATTTGATATGTAGCTATAAAAGGATTAATACAGTGGCACGTGGAGGTAAGGCGGTGAGTTCAAATCTGAACAAATTTGCATGTTTTCCCTCCTGAGCGTTCAGGGTTTTCTCCAGGTCCTATGGTTTCCATTCAGAATCTAAACCCATGCAACTGAGGTTAATCTGAGTCCCTGAATTTCCCACAGATATGAATGTAAGTGAGGTGGTCCGATCACCTTGGCCAGGGTGCACTCTGCCTGCCAGCTGCACGGGAAATGGATGGATGTGACTATACATCATGCAAGACAGGTAACCTTCGGAAGACTTTTCGTTTGATAACAACCCAAATGAACTTTTTATCCACTTTACTTGCTGCTCTGGTCTCAATAAGAGCTGAACTGAATAAGAAGGCTGACATCACATTTGAGAATAATAGAATATTGCTACTTATTATGTTTAGCATTTGTCATTGCTGCAACAAAAACAGCAAGAAATATATTTTTTAAGGTCAGAGCGATTTACTGTTAATGCAGTGTTTATTTAAAACGTGGAGCGCGAGTTCAAGGGCGGTGAATGTGCACACAAAGGCTCCCGAGAACAACGCACAACAATCCATTTTTAGTGACTGGCAGGAAGTAAATATTCATTTTCAGTTCTTTTCCAACTGCAATTGTTGTAAACTCTCAGTAAAATCTATATCAGATGGATTCAATCACATTGAAGCTGAATGCATGAAAGCCGGTTAGAATTTTCAAATATGTTGTTACTTTGCGTTTCTCAAGCTCGCAATAATGACATTACGACGAAGATGCAGCTGCCGTGTGTTCGCTTATACAGTGACCTAATCCTCGTCTTCCCGTTTGCCATCTAAGGACAGAAATCTGGAGTAACGGCGGCGTCCCTCCATGTTTCATATCGGCTGATCAGGCATAGCCGCGGCGGCGTGTTTGCAAAGCCTGCCCTGTGAGAATGATAAATTGAACTGATACATGTGTGGTCTCACCTGTACGGCTCGCAAGTCTCTTGGGTGAATAACAACTCCTCTGTTTGTGCTGTGTGAACTGAACCCGTCCTCTCTCCCGGGGGGAGACGGGGTGCTGGGCTCCGCGGGGCCTCTGGGAAGACATTATCGCCCACCCACCTATCCCCATGGGCCGGAGCTCCCTACAGCTCTGCCAGGGGGGCTCAGATGTTGTTTGTTACTCCAAGCATCTTATTGCGCGTCTGCCTGCAGGTGTTTTTGCTTTCTTTATTGTAGCCGATGGTAATTTAAGTGCTGGGAGTTTAAAAATGGCATCATTAGTTTCCACAGCTGCTTTCCTAATATTTGCTTTATATTTTTTTCTCAATTTTTTTTTAACAGCGCTGGATCTCACAAACACTTCAAACAAACTGCACTGCACTGATTCACTCTTTGCTTGAGGCACCCCTCCAAATTATTTTAAATCAATATGGAGCACATTGGGTTTTCTATTTTGGCAGTTTTTTCTTCTTTAAGTAAGCTGGTTGACAGTGGCTCTTGTGATGTTTCTGTGCAGCGAGAGATACACATAGTATTAGGACACTGGTAGCTGAACAGTTATTAGTGGGATCAGCACCAGTGAGCTACAACCCAAACAGGAATACAAGGAGCATTTTTCAGTCTGTCAAGAAGAAACATGGGAAGCTTGTTTATCAATCGGCAAAACAATTTGATATTTTGCAAAGATCCCAGAAAAATTAAAGTGTGTTGAGTTGCAGGGTTCTTGGCTCTCTTGAAACCATCCTCGGTAGTCTGGATGAAACAGTTTAGAAGATGTTTGCACATGGGCTATGTGTCACGGTGCAAGGACGGAAGGACCCACACGCAGGCAGCCAGGCTGAGCTGAGCTTGTCTTTATTTCAGGAACTGGTAACAGGAACGCAAGACAAGCTGAGCTGAGCTGAGGTGCAGGCAAGGGAACAGGCAACATGCAGACAGACCCACAACGAACCGACCAGGACACGTGGGAACAGCAGGGCTTATATAGGGGAAACACAGGTGTAGCACATTAGGGCGGTAATGACACAGGCAGGAGAACATTAGGACAGACAAACACAAAACAAGGCCCGAGCGCCCCCACATGGCCGCAGGGCCCCAGGGCGTGACACTATGACCTTCACTCTCAGGTCGATGATGCAGACCTTTTCTACAATGTTTGTAAAACTTTAACACAGAAGAGTGTAATGGATAAATGACACAATGATGCAAGATCGGGGGGGATAGATTGCCAGTCAATGTTTTGTACTAACACAAGTTATAATGAAAAAAGTAAAATATTTCCTTAGTTGGAGGGTAAAGAACAATGTTATTGTGGTTTGACTGTTACCCTGCTTCTCTGAAGCTTCAGCTTTGTAAGCATCATAATTCTGAGAGTTCTTTGACAGAACGAAATGTTTTTTTTCTTGGCAGTAAATTGGACACTACTAGTCGAGATCAATATTGTGCATCCACATTCTCCTCTATGACAAAGGCGTCAAAGTTTTCCTTAAATAGCCGTGGCATTGATGTCCTGCAGGCTATTCACCAAGGACTCAATGCAGTCAGTGATTTCACTGCGACTCCATCAGTAAAACGCGACGCCATAAGCTCCTCTCCTCTTACATGCTCGAGCTGTGCAGAGCGTTCTGTTGTCTGTGTCAGACAAGGACGTTCAGTTAATCAAGGCTACGTATAAAAAGAGCTTGAGGCTGTAAGTAGTACGGCGTGTAACTTCATGCAGAGGGTAGCTTTATTCGTCCATGTACCAAGGAGGAGAGTACTCGGACAAAGATGCCGTTTTGAGATAAAATGCCGGAATTGAAGGTTAACCGTTGACTTTAGCAGCAGGAGGGAGGAGAAAAGGGAGTGATTTACATGACCTGAACAGCGATTTAAAAACTAACTTTGGGCAGTCTCATGCAGCAATGAGCAGAATCGGAAATGACTTTCTTTTTTTGTTTCTTGTAAGCTCCTGATTCAAAGACACAAAGACGCCCTCCAGTGATCAAAATGAAGCTGGAAATGACTGAGGTCCAGGGCGTCCCCAAAGTACTTGGTATTCATATTCAGGTGCAACAGGCTCACCATCAAACAGAGTATTCAGGCAGAGCTGTAATTCTACCACCTGCTCCGGTCAAGCTCAATAACAAAAGAAGACATGCCTTTTTTGCACATGGTTAACACATTTTGCTTGACCAAGACTGATTATGACAACAGGACACAAACACACTGGACAGAACCAACCGTCCTTTCTAATCACCATTTTCCAACATCTCCACCACAGGTCTTTGGACATTTCAACTTCGCGGAGCGGCACATATAAAGAGCCTTCTGCTCCCCTTTATTAATTTCAAATCACTGGGTGTCATGTACGTAATCAGAAAAAAAAAAAAAAAAAAAAGGTTATTGATGCCTAGATTTTGACAGCAGGGATTTCTGCCCATAGCCAGAGAGGCTTTGAATCAGAGCTTTGCTATTGGGGCCAATTGATTCACTGTCATCATAATCTCACCTCAGCAGATTGCTGAGCTCCTATTACAACTAATTTGTTTGTTTGCCCAACGACTCTGCTTCGACACAGATGAAAGAGCCGGGACTCACATGTTACTGAACATAGTACACGTGCCGTTCCCGGGAAGTAAAGAGATATGGCGTTTCTGTTCTCTGTTGGCAGCGGATGTGGTTAAATATTGTTTTAATATTGCAGTGACTGACACTGTTGGAAAGCCACAAACTTTTCGTGTATTCACCGGTCTGGTTCCCCGGTCTGAGTATTAATGACTCCCTTTATTGCCACGAGCTTCTATGATACCACATTTATGACTGGCAGAAATAAATGAGTGAACATGGCGGCTTTTAATAATGCTCTCTGCACTAATTTGCAATATGCAAATATTCATTTTGACTAATGTGATTCCTTTGTATAATTTATATACACTGACACAATAGTCTGCAAGCAGTGTGATGTAGAGCTTTAGAAGACAAATCTATGATTCAAATGGATGCTGACTTCGACAGATTCTGGTTGAATATGTAAAGCAAGCGTTCAAGTGATCCTCTCTGAAGAAGGATGTCTTTGAAAAGAAAGACAGTGTGATGAGGCATGGCTGTTCCCGAACAAATGAAGCCTCTTAAAAATCTCCCACGACCCCACATGCACACACATATACACACACACACACACACACACACACACTTTAACCGCTTCTTCATGAGAGTAGATTTGTCCCTTGTGGAGGAAAATTCCCACTGTGAGCTACAGACTTTTATTCCTGTTTAAACACCATTTGCATCTCTTTCTTTGCCTTTCTCCGCTGAAGCCTTCTGCCCCCACTCCCACCCGCACCCTTCTCCTGCCCCTCACGTTCTCCGCGGTGTCACATCAAGTCTCAGTCAACATGATAAGACAAAAGATTATCTTCAATCATACCGACCTCACTTTGATTCAGGTCTTGTCCAGGATGGCGTGTAGGCGCAGAAGGGCCTGATGGGTAGCGAGCGGCGTCAAGGCGTTCGGGTATGTGGCCTGAATGCATGAAGACAACACGCCTGCTCCATTACCCCCACTGTCACATTCTGTTTCATGTATCAAACTGATAGTGAGGCTCGTTTGGCTATGAGACATGTAGGATTATGCGAACGGGAGAGATGGACAAATAGAGCAGACAGATCTGTTATGCTTGGTTATCAGGGGGCTCGGGTCCTGTCAAAACATTGCCTCATCCACTTATGAACTCCTACAGATTGCTCTTAGTTACCACTCTTATCCCGAGAAGGTTGCTGAGTATATAAACCACTGCGGTGTGGACAATGATCCTCGGCTCCAGTGTTAGCATGAGGTGAATGGCTAATCTGAGAGCCTCTGCAGTGTTGGGAGGATTATATAATACTCAAGAAAAAAGGCTTCACATTGAAGAAGTTTTTCTGTAAAACTCCAACTCCCATATTTGTAATTCCATCCGTCCATCCATCCTTCCTTCCATTCATCCATGACATTGGGCAAAAGGTTTCATTAAGAAAGTATACAGTAAATGACAGAACATTTTAAAAACGTCCTCTTAATGAAACAGTTTGAAGAGGTTCAGTTTTCCTTCCAAAGTGTGGAAAACAATATTTTGGTCTATTCATTGTAAACAAAATGATACATTAAAGTATGATCAACAATCTCAAAATGCAAACATTTCTTATTTTTTGCTCGTGTGCTTTGAAGAGTGAAAATTGTGAACTTAGATACTTAAAATGTTTTATTTACAGAGTATATGAAAGCAGAATTTTACAGCAGCACAGCATTTGCATGACTATTTTGTGAAGCAGCAGAAATTTACTCCCTCATAATTTTTCACAAATTGTCCAAAACCTTAATCTCATTGTAAGTTTGTAATGTTTAGACAAATATTCGATTACATATTCAGTGTCAACAACTTTTAATTGTTTATTTTGGCAGAAATGAGGAAGTTAGCAAGTTGTTTCTTACCCAATGAAGGGTTAAGTTTGTAATTAACCTGACTACTTTATGAGATTTTCAATTAGATATCATACTTTGCAGGCAATTGGAGATTCAGACAGTAAATCTGTGTTATTGTTTTCAGAAGTAATCCAGCTCAAACACATGAAGTAAAACTGCAAATATTTAAAATTTAACAGGATGATCAACAGTCTGTGCAATGTTTGGCTTTCAGCAACAGAGTAATTTGTAGAGAACTGTCTGCTGTATTAGTATTCAGCATGATAGTCAGTCTTCATCCCAACCGCCGTTGTCTGGTATCGAACCGCAGGCCTTAATGATGTATTATACCTCCCAACCCAGGCAATTGTGACAGAAAACACCTTGAATAGCCTCGTGCACTTCACCGTGTGTTTACAGCATTTAATCTTGGCTGCAATATGTGCTGGAACCACAGCTCTGCAAGAAAGAGGCACACTCAATTGGTGTTTTCAAGTTCAAGCGGATTGGCTCTATTCCGTGAATTAAATTACGGTCGAATCAAATCATGTCATTAAAAAGAAAATGAAAAAAACACATATCCCTGCCTATCCAGATGAAAAATTATAATGATGAGGGTTGTTACCTTCAACCTGAGTTGTTTTATCTACATCATTTAACACCAATGACCAACGACAACAGAGATTCGGTCATTGGGTCTGGAGTTCACTGTACGCTATGGGTGTGTGATGTGTGTGTGTGTGTGTCCCGCAGGTCTTCTAAAACTATTACACCAAGCACGCTTGTTGTTGTCAGGCAGTACTTAAAGAGAAAAAAAAAAAAAGACCTCTGGAGACTGAAGTGAAAGACCGATGCTGGATGTGTCATCCAGAAGTGGGAGAGGATGTGGAACACCCAACTGTCTCCTTAGCTTTGATCTGCCGTGGGGGGTTTGAGAGCAGACATGCTGGTCTGCCAGTTAGTCTGGTGTGTCACTACAGAGACATGGAGGGAAAAAAAAAAAGACCCAAAAAAGATGCAGTAAGTGTCTGCGTACTCCCCTTGCATAAATTATTCTGACAGCAAATGCTTCAAAAGATCGCTGAAGTGATTCCTGGATAGAGCTTGTCTTTTCTGCACTTGAAAGAACAGGTACAGTTTCAAACGGAGACAAAACCTCTCAAAAGTTCTCCGTGCTGCGGGGAACGTCAGTTTTGTCTGCCACGAGATGAAAGGGAAGCAGCGGGGTTTCGATCCAGACTCAGCACGCCACCAGGAGTTAACCAGGCCATTCCTCCAAAGCTCGTGTCACCAAAGAGATTAATTGGCTCGGGTCTCTTCAGAGTATTACTGATTGGCTCTCGCGAACGCAGAGGCTTTTATCTCATTGGCTCAGGCGCTGCCTTGGGTGGAATGAAAGACTAAGACCTTTCAGCAGCCCCAACGTCCAAGTTAATATCTGACAGCCCTCTCACAAGTGTACTTTGTCTTTGCGCCCCTCCAGTGGTGTGTTGCTGCGTCAGTGTCTCCGAGGGGAAATTGCCATAATGTTCAATAGTAAGTGTCAGCCTTTTTTTTTTTTTTAATATTTTGGGAGTGTAGTCTGCAAGCACTACTTAGTACTTACATGAGATGGAAGCAGCATGTTACATTTACTCTGTTACACATCTTCACTGTGCTGAAATGTTGATGAAAAGATATCAATTTAAATGCTGTCATCTCAAGCCAAGCTGAACATCCTTACTTCTGTAAGTGCAGGGTTCATGGCAGACCTTGTTGTGCCAGATCGCATTATCTTATTCAAGTGTTTTTTAATAAAAGTTCAGGTGAGTCCACATTATGGAAATATCCCGATCTGCACCTGTATAATTCTGTTCTTAGCCGAGTAATGAGTGATGACACAGTGGGATTCTCACCTGAGGTGAGCATCGTGACCTCTCTTTATGCTTTTTCCCACTCTAAGAATTTGTTTTTCAAAGCAGTATTTGTTAATATTAGCAGAGCGCAGCACAGAGGGCAGCGATCTCCAGGTGTGCCGGCGGGCCGAGGTCAGAGCGGTGAGGGTGAGCTGACAGTGAGCGGCCCGTGTGGCTCTTCTGTTTCTAATTAATATACATGCCGTGTATTACACTTCAAAACACTTTCTCCAGTTTTTTCTGTTCCGGTGCAGCCCCGGCGCCCCAGCGACTGTATTAACTGGGACTCTCAGCTCAGCCTCATGAAGAGAAAGAGAAGTAAGGAGGAAATGATTCTCACATTAAGAGGCAAAATCTGTACTCCAAACTTACTTAAAAGCCCAACAACCCTGAACTCAGAATGAAGTAATAATGCTAAACATGTCTTGATGTTTTCATTTTGTAGATTAGCAAACCCAGATTCAGCTTCTCTGCCTCTTGAAAATGTTCCTTAAACATCCTTTCTTTTGACATTTGATACATTGAGTGTTTGTTGGGTCTGAAAGTCATTGCTTCCTTATTTAACTTATATTTTACTCATCCGCCCAACTATTTTGGACCTGAGATGCTTTTTTGAATTCTGCCTGAGGTCTGCCTCGCCACGTTCAAGGATGCAGCAAAGGGACAAAGGAGCTGTGGCTCGTGAAGCATCGGTCAGTGACTTTTTATTGAGCTATGGCAGCTTCAATGGACACACCAGCACTTTCAGTCTCCCATGAGCTGTGAAGTACAGCAGCTACTGAGAGCAGTCCAGCCATGGGAATCTTCTGTCAGAGTGTGTCTTTCACCGCTGGGAGAAAAGAAAAAAAAAAAAGAAAAAAAAAAAGAAAAAACTCAAGCAAACCTGGAGTACAGTAGAGCTTTATAAGCTCCTTCAAAAAAGCAAGAATGTGTTATATGATTCATTAGTGTCAGCAGAGGCACAAACTGTGGTTAAAAAAAAAAAAAGAAAAGCCCTGCACTGTTGTGCATATTCAGGTGAAAAATTCATGCTGTAATCATCCAATTCAGTAAAAGCATATGAACTCACCATTACTTCATTATAGGTGGACCTTTACACTGTAATTTATAAAGTCATAATTTCTAACTTTACGGAGCTGATGCTGCTCAGTTATAAAAACGTTTTAAGATTTTGCTCTGTATGTGGTTGATCTACGTGATACTATTATTTCAGAGCAGGAATTCAAACCCATTATTTTATCATTTCTAAATTTATTTTCCTATGCTGGGGCAAAATTATATTTTTTTCCGTAATCATTAACAACACTAATAACAAAAATCCCTATTTTTGTGTTGGTATGTAATGCCATGACTTTCTTTTCCACTCTAGAATTACAAAGTTACAGACCCATTTCCATCCACACTCAAAAAACAGACAAAAGGTGGAAAAATGAGATTTACCACACAAAGACACGATCAGAATAAAAGAGAAATAAAAAGACTGTTAATAACCACAAATGATCTGACAGTATGTTGTTGAGGCTCCTTCTTAACAACTAGATAAAAGAGGTTGTGGCATCGAATTGACCTTGAAGACGTGAAAGTCATGAGCACAGAGTGAAATTGCATCCTCACCGTCAGTGCTTGACATTAACCATAATGAAGACTTTGTTGCCACAGCCGTAAAGCGTTCATCAGCCGATGGATTGCTCTGAAATCCTCCTCTGGCAATAGAGGGTGGGTGGAATTGTGATGGGGTCCACATACAGGGATCATTATTGATGATCAGGCCACTGGATGAAGCCCATCAACCTCCCTATTCAGTGGATATTATGCATGATGAGACATTAGCCCATGTGTGAATGGGGTTCAGTCAAAGGACATTCGTCAATATCACTGCCTGACAAGAGACATGAAGTCCGCATTCACATTCTTTTGTCATTTTATAAATGGCATGTGCACATGTGAATGGCTGTGGACAGCGTGATGCATGAACACAATGACTGCTTCCTGGAATTTGCTTTGTGTATTAGCGGGACCAGAATATGTTGGGTTTATCATCCATACCACTGCCGCTTGAAATTTGAACTGATTGAAAGCAGTGACAGGTCCAATTTTCCATGTTGAAGAAAATGACTTGTCCATTCGAAGTTATATCCACCCGTCTGTTAAAAAATTAAAGCCGGAATAAGGTTACTAAAAGCTTGAGAAAATCCCAGCAAACTCTAGATAAAAGGCTGAGGATACCATATACAGGAATTTTTAAGAACTTTTAACAGGATTAAAAAGTACCAGAAGTTATCTATTCCAGAAAGGCAAAGTTGAAATCTTTCTGTGTTCCGGCAGCTTCTTCTAAATTTTCTGTATTTATCAAGACAGGCTTAGTGGTCAGTGGCTCTAACGATAACTAACTCTTTGCCCTTTAAAAAACCGATAATCTAGATTGAGTGTTCAACAAGCAAATGCAACTAACAGTTATGCATATATTGACCTTTCATGTTGAGATGGAGTATGGCAGCACAATAAGTTAAGTTTGTGGTGAGCTGTATTCTTAGAGAAAGCCAACACAATGTAGGATGAACGGTATTCAGTGGATAATTCTAACATATAACATTTGTCCAGGAGGCAGATGTTTAGGTTGCACATGAGGAAACTTTTATGTTCAATTGAGATAACATTACAGATGTTTGTTTTAAGCCTAACTTGCATATTTGTTGTCAAAACATTATATTCTTGGAGCTTGAATCCAACCTTTTATCTCATTATGAAGAAAGTACCATATGCCTGTCGTTTGGCTGTCAAATGCATAAATTACCTCTCTTTATGAATAAATGTGACACAATAACGTGCACACTTCATATTTAGTCCTCCCAAATGCACATGAGTGAGGTGAGAAAAGGTGCCTGTCATCCACTGCAGACCTTTAGCTGCTACGATGATTGACAGTCAACATCGAACACAAATGAGAAGAGAAACCAGCGCAGAAGATAAGCATGAGTGATCTTGAAAATTCACTAAATCCACGTGGAAATACTGGCTTAAGCTGACGTAGCGAGCAGCTAATGAGTTCCACTGCACCTTCGAATCCCTTGCTTGATTCGATTGGTCTCAGTTCAGTTCAAAACCATCTTATTAACACTGCTGTGTTCTGAGCTTCGAGAAATCATTGGTAAATACAGCTTGAATTATCACATCCTGTGTACTTGTTGCTTTTTTCCCCCCTCCAACCATTAGCAATGATGCTAACAATGCTGGAAGCTTGCCTCCTTGTCATTCAGAGAACAGAATAAAGCACGGCTCTTCATTTTCTTTGTTGTTTTTGTCATCTCCGAACAATAAACTTGGTTTTGAAGTCACTGCATACATATTTGAACTTGAAGTATAATGACAAAAATGTGCAGCACAGATTGACAAAAGCCTTGTGTTTCCACATCATTTTCCCTCTTATCTGGAAACAATAAAGACAAAAGAGTTGAAGCCTTGTTAGGGAAGAAAATAGACCTCCTCACTCACTGTAGCTCCTTGTCATGCACATGGAGTGTAGTGGGTAGGGGTAAGGTTATCTTGAATGGAAGAAATCCTGGGAGAAGCAGTATTGATCCGGCCCACAGTTTCACACAAAGCTCTGCATTCGCCATAAAAAAGAAGAAGAAGAAGAAGAAGAAAAAAAAAAGGAAACGCTGGCAGGAAAACTGACATTGCTTCTCATTTGGGGCTTAACACTGAATTCTCTTGAGGAGCTGCACAGCGGCTTTACTTATTCCTTATTCAGCCTCCCTTTGGGCCATATCATAAATGTCATCGTATGCAAAGAAGGATTTCTGGACGCCGGGCTGTATAAATGAAGCTGAAAGGGCTGAACACTCAGTTCTTTATCACTCCAAATGACCCCGCCACCTGGCGCCGCACCGACTTACCTTTCAGACGTAACCTTGACATTTCATTTATTATGCAATCAGTGACACTTAACTAACTTGTTTTGCACTGCAGGCTGTGAGGATCGGTAAGCAGTCAATAACTATCACAAATGAACTAATATAAGATGGAGTCGAAGAATCGGTACAAACTTTTAAAACTACAGTGTGCTCTCAATACTGGTTCCCAACAACTGCTGTGAAGAGAGATTTTACTGGAACAGACGAGTTTGATCATCACTGTAAAGTCCTCATAACAACAATAAAGCAATCAGCAAACAATAATAATAATTTAAAAAAGCAGCACCTTTAAAATAAAATAGTTTTCCAGTTCTGCTGTGGGGTTGAACAAAGTGTCCTATCACAGTTTCCTGATGTGATTCGAACCCCAGCATAGCAAACACTGTGGCCTGTGATCTCCGGCACCCCCTCTGAGAGGCCGGGACTCCAGCGCCTCGCGGTCGGAGCTCTGAAGTCAAACATCCCCATGCAAAAGCTTTTATGACTGCGATCCAAAAATCAGTGCAACAGAGAAAACGATGAGTTATCTGCCCCGAAAATGGAGCGGATGAGTCGGATCAGCATATCTTATCCGGGAATCATCAAACGACTGGGGAAGCAGAATTTTACACCATCTGAGACCTCCACTTTGGACTCTGTGTGACTGTTTCTCGCTGCTGCCGAGCCGCGGATCCTCAGGTTACCTCTTCCCACATGGTGATAGATGAAAGACTCAGGAGAAATTCACATAGGAAGCCATATCTTACCTGACCTTGAAAATCTCTGTAATGTATTCGCTGCTTTCAAAGGACCGGACACAAAGACTGATATTAACATCTGTTGGGTCAGAGATCACACCGAGCAGCATCACGCTGCCTGTGATTTTCCTGGATGAGACGTATTTAATTGAGCTAATCTGATGAAATATGTGAAGTTAAGGTCAGATAACGCAAAATGGAGCTCTGACTCAGTCCTGCTCAAGAGTACGGACCTCCATGTTTTGCTGTAATACATGGCATACTTCACTCTTTGTGCTTTAATAGTAAATACCAGTAAATAAGGATATTTTGTAAATATCAGTTGAGGCATTTTTCCAGCAATCTTGACTGTGGTCGATGTTCTTCTTTGCTGAAAGGTGAGTCTTCATCGAAACCGAGGATGTCAAAGTAGCTTGGAGGAAATTACAGGAGCAAAAATGAAGCACAGTTTAATAAAGTCACTGTAGAATAATGTGGGGAAAGGTACCAAGGAAACAGGCCTCAAGGTAGATTTTATTTGAAAATTCTCAGCTGTGTCATTACAGCTAATCTCAAGAATTAAAAGATCTGCTTTTATGACAGTTTCATCAAACATTTCACATGTCCAGGACAATGAATGCCATTTAAAGCAACAGCAAAGATCTTTTTATTCTTATTTTATTTTTCATACTTTTGGAAGACCCTTTCCTTAATTGTAACAAAAGACACAATTTTCCTTCTTCTTCTTTGACAATGTCTAGTCTGAAAATAAAGAGCTCACATTTTGATTGCACACCTCCTGTGATTTAAATGCTACAGCGTTGTCCTCTGGCCGTTGAAGAGACATTAATTAACTAATGAAAATCAACATTGTCACAGAAAACTTTAGAACTTTTATTGCTTTGTTGAAATGTCACCATTTTACAAAAAACGTTGTATATACAAATACAGACATTGGGTGAATAAATGTCATGATTTGGTTTCATGCATACTGCCCACATAAATCTTTGTCAGCTGACTTTTAAACCATCCTAAATGTGTGTTTATTTCCTGTCAAACTAAACAAAATTGAGGACAATTAAGAACAGATGACATCAAATTCAACTGGAATTTAATTTATATTGTCCGTATTTGGCACATTGTGGATTGACTGAATAGAGAGTGACACCACGCGCGCATTCAAATTAAGATTTTGTGTGCATTAATCTATGTATTTGTGTATCTTTGCTTGAGTTTGTTTGAATTAATTATACTGAGCTGTAATCAGCTGGGATGAGTGTGATGTTGCAGCAAGTCATCGGACATGTTGGAGCATTACTGAAGTGTTGTTGTGGGACGGTTCATGTCGCTGTGCCACAATTTTTCCCACTGTTTTTGAAAAAAGTCAAAGTGAAGTAAACAAATGCTCAGAAGGTGGATTTAGTTTGTTGCAAAGTAGTTTATTTTATACAAAAAAAGAAAAAAAACGGAGTCAGCTCATGATGCAGACTCACAAACATATCCTTCTGTGTCGTCTTTATACCTTGTTGAAGCCCCTCTTCTGGAGACACAGCTTTTCTTCAAAAAAAGGATTTTTTTCTTGGACATTTCAAAAGCAGCCATATCTTTTAAGGCTGGGGTCTCCTCTATCTGACCTATTGTACCGGCTGGTTTGTGCATTCCACTGCTCCTGTCTGGTGCCAGGTATGTAAAAACTTGAGTTTTTTAAAAGTATTCTTTTTATTTACTCTGTGCTACGGATATCACTTTCTGATATTCTGTTATTTGTTTGAGGGACTCAAGTGAACCTGGGTCCATAAAAGAAGTTGCATTTATGAGCACTACACACGTGTGCAGGCAATGTCAAGTTGGTGCCCATTTTCATCCACACAAGCCTGACGGAAATCAGGCCATTTGTGTTTTCATAAGAAGTGTATAGGTAGATCCATTAGATTTGCCAGTTTAATAGTTTTAAGATAAAAATTTGTTATTTTCGCATGATAGATCCTCAGAGCGTGCATTGCACAGAGGTGCTAAAATGTCCTTTTCTAAATCAAGAAATAAATAAATGAAGCAGCACTGGTCTTAGCGTGGTGTTTTGATTATCTCTGACCTTCGTTCCTGAAAGAATCACATGAATCAAGGTCAAACTGCAACACAAGCTCCCTCCAAGATAATATAGACTATTTGAACTGTTTTCTAAGGGCTAAATTTGTTCCTCATTCCTCCACCATCAGTTCATGACTGTTCATTACAGATAAGTGTGAGCCAATGGAACTATGATGCCAAAGAAGCCAGCGAGCGCGCCTAATCCTATTTTAAAGAGCTCAGCTGGGGGAAGTCGGTTAATATCCACTCCAGTCAGAACCAAAGCCGGAAGGTGCCGGTGCTCCTCTAGACCCGGCAGATCTGGACCGGGGAGACCGAGTGTGGCTGAGTGGCGAGATGCAGATGGTCTCATGGGCGATTCAGAGAGCGCCACACTGGAGCTTCACTGGAGGCATCAACAGTGGAGTTGTAAATACGTTATGTGTGGCCAACACTGCGGGCCAGGATGAGATCATGGAAGGCAAAGACAGGCTGGAAGTAAATAAATAAACAAACAAACTGCACTTGAGGGAGAAGAAGGAAGGAAAGGACAAACAGCCGAGGACAGTTACACCGAAACGGCATCGGCAACAACTCGGAAACTTCACTGGTGGTTCTGTTTGAGATGCTTCATTCTATTTCAGAATCCTGCAGCTTAAAATAATTCATCTCCTTTATAAGATTTTTCAACATTAATCCAGATTATAAAGTTAAGAATTAATTAAAGTGTTAATTAAAGTGTAAAGTCCAGAAAGTCCAGTATTATACTGGAGGTTTTCATTGGTCTAGTCCAGTGTTTCACAATTCTGGTCTGAGGACCGGAACTGAGAAACGCAGGGATCTCAGTTAAATAATTCTCAATAAGTAACACTCAGCAGACTGGAAAACCTAATGGCTTGTTTCTGAAATCAACAGTGATGATTAAAGAAACTAGATATTTCCATAAGATAAGATGGAAACCAAAATTATCCAATCTAATTAAGCTACATAAAGTTCAGTGTTTCAAAGTACTGACAATGTGTGACAAGAATTGTATGAAGAAGAATTCTTTAATTTATAGAACAAATAGCAAAAATATCACCCAACTTTGAAAATATGAACTGGCCCTTTGTAACACTGCATATATTGGAAAAAAAAAGAAAGAAAGAAAATTTACCAAACTAGCTAAAAGCTAAAGAAAATGTCAGCATTAGGCTCCGATCACGCCACATGTTTGGCTTTGATTGGTTTACCGTTACTTTCTAATTACCATGCAGTACCACACACTAAACAGAAGATGAAACACAAGCCAGTTTCCTTTGGCAAACAACTAATAAGTGAATTCTGTACTGGTTTTTTAATTTTCCATTATTGGCACACAGTTACTGGCTCAAGCCCAACGCTTGAGTCTTTCTTTCTCTGCAACTGTGTTTACCAATGTAAAAAAAAACCCCAAAGACAATAGACTCCTGCAGACTTGAAGAAGAATATTTGCAAACGAAAACGTAATTCCCTGTCAGGGTTCATTTCGATCACCCTGATTATTGACATCAGGGATTAAAAGTATGTCCTGTACCAAGAAAAAAAAGTCACTTGCTGGTTATAGTGTATCCAAAGAAAAGATGTAAAAACACTTCGCAATTCATTTGGATTAGCAGATTTAGCTTCTTCTTCCTTTTTTTTTGTGCTCTTATTTGACTATTTAATACATCTTTATGTTCAAAACTATGTTTGCTCTTGATTCAGAGTAAGGTTTGGTATGAAAAGTAAAATATCCATTCCCTGATTTCTAATAACTCTCTCTTCAGTCTTGTTTTGTCGTTTAAATGCTGTTACTGTCAGTCAAAAGTTTGAAGAAGAAAGAAAAAAAAACAGCCAATGAAATTCCCGTCAGCTTCACCTGGACTTCCACTGTGTGTTCAGCGCTAATTAGCAAAACGTTTCTGCGTCAACATTATCAAATTCGAGCCCGCTCGACTCGACTCGAGCTGGCTGTCACTGCGGTCATGTCCGCACTGCGATGAGAGCACCGGCATTCTCGCCGTCGCCACTCCAGCCCGTGTGCCACCTGCTCCTCTCGACTTCTCAAGGGCGACCTGGGCGGATTCTCAGGGCGCCGCCGTATACAAACTGTAATTATACTGTACTGCGCTTTAATGAGCTGCGTTCTTTAAAGATCAGACAGTAAACAACTCAGAGAAAGTCAACAACTCTAAGAAAGTCGCCGATCTTCTGACCAGGTCAAACGATACTTCTGTTGATTGAAAATGCTAATTGTTGCTCCGAAAGCTAATTAATTTAAATAAATTTAAATTGAGTCAGCATTGGAAATGCCACCACTTCATATAGTGCCAGGCGAGGAAGCCTTCCTTTCAGCGGAGTGCTCCTCTCATGCACGGTGTAAGGGCTGCATTTGCATGTTTCAAGGGGTGACAAAGTCATTTGCATAAATTTAATGAGTCTTTCAAAAAAAAAAAAAAAAAAAAAACTAGTGTGGATACCTGCAGAAACAAGCTGACAGTGTTCACAGACCTTTTTCCTCCCTTATTACTCACAATATTGGCTGTGGCTGGCAGACAAAGCATCGTTACGCAGATAATCAGGAGATTTGACGTCTTCGTCTCACAGAGGTTGTTTCCTTTGGAGGGAGAAACGAACGCGGGAGATGGATTTTCATCCCATGCTAAACGGGCGACATAGATAGTTTGCTTGATACTGGCACGGGGGCTTGTCATCCGGGGGTGGGGGGGCTGGCAGTCGCCAGTCACCGAGGCCGGCGTGTTGCCGCTGGCAACGCGTGGCGCCTCGGCGTGTGGTATTTTGATGAAGGCAGTTCAGCCGTCGGCAACAAAATGGGCAAACTAATTACCGGCGTAAGCTGATTTCCTGGTTCAAGCCTTCCGCAGCGGTGGCTCTCCCCAAGCTCGGCGCCTGATTGTTAAACTCAGAAAAGGTACATGCTCTGGGTAGGCACACCAGAGACTGAGTAAATGAATGGGATTGAGTGTATGGAAATGAAATAAATGTGCTCTTCTTATTGGGAACGGCTCGGTGAATTGCAATGAGGGGAGGACGGTCTCTGTGGCAACAACGGCGACGGACTGCATCTCCGTCCGTCCTCCGCTCTCTGCCGGTCTCATGTGAGTCTGCGGTGTGGCGCCACATAAGGTAGCTCGGGCCTTTTGTCTTCAAATCCTCAGATATGAGATGAAAGTCGGCACGAGCGCTTCACAGATGACGCCTGTGCAAACTTCCGCCGCACTCGGCCGTGGTCGTTTCCACTTTCAGCAGCTCCTCGTGTTTGTGCGGCATTGCTGAGCAGCATATTGTTCTCTCTCCTGAGTCATTTATTAAATACTGATGAAACAATGGTGACACAGAGGCTCTCCTTTGTCAGGCCCGAGCTAAGTTAATTAATTAGCAATCCATGCCGCAGTGCCAGGAGGTTGTTGATTGTATCATTCTAAGCCGTCATCCTGTGTAAATTGACTGAGATTGAGATCTAACAAGGCTCTGACCTGGATCCCTCCCCAACAACCCGGTGTGTGAAACACTGATGAGGGGATTTAGCCGGAGGAGGCTGGAGGACGTGTTATCTTTAGCCATGCCATCGGCTCCATTATGCAGCCGTGGTCAGGCTCTCGCTTATGTGTAACAGTGTGGCGTACAACCTTGAAACGCTCGTCCTTCCAGCTTCATTATTATGCTTTCCCACATCATGCCAAAACCTCAAATATTTCTCCACACAGCTTCATGCACAAGTTAAATTACAGCTGCTGAGGTTTTCGGCGCTTTCTTTCCTCCATCATGTCCTTGGTTTTTCTTTTTCTTTTTTTCTTTTGAAACTTTTACCTATACTGATAATTGCCGAAAAAACACAGACATAGCATCCTCCATACACCTTTAAAGTTGTTATCTCGAGTGTGAGCAGCAATTCTCAGGAGAAAGTCTGTCTTGTGACCGAGTCCTTTTTTTACATGAAAATAATTTCCAGACTGCCACGGCTCTCATATCCTGTGAAGAAGAAGTGACTTTGGTGGTCGCGCCGAAGCGGTTTGTGAAAGCATCGCCGTCTTCACGGGCCACATCCCTCTGTAAGTCACGGCAGCTGTCACTGCGAACAGGCCCCGTGGGCTGCAGGGAGAGGTTAAAAGTCTGTTCACTCTCATTTAACATGCTTTTGGCCAGAATAACAAGCGGAGCGAGTCCCTGCAGACGCCACAGTCAGATAAATAGCCGCGCTCTGCACATAAAAGCCTGAAAGCAGATTTTCAGTGTACGTTTTTTTTTTTTTCCTAAACCACAGTAAATATTGTGAATGCTATCACTACTTTTGATGATATTCCAATTCTAGTCCAGCAATGCTGAAATGTTTTTGATGTGTTATTTACAGTGTCACAGAGTTGTGACACATCCATCCCTCCTTCCTACTCACCACATCCAGCCGAGGGCCAGACAGACGTGTGGAAGCAAAACAACTCACTCCAGATATTTAGCAGATTTGTTTTCATTAATGCAATGAGAGGTGTTTCCTTCCTACTTTATTCATTAATTTATGCATTAGTCATGTCTCAAAATTATCTGACATGTCCGGTAACTTGCTCCAATAACATGTTCAACTTGGTCGTATCATGTTGGAGAACTCATTACTCAAAATAGCTCCATGGTGAATGAAGCAAATCAATATAGAAGCTGTACCTGCAAACACGTTCAGTGGTTCAAAACCCTCAGATATATACCATACCACATCGAATTTATTTATAAAGCACTGTATAACAACCACAGTGGCCCAAAGTGCTGCACAAGAGAATAAATAAAACATAAAAATGCATAGTTTACACAATTTATACAACAGCTTAAAGATATGGAGAACAGATAAATATTCCAATTTGTGCATGAGAGGCACTTTACAGCACATGATCTTGGTAAATCGGGCCTTTAATATCAGGGGAGCTGGAGGGATTCATAGTTACCACGAATGTGGAGACGTTATCAGGCCATACCGCCTTGACGCCCAGCGAGGAAGGTTGGAGACTGCGAGGGAACGCCAGTGTGAGAGAGAGCACGGCGGTGCCGACAGCGCAGTTTGGCAGCCAGGCTTCCCTCAGTCTACCTCTGGGCAGCTGTGGCTCCACAAACGTAAAGGGACTTTGAGTCTCCTGAAAAGTGCTGCATAAAACCACTGCTATATTGTTATATTTGTCATAGAACGTATAGATGAAAACAACAGCAAAAGCATTTAATTTCTGACCACATGTTTCAGCAGCAGTTGCATCATAAAAACTGACCTTTATGGAAACACTGTCTCTGCACATGGCCTTTAGTACGCTGCATTTTGTTAGTGATGCAAGTATGATTTCTGGTCGGATTATCGTCACATGCAGCATTTTGGAGAGACTGAAGTGCAGAATATGCATGCAGAATAGAGAGTGGACTGTTTCTCGGAGTTATGACGAGAGCAGTTTGGATTTAGGCAGGTTTCTCATTATACATGGACAAGCAGTGATTTGAATTAGGTGTTACTTCTTCGTATCCATTTTTAAACCTTTTTTTTTTTAACTTTGTTTATTTGAAGTTTTACTTGTTTTAATACAAACACTCAAGGGCAAAGTCAGAACACGGGACCATGTGTGGTGGATTGAGTGCTCCACGGCACCTTATGCAGGTAACTAATCAAGCTTTAGTGAGATGAGTACGGTGAACATTCTTAAACCCATTTTTAAATACTTGGCTTTTTTCAGCATCTTGTTAGGAAATTTAAGAAAATGTCACATTAGTATAACAGAGACGATAGAGAGGAAACCTAAAGACCTTCCTCTGGTAAAGATGAACAATAATCAGCAACATTTTTTCAAAATAAACCTGCTTATATATGTTTATTGCACAGGTTGTTTTTCTCTTTCCTCCAGCAGGAACTTTAATGAGACTTTATGCAAAAGTTTGCCTTAAAAAGAACTCACGATTTCCTTTACCAGTGGCCAGGGATAATCATGTGCTGCAGCCATGCATTACACTCAGTACTCTTAATGAATAGTCAAAGTTATCGCTATGATTCCTCCTAACTTTTTTATTCAATAGGGTTTGCAGCCCTGCTGCTATCGAATTATTTTAGTCCGTATGTGATTAGGCTCTCTTAGACAGACCCCTGTGTATGGTTGAGCTAAAACCTTCCTTATAGTTTCCACTAGGAGACATTAAAATGACAATTTTCTGATAGAAAACCCCATTGAAACTTTATCAAGTGAAGTAAAACCTAAATCCAGGTCATAGCAGAAGGTGAACCACAAAGCCACGAGCCAATTGAGTTCAAGTGTAATTACCATCCGCAAGGAAAACTGGACAATTCAGCATAATTGCTATTTCACAGCATTGACGATTTAGAACAGTCGCATTATATCAGGCATGCCGAATGGTGCTGAAACCGACTTTCAAAAATTCTTACACTTCTATACA
This sequence comes from Salarias fasciatus, assembly GCF_902148845.1. Lineage (NCBI taxonomy): Eukaryota > Metazoa > Chordata > Actinopteri > Blenniiformes > Blenniidae > Salarias > Salarias fasciatus. The sequence continues at coordinate 16,172,236 of NC_043760.1, forward strand.
CAGGCAGAAGGAGACAGTCAGTGGTGTTTGAGTTTCGAGAACATTAATTGTTTTATGGTTTCTATGTATGAAATAAGACAGTGCTGGGTTGTGTCGGTAGCAGATTGACAAACAGTGCTGACAACTTAGCTTCTATTGAAAAAAAAAGCTGTGGCCACATTAATATTAAGAAACATTGAGAAAAAAAATGCTAAGAACACAGTTACTTCACCAAGAAGTTTTTGTTCATATTATCGTTTTATTTTGCTTCAGACCTCCGCTGGCCAGGGGCAATGATTGATAGCAGCAAATCCACCCACTCAAACAGTGCAGGAAAAAGTAGGAGTTTACAAAAGCAATAGGAAAGTTTATTGCTACAAACTGAAGAGTGATTCATAAAGAATCTGCTGATATGGAAAATAGACATTTTCTCAGAAAACCATTCAAATAAAAAATGATAAAGGGCAACAGCGCTATATAAAATTACTTTTTTAGTTTTAGATATTAAAAGATATTGGTATAATATTATATTCCCTTCCAAATATAAATGTCCAATTAAATACTTTTGAAGTCATTGTAGCATTTTCAATTTAACAGTGCTAAAAATAAGCAAAACATGTGATTAAGTAATTTGATCATTTACCAACAGGAGTGAATTGAGCAAACATGCAACAAGCGGCCAAGAAGTGCAACAAAAGACAGACTTTATCAGAATATTCCCAACAGAAACTAAACCACATGCCAAAATAAACAGGAGGATTCAAGGAGAAGGTACAAAGTCTCCAAGCAGGGCTCGACTGGATAAATAATGAAGGGATCTAAGGAATAAGCAAGAGCAGAACACGATAAGGCTTGGGAATTGTGATACAATTATGTGGCAAAAATCATAAAATACATCAGAAAAAGCGCAGGCAACAACGAGGGAGTCAGACGTTGGAGAAGCATGTCACCAAAACAAACCATTAAGACACAAAGTGTAACAACAGGGCCGTGACACAGTCAATTGTTATGGTCTGTTTTAAAAAGCACTATTTGTTCCAGGCGGCCAAACTACCCCCACACAAAATATAATAACCAAACACAACAACACAATGAAAGGAAAGCACTCCCTTCTGGTGTGTTTCATGACAGCATTGAATAATTGCTTAATCAGAGGAAACACAATAGTGAATAATTATTTAACCATTCAGTGGATTAAGGGTGGCAATCAGTTCCTCCCATACGGCGGCTCCAGTTCAATATACCTTATAATGGCTTAAACAAATGATGTTCCATTAGAACTGTTGGCTGTAGCTATTACAATGATCATTTTTGTTATATAAAAAAGTACCTACAGCTGAATCCGGAATCCAGCCAAGATTAAATAATATGGATGATTAAACTTATTGTTTTAATTCTCAATGCTTGTGCTATCAACCATCAAAGGTTTACAGTGTGAATACGGTGTAGACGTCCCCCTGAATATCTTTACAACAGATATTCATATAATAAGTACATAAAAACGTTTTCATTTCGAGAACTGGGATTCTTCAAATGTCACCCTTTTCACTCACACCACCTTGACATCGTCTACCGGTTTCACACCTATGCCAGTTTTCACGCATCTAAGAAAATATGCACTGTTTCAATAAATTTGTCTTTCTGTCAATTCTTTTTGTATCCTCTTCTAATAGCAAAGAAAGCGTAAAGTGAAAGCGTTGAGTGGTGTACTTGACGTCAACGTAAAGATCTGAATTCACCCTTGCATAATAAAGTGCTTACTCGCTCGCTGATGGTGGAACAAACTTTCAGTCCAGATGGACACAGCTTTAATCCGTCGCTGAGGAGATGCTGCATTAGCAACAGGTGAGCGGCAATGAACTGCACCGCTTGCATGTTGATGAGTGGCAGGTTAGTGAAGTGTGAAGCAGTTGAAGGGCCTTCCAGCTGGATGCCGCCACATGTGAAAGGACCGTCAACATGATGTGAATTCAGACGCTAACAACTTGTGAATACACAGCATACTGCAAAACGACAGCACGTTTATGAAGAGGATCCTTGAAAAATGAATAACTTACTTATATGTGTTTCAAATATTCTGTCTGTCTGGTAGATTGTAACGCTAATGTACTCGAAACAAGTCATGATATAGTGCAATGCAGACTGTAGGAATCAAAGAATAACATCGTAATAATATATGAAATTATATATCATATAGAAACATCTTCTGTTTTTAAACTTTTGCTTTTGTGAAAGGTAGTTTTTCTGAATATCAAAGAATATCAATTAAATTCCTTACACACATGGTCATAATAGCAGGTTAAAACAATCAGAGGCTTTATTCTAAACCTGGTTGTTCACAATCAAAGCTGCACTTTCCAGTGTGTCAACCGCACCTCAGTGTATTTCCTCACACACCTCGCATTCATTATATCTGCAATTAAGAAAGGCTTTTCTTCTACAGTGAGTCGAGTTGTTCTCATCATGACTGTGTATAAATTATAATGTATGGAAATATGCAGCTTTTATTCGCATATGACAAGTGTGAAAGCTTTAAGGGAATATAATTAATCTTTTGCTCCAAACATTGATTATGCGGATTGAAAAACTGCCGCATGCGTTCACTCTTTCAACTCATTAATGCTGATGAAAAAGGTTCAAATGAAAGTAACGCTGAAACACAAAAGTACACATCAGTCCATCAACACTGATAAATATAGATATGTAACAGTGTTCAGTGTGAATGGATCGTTAGCTGTTTGGGGGTTGTGTTTTGCAGCCATGTTGTGAACTCGGTAGCCAACCGCTAAAACCATTAAACCACATCTTGACATCAAACACTGAGGTGTGTCCACAGAAAACTGGTGTTCAGCAATACGGAACGAATACAATCACACACCTTGTTGACGGTACTACTAATTACTGGTGCTGTGAACACCGTTACGACAATGCTGATATTTTAAACCATGGAACAAATTCAGTATTTTCATTTTGTGCTGTATGTGTTGTGTTTTATTTGTCTTATGTGTGTCTTCTTAATTTGTTCTCTTACTTTGGTTTAAACATTTGGTCAAGCACTTTGTGACATGGCCCCACCCGACAGAAGAAGTGTACCCCTCTCCCCCTCTGCCTTTCCCTCTCGCTCTCTCGCTCTCTCTCTCTCTCTCTCTCTCTCTCTCTCAGAGAATGTTGGAATGAGGATTAGCAGAAGCGGTTTTCTCCACTGAAGAGCAACTCTGTTACAAGTTCACCAAAATCCTGTTTGCTGGAGCGAGAGTGAAGTCATTAATCCCAGGAAAAAAAAAAACCAACTCACAGTTACATGAAAAATGCCCAACTGTTACCAGTAACACTGTAACAGTAACACTGTAACGGCAGGAAATGGGTCATTTTCAAAGCAGCAACTGTTATGTACATCTGAACCAGGTATTTTTTTTTACAAATGTCAATTACATAACAAAAATGGCTCATCAGCGGCAGACAGGTACACAATCAGTGTTACTTGTAAACTTAATGCTCCTTTCTCCCCTTGGCTGAAAAGGTACATCCAAATTTCAGTGAGCTGCTGTTCGGTAGAGAGTTTAACCTTGTGAAATATGATTATTTTGACACAGTGTTATCATCAGCCTCATGTCAAATCGTCGTCTTTTTTTTTAATATAGTGGGTTCTCTTCAAAAATTCTTGAAATACTCTCAAACTGATGAAGCTTTTTTAATAAAGCCACCATATTCATGAAATCATCCCAAAATAAGTTATCTGCTCAGCCTAGAAGCCTCAGTTTTTTTCTTTTAATGTGTAGTACAATGATTACAAAAACACACCGTATTGTGCAGTAATGACATGTAAAGCTCCCACAAAACAGGAAATATGTTTTTTTTATTATTAATTTTTGATTGTGAGGCTAATCTAGGCATGAACAGTGTTAAAAATGCACGGATGCCAGACAGATGCACCGACTGCCTGAAAACAAGCTGCTGGGATAAACCGGTCATATGATTGTCATCCACACCTGAAGCCTGCAAAGCTTCACTTGGGGAAAAAGCTGTGTACACCCTGAAAAGGTCATAAGTTTATCACAGGGAAAAACCTCACACACGTAGATATAGTTTTGTACATATATAAATATGTCAATCTGCATTCAGCAGCACAAAAAAATCTATACGAGGGAATGTCCATGCAGGAGACACCAAATGGAATTAAAATGTGAGTATTCTGTTCTCTCTGAGAGACCATCAGAAACACTTTGCAGCACTTTCCACACAATTTGCATACGCCTTCACTCTGATTTCAGTTTAAACTCACAGTGACCCCATGTTTAAGTCTTTTTTTTTTTCCTCCAGCAAACTTAGGAGCACCTTCATGCTGGTATGTTTTATGACACACCTTAACAGCCTTGCAACATATGTTTTATGAGCACAGATTTACATTAAAGGGGAATGTGACTTTGGGGGTTCAGCAAAGGCATTTAAACACTAAAAACCACAACCAGGTCTGATTATGGATCCGTGTTATACTGGGAATGTATGTTAACAATTAGTGACCTATACAAGACAAGATAAGATAAGACAAGATAAGAAAAGATAAGATAAGATAAGATAAGATCGTCTTCATTTATCTTCTGGTGGTGAAATACGACACAAACACACATTCACATGTAAAGGGTAAAAAACAAACAACAAAAAACCTCACATAAATAAAAGAATTGTGCAAGCACAAAATATACCGATGCACATGAAATATAATACACTATATATGCATATACGTATAAACACAACAGATATGAATCTAAAAGAATTCACCATAAATATATATGATATGATCAGATGATTAAAAAATATATATAGAGAGACTAGAGAGGGAAAGAAATATTTAATTTATCCCAGAGGGAAATTTTCCTAAACTCACATTTTGTTGGTGGTCACTCTGCAGGGCAGAGGCCGACAAACAAACCTTCAGTATGTGAATTATGTAAAATTACAATCTATTTTCATTAATACACACATATCTATAAAATGTATGATATCTTCATTACTTACCATCAGTAGTGATCATCTATTAATCATATATACATATGTCTGTTCCATAATGCATTGCGGTTCAGGGCGAGTCCACTCGGAGTCAAATGGGCGGACGTGTGAGGCAGCAGCCTTGATGTCCTGCGGCAGCGCTGACCTCCGGTTCAGTGATGAAGCAGACTCAGGCTGGGACCGTTTAAACCTGCTGCCCTGGAGAGTCCATCCCAGGCCAGTCGTTTGGAAGGGATTCAAATGGTCAAGAGTTGTCTCCAGTTAATTAAAAATTAACTACAGATGATTAATTGACACCCTTGATAAGGCTACTTCAACAGGCTCCCATTTGTGTGAGTCGACCGCTGGGGTTTCACTTATAGCGGTCAATAATGATATTAATCAAAATGCATTAAAATTAAAGCTCGCCGCCTGTTTAATTCCCCTTTAGTCAAAATCTGATGGTCATCGACTGCCTGCTCCTTCTCACTTTCTTGATATGTGTGAGTGACTGTTCGAAATATGGAAATGTTGTCCAGGAAATGTCTGCTATTTTCCATATCTACACTTACGGTGGGGATTGTATTAAGGTCACACTCTGCCAGAATGTGATTTAATCTTCAAACATTTGATGAGTGTAAATGACTTTTGAAGAGATTACTGAATTTACATTGTGCAATGTTCTCCTCATTCGCTATTTCAGCGCTGAATCCAGTAACGTCTAAATAAAACAGAGGAGCAGTTCATTTTAACCTTTCGTCTAGCATTCTGGGTTTTATTCTCATTTATTTAATCGGCGCTGCAATCCTTCTGCCTACCTCCACTACAATCAATACATGACTGCTGTGCCTTGCAGAGCTTCTCCAAATACAGGGATTTCCTCTTCAGTGATACTTTCACCCTTAAGCGTAAAAAAAAAAAAGCTATGCAGACTTTCAAAACATCTCATTTATAGAGGATTTCTGGCTGCTGCTCCTGATGCTCAGATGGACCATGGTGTGTCGCAGCTTTCAGGGAGCACTTTGCCTCTGTGGCTGGCAGCGTAACCATAGAAACCACTGAAACTTAAGTCAAATATGGATCATACTGTGTCTCCTAAGCTGAATCACAGATGGGGAACATTGTAGAACAGGTTGTTTGCAGAGTCGAAAGACCGTGAACTGTACAAACTTAACACTGAAATTCTCACATGATAACAAGACCATTATTTAACATCATTTGTTGGATTTATGTATCTGATTGTTCTCCAATATTCCCTGATGTGGCTACTTTTAGTAGTGATAATAAAACTTTTTTTTTCTCTTAGTGTTGTTATGATAATTCTGGCCCTCTGCGGTGTATACCTGAAAGTACAACACTCAAGTGTTGGCTTAAATCTGACTTGCAATTAGTGCTTCCCACATTGACCTATAGCAACCCACAAATACCACAGAGGTCACAGCGGCCGTGTTTGATCAGCATGAGAAGCAGATTCCGCTGACCTGTATAACATCCAGGGTCGCGATCGGGCTGCCTGCACTGAAGGTTGACCCGGCTCAATCATGGCTATGAAATGTCATTTTAATGCACCTTCAAGCTCTGTCAATAGAAAGACATCGACCGCCATTGAGCGAGTAGGTTGTGTTGATTGTGACGGGCTTTGAAGGTCAGATTTGAGTGTGAAAATGTTATATTTCATGTGTGGTTTATATTGCAGGGATGACTGAGGCGTTGCAGTCGGAGCTAAAAGCCATTGTCACACACAAGGTTGTTTGCATTTTGTTAAAGATGAGGCAAGGATGTGTCAAATGCTATAATACACTTTGATCTAATTCCTATTTTAATGGCTTCTTGTATTTTCACTGCTGTTGCAGACGACAGTCACAATCCATCAATCTTCCGCTGAAGTGTCATTGTGAGGCAGGAATGCAGCCCGCTATACCTCCACAGTAAATGCCTTACTGGAAAGTCCACCTGCACGTCCTTCCACCATGAACCTTCTGCCACTGTAAAACACATTCTTTAAATAATCACCTTTTTTTCAGGTGCAACTGACAGTTATGACAGAAGCTACACTGTCCAGGTTTTAGATTTATTTTTCAGTCATAAAGACCAAAGCAGCAGGAACTCACCATCTAGCTGAAATGTAGGGGGTGAAAAAAAACTACACCAGATGCACAAACTGCTCTATTTGTTTGAAAAAGAAAAAATTATCTTTCACCTGTTTGTCCTTTTTATTTATTTATTTTATTATTTTATTTTATTTTTTTTTTGCAGATTCCATTAAAAAAAAAGTTTTCTTTATCAAAAGCTATCAGGCTGCCACATCTGGGAAACTTTAGTTACAACTGACCGGCGACTGTCACACACTGAACAGAAAAACTAAAACCTACATATTGATCATGCAGCCTGACTGTTGCTTTTCTCATTAAACCACCCATAGCTACTCACACAGGAATAGAGTGAGATGTCTCTTTTTAACACAGATGTTGATTTTTTTTTCCCCCCCTCATTAGTTTCTGGGCAAAGATGTGCATCGTGTAATTAAAAATCAGGGCTGTGAGCAGATGTACATTTCCTTTTTTTTTTTCCTTTACAAAATGTTGAACCACATTTGATTCATGCTTAACATAAATATTATTTATCGGTAGAGTTGCAACAACTTGATTTCTAAATCTTCACAGTCTTGTGAAAGTTACAGCCGCACAAACTGTGGACATGCAAGATGTGAACACAAGCAATGAGTCTGTAGCGATTTAGAGAGCGCCCCCCTGTGGCTACTTTTAGTAGTAGTTGTCACAAACTCTAACAGTCGAACGAAAAACTTTCAAACTTTCTTTTTCACCATGCTGTGACTGTTTTCTTACTTGTGAAATTGTTTTCGCTGTGTGTTTGTTGCTCAAACGATTGACTGCTGGAAGTGACCTGAAGGGTGTGTAATTCTTACTCTGAATATTGTGTGAATATTTGTGGTGGTCAGACTCAGTTTGAGTCCTGGAGTTATGTTGTCTGATAAAAGCTGCCAATGGTACAATTAATAAGTGCAAATTGTAGCGCGGATAATGGCTTTTTGTGATTGGAATGAATGTGAAAAGTGCCGCTTTATAAAAAAAACACTGTAGATGTAGAGGTTTTTTTGTTTTTTTTTTCTTAAATCCAGTTTGTGAAAAAAAAAAAGTTGGACAAAAAATGTTGAAACAGGTGAAAAAAAAGGACTTATGATGCTAGAAAGCATCAGTTTTATTGTTAAAGAATGAAATGTTCAGACGATTCTCAGACATAACTTTTTCAATGACACAAGAACAACTCATAAAATAAAACCACAGATCCAAACGTATAGAAGGAAGTAACATGATTGAGCTGTCCGAGGAAATTTAGATACAAAGGCAGAAAGTGTTCAGTACACCGGGTCATTGGCTAAACTTTCAAAACAGATTTAGATCTACTGGCAAGTCAAAGTGAATAAACCAGAAAGACTGACGACCATGAACATGCAACCTTCATTATGTTGACTTTTATCATTCTTATCATTATAATTCTTATTATTACGATGTCAAAATTCTGTCTGAACGTTCCCAGAAATTCAAACATTGTTGAACTGTAGGTCCACATCGTTCATCTACAAGAAAAAAGTGCAAAGAAGTCCAAGGAGAGGTTTTCTTACGTTCACCTTTTCCACAGTTTGACTGTTATTGTAGTGATCTCTTGAAGGGATCTCATTAACAATCTTTTCATGAGTTGAGGGATTGACTTATTGTGGGTGCGCTCGCTGTGGGTTTGAAATTGTAGACTGGTGCAACAATGTTCTTTGCTGAGCCTTTAAGCGTCTTTGAGTGTCCAGAAAAGCGCTATATAAAACCAAAGCATTATTATTATTATTATTATTATAACCTTATAGCTAATGTTTAATTGTTATAAATTCAGGAAATGTTGCAGTAAAATGTGAATAATAGTTATCAAGAGAAGTGTTGTTCTTATCACTTTGTTCAAACTGTGCTTGCAATATCAGAGCGATAAATGACCTTTTTGTATTCTTCTAATAACTACACTGATTGCGTATCAATGCAGCAGCGACTGATCAAACATCTATGAGAGAAGGATTCCTCAAAACCTCCTGAGGGTGGAACCTGTTGATTTAAAGCCTAATTTTCAGCAACCTGACAGGCTTTTCTTGGAAGGCTAAAGAATGAGAAAGACTTATGATTCATCTTTCTTAGTTATATGTCTAATCATGCAACTTATATTTCATCTCTAAAATGTACCAGTGCATAACATTTGGGATCAGTAGATGCCACTGTATGACAACAGACTGCTGCTAAACTACCACAGAAAACCCTCCGTCAAGATCGCATTTGACTGTCAGCGCAAGAGACGTCTTGCCAGGAGAAAAGAGCAGAATTTAAAATAAAATCAAAATTCAGAAACATAGACAGTAGAAAATGGAAGCAATGCATCAGGAACAAAATTGTAGCGTTTGAGAAACTTGTGAGTGACTGGAGAAGAGAAGAAAAATAAATGCATCTCACACATGCATTTTATCTTTACGGCAGAGTTTTTGACAGATGCCACTTACATTCAGGTGTGACTTATAGTCCAGAAATACAGTCTGGCTGTTGCATCAGTTTCTCTTATAGCGCGCAGAGGATCCTGTAGAAAGTGTGATAAATTACACACTGAAGCAAACAGATTGCACTTTCAGATTGTGTTGTTGAAATCATCTAAGAAAAGCACTGTGAGTGAGAGATCGCATGCAAGTTGGAACATTCAAATAAGTTTATTCAGTGCATTTAATCCTGTTCTCAAGAGAATGGTCTGCTGGAAACTATATTGTAATTTGTGAAAGAGCTGAGTTCCCAAAAGAACTGTACGAAATGAGACAGTATGTTGTTGGACATGTTTGTGAGGAATTTATGGAGAATACCACAGAAAATAAATCAGAATTTTGCTGAAAAAGATAAAAATGCAACGGGAAATGATCTGTCACAAAGTCTAAGCTGATTAACAACTGATTGCAAGACCTAAATATGAGTTGTCGCTACAATAATCAGCATTTCGTCTGCAGGTTGAACCAATTTGAAAAAAACAATGCTGATGTTCTGTGTGATTTGAATCACACGCCTAATAATCCATATTCATGAAGGCAAGAGCTGTTAGAAGTTTAGCTTCCTCACATGTGTCTGCTCTGAATATCAAGTTCACAAAGTTGATCAGGTTTCTAATTTTCTAACACAAATTTTGCTCAGGAGAAAATCAGTCAAATTAATCTGTAAGACTTGTGGAGCTCTGCAGATTTGATTCAACCCCAACTGTGGTGCAACCTTTATTTTACAGTTTTAGTCTCACGTTTCCCAGGCTGCCTCATCAGATCATCACTGTAGTTCATAATTCTGTTTACACACATTTGTCCTTCACAAACATATTTGAGCAGAAAAAATTGAAATTATTCCAATTGTACTGAAGACAAGCTGGAATCTGTTAAGGATAACTCTCTTCTTTGTTGTTTTCTGTGTTTTATTTAAATATTTGTAATTAATTTGCTGTTTATCATGAGAAATAGAAGGAAATTAATAGAACTAATAGAATTAATAGAAAAAAAAAGTTAAACTACCAATCTTTGTCTTTGAAGTGCAAAAAAAGAAACTTGAATGTTTCTTTTCTGTGAACTTTCAAACATTTCTCCTTCTCAAAAAGCAACCGCAGGGCTGCAGCTTGAACTGACAGAGGCCGTGCATCAGCACTCACCTCTCGCACCGTCGTTGATTCTGTTCTCACAAGAAGAAATACATCAGTAAGCGAAAACCACCCAGATCAGGAAGAGCTTAAGTACATTTCAGGCTGAACAGAAAATCATAAATCACCAATTTATTCATGCTGGACTTTGTTAATTCATTTTTGGCAAACAGACGTCGACACCTGTAAAACAGGAGTAAATGATATGTGTAATTAGCAGCCAGACCTGGACACCAGGGTAAGTTGTGAATTTCTGAAAGATGTCAAAAGTTCATCTATTGTTCCACATCTTCAATAACAGATGCTGAAAATGAGGGAAACAGCTGAAGATGTTCAGTTAATTCTCTCACCCCAGAGCTAATTCAGCACCTTTTCTCTTCATGTTAATGTGGTCCGGGGACGATGGTAAACTACTTCCATGATTGCCTCGAGAACTCCACTGCTCGATTTGATTCTCCTCTCAAGCCTAAAAGATTCTCCAAAAACTAGTAGCTCAGGAGCTCAGGCCTTTCTGCCAGTGACAATTTCAATTAAGTCAGGCTCAGGTCAATTTACTATCGGTCTGACTTTCCAGCAACTACAAAAAAAAAACAAAAAAAAAGCATGAACAGAATGAACTGTTCAGTTGTCCATCTACCCACGAAAAGAAGAAAAGAAGTTGGTGTGTTCATTCAAGACTAGTGTCTCGAGTTTGGTTAATGAAGTTCACAACAACTTAGTTCCACAACATTCCCACAAGTAAGAAGCCATAATTTACCATGATCACATCCATCATGGAAAGAGCTGAAAAACTCGCTGTGATCCACTTGAGAAAATGTTTGTCATGTTGTTTTTCCTCCTGTCTTTCATGTGTGTTATTCCTCTCTGATTACTCCTCGAGTGTTTTCACCTGGATCTTCTCAAGCCTCCCAGTGTGTATATTTAACTCTCAGTGTGTATCAGGGTTTTATTGGTTCATCTCTTTTTAGATCCTGACTCTTTTTCCCCCGGTAGCTGCAATTCCTGATCTGGCAGTCGTCATCTTTAATAAATATTACTGCAAGTCTGAAACTGATCATGTGTTTGAGCCTGCTGTCCACACTGACAATTTAAATGAGACTCCAGAAACCCAAATGAAAACAGGACAGGACATTTTTTTTCAGCATTGCATCAGGAGTTTTTTTTTTTTCCAAAACACTTTCCCACAGAAGTAAACTGGTTTCAAACATATTTTGTGAGAATAATGTTGGCAGCAATGGCGAGCGCTCCGGCCTCAGAGGTGGAATACCGTGGTTTGATTCGGGTCCAGGGCCTTCCTGTGATCAGCATGCATGTGTTTAACATGCTTGTTACACTGACCGGTGACTCCAAACTGGCCGTAGCGGTGGTGGTGAGCTCTGTCAGCCCTGGACATCTGTGCAGGGTTTTACCCTGTCTTTTACACACAGTTTTACACACAGTTCTCCATAACTGAAAACATTTGATCTGAAGTGTATTTTTATTTCTTCCACAGAAAAAAGTGACCATTTGTCCCTTAGATAACAATAAAGTCACAAATTGGATCAAGAAAATGACGATACTTAGGTTTTAAGTAGAACCAGCACATGACTTTAATATTTTTGTCACATAAAAAACAATTGACTGAATCAGGTTTTGACTTTTCAAGCATTCCCGATGCGCATCCTGTCAGGGTGGTTTAGCTGCGTGAAAAATCACTTATAAGGAAAAGATGGGGATGTGTTCTCAACCCCCCCCCAAAAAAAAACTGTGAAGGATGTTTTCACACATAACACATTTCAAGCAGTCTGACAGATATACTCAAATCAGTCTTTTCAAAGTCATCTTTGCCATTTTACTGTTGCTGATCTAACATAAAACCAACTTTTCACAGCAGAAGCCTTCAGGCAGTGAAAAAGGCTCCAAGTTTCTGGTAAACTTCGCTCTTTAAGTCTCTACAAGAACTTTTGACTACTGCTGAAAAAGTTACCTTCCAGAGCAGACGCCAGCAGATCACTGAAGGGGAGAAAGTTGCCGGAAAACCAAGACTTTCCTTAATAGCTCTTAAAAGTAGGACTTTTTTTTATTTCTTTGAAGACAAAATACTGGGTGGTTCCCTCTCTTTCAGATCCTTTTTTTTTTTTTTTTTTTTTTTCAAAATTTAAAATGCCAGAAAAAGAAATGGAACAATGTTTTGGCTTCCTCCAACTTACTCAAAAAACACAATGCTTAAGAAAATTCATCTCCAAAGGAATACAGCCATGACTCTGTGAACAAAGCAGAAACGTGACACTTTTCCTCAGCTGATAGCACGGCGCCTGCTCTCATTAAACCTCCTCATTCCTCCATCCCTACCATCACTGCTGCTTTCCCAGTGTGAGCGCCTCCACTGAGCTCCTGGTCACACGACTACTGATGTTTTAAAGCAAATTTGAGAGGGACATTTGTATTTTAAAGCAGCATAGTCCACCTTTTGTGGACGATCGGTCATAGTGTTGAGGTGTCTGTCATCAGACAATCCGATACGGAGCTGGGAGCAACAAAATTGATAAACTGACGCAACAATTAGTCGACTTAATCAATTACGTTGATGCGAAAAATTAAGCGTCGACCTGTCATGTTATTATTATCGTTTTTGTTGTTTTAAGTTGCTCTATGATAAAATCACACACTGGTCGCCGGGTGCTCGTCTGTCACTGTAGTGCACTACAGGAAGTGCCGGAGGCGGTATCGCTTGCTGCTAACATGCCGCACAGAAACAGAGAAGAACACACAAATTATTCCGAAACAAAGAGATGAAAAACCCATATTCCATCACCTACCACAGAGAATAGATGCTTAAAACTATGTTTTGACTTAAAGGTGCTGTAGGCAGGATTTTGCTAGTCAATGCTAATTTTTCTGTGTTTTCTTTGGATTAAATGTTAGAGTATCCATTGATAATCCTTTAGGAGTGTAGCATAATTGCACTACCGCGAGGGCGCAGCGTTTCCATCTGTCTCTGTTCTGAGCTGAAAAGGAATCTCGACAGCTCCAGGTATCTTTGACCAATCAGAAGAGCCCCTGAGGCTCTAACCATGATTGGTCGAGGGGCGTTCGTCGCACTTTCTTGTGGGAGGGGCTTAACTTGCGTAAGGGCGTGATGTCAGAGAAAACAGGACAGGATTGACTGTGCTGGGTTTCAAATGGCCATCTTAGATGGGTCAAATCGCCATCTTGCTTAGGTAAACCTAAGCAAGATGGCGGAGATGCCGAATCTTGCCTACAGCACCTTTAATCGAAATGATGATCGACAGATTAGTCCACAGCAAAATTGTTATTATTGCAGCCCTCCTGAAAACACAACGGTCTGAAAACGGCTCACAAGGTAGAATTTTTTAAAAGTACTCTGACTCCATTGTGTGAACAGGGGAAAATGCAACTTTATGAAAATGCTCGGGCTCCCCCTCTGTGTAAATGGAAGAAACACTGCTACTATGAATGTGTAAATAGTACTTCTACACATGCACAGGCAGATGGACAATAAGAACAACGATGACCTCCATAGTGCCATGACTCCTAGTCCATATTCAGACAGTTCAGCTTTATCCATACAAATGTCTGCATATTCACAATTGTTAGTGTGTATAATGTATTGTTCTGTCATTATAGAATCGAACAACAGTGCCCACTGGCGGCCCAACATGAAATCTATAGTTTTCTTGCATTTTTGTGGAAACTGACATTATTTTCAAAATGTCAACATGTAAACATGAAAGTTTTCTGGAGTTTCTTTTGAAACGTCATATGAACTAATCACCTATCCTGTAAGTGTGAACATGTGCAACTGTTTGTCTCCATCAGCCCCACCTTCCACTCACAGTCATCTGAAATCGACTGAGACTCTAAGTTGGATAAAAATTGGGTGTAACTGAAAGACCTTGTTCAAATTCAAAAACTTATTGGATTGATGTAAAAGAAAGTTTAGGGGTACCTATGTCCAAGGGGTTTAGATAATAACAGCATTCACATTGTGTTACTGTGATACATGGATACTTTTTTCAATAAACAAACTCTGTCAGAGCCGAGAAGCAAACTCGACAACAACCAGTTACTCTGAGTTTGTCCTCTCATCAACAGACGAAAAGTGACAGCTGAGAGGACCTACGAAAAAACAAGCGCTTCGTTACCATCTGAGTGCATGCACGTGCACACACAAACACACACCGTGCACTCTAATTTTGATACACATATGGAGCAACAGGCTGGCGGTGCAGAGTCCGGCTCATTAAGGACCACAGCTTGCTGCAGACTCATTGCTGAAGTGGACAAAATGTGGGGAAGTTTTGATAAGAAAGTGTTTTCAATAAGTTTACTTTGTAATTACTTCGTTAATGGTCTCGTTAGTTTCTGGAAACAAATAAAATGAGAACTCTGGTTTACTCACGCTGACATACCAGCGGGTGATTATATTTACTCAACTCCAACGATCGCTGGTACAATTAATGTCGTACCTCAATACATGATGATGTACATCAACACTACCACAGTGGTGCCTGACATTACTCCGCTCAATGCAAATCAATTTTTATTTGCAAAGCACCAGATACAGCATGATTATTTCATGGCACTTTGTGCCATAATGTGCAATGCTGTGATCACATGCAGTGCTTTAAATGTTTTTAGCCTTATGATATTTTTCCAAGTTTTGGTTTTGGAGTGCAATATAACTGTGTGGGAAGAGCATCCAAAATAGGGATGTTCCTGGGAAATAATGAATCTGTTGACAAAACAAAGCATTCCATTAAGACTTGGACAGAAATAGAAAACCTTGAGAAATTCGTCAGGTTCTTCTCAGTATGTATCAACATCTCATGAGATTCCTGCCATGATGAGCTTACCAGTAGGATCACAGAGTCTCCGGGTGAAATGAATATGAAACTGGCAACACCAGCATGCTAATGTTCAAACGTTTGAGTTGAACGTGTCCTTGCATTGATCAAATGGAGTGATTTTAGTCCACGTCTGTCTGACACTACAAGCTTTTTTTTACGATGAAAATACTAACACTAATTGGTTTAAGCGAGTGATAATTTTAATGCCAAACTGTGAATTTTTAAACATTCAGCAAAGTATCTACTTGCTCTCCAACTGCAAACGTTCCATAACTTTGAGCCAACTGATGCCTTGCATATAGGCAAAATCTAAACTTTATTTTTTTCCAAATGCCCATGTTTTAGCTGACAGCACTTATTCACTCGAAGCCAAGAAAATGACATTGAATCTTTTTCTGTAAACTCTTACTAGAATGGACCTTATGACAAAGCTCAACAAGTAGATTTCTTTTTACTGCGATTGGCGATCACCTCTCTCTCTCTCTCTCTCTCTCTCTCTCTCTCTCTCTCTCTCTCTCTCTCTCTCTCTCTCTCTCTCTCTCTCTCTCTTTCTCTGTGTTCAGCATGCACACTTGTGTTTGTATCATTCCACTCCTCAAAAAGCGTCCCGATCCTTGTTTGCGATGCTAACGATGCACGCCCAACTGTGCTTGTGAGCATGTGAATATGTGATTTTACGTGGGGGAGCTGTTGTTGCCGGGTGACAGGGGTAAGCAGGTGTCACCAGAATTAAGGTTTCACATGAGCATCAGACTTCACCGCTCCCGTCTGGCGCAACATGTTTGTTTCGTGTTCGGTCACCTGTGGAGGAATACGTAAAAGTGGCACAGCCCAAAATGTCCTGCTGTGAGACTGATGTGAGATTCCAACACCATTTCATATTAATTTCTGTCTCCACAGGTGCTGCACCCTGAAGCCGATATGGTAATGAGATTACACTTGTCTCTTTCTATTTGATGTGTGTGCTGTGATTGTAATTTGAATTTGATCTTCATTAGGCCGCCGCTGCCATAGCAGCATTGCATTGAGGTGAATTGGCAATATTATTTCAGTGACAGTGTGGATAATTATTTTTACAATTGAATTAATCTACATAATTGCCAGGATGGATGTTGAACAATCTGAGCAAAATGAAAATGGGAATTGTCCCTTTGTGTAAGAATCAAGGTTAGTGGAAAGTTTCCTCACAGTCATCCACCTTTCTTCTACATATACTTCATCCAACTTAAGTCACATAAGCAAAAGACAATTCCAGTCAAACGTGGGTGAAAAATAAACTGGAATTACAACCAGAGTCACCAAGCATATATTAATCAAAAGGTATTAAACTCACACCACTTGAGAAGCATTAAATAAAGTTGACAATAAAATGTGGATTTTGATTTTATTCTTTAGCATGGATCAATTGGAGGCTAAACCTCGGCTTTACCGCAATTTCTTCAAGTTAGACAGTAATAGGAAGTGAGTTTCTTGTCATTTCTTCCAAATACACCCAAAAAACAAACGGCAGTTTCAGTTGACAACTTCCCCTTTTCTGCCACCAATCATGTGAGCAGCGTGACTGTCGGTCTCACCCCCAGCTCTCTCCTTTCAAACCCGTACCGATCAATAACCTCACCTGGTCAGCTTTCATTTCCCTTTGTAACATTCTCCCCTTCCATCCTTCCCTCATGTCAAATCCATCCTGGATCGCCAGAAAACAAACAGTCCTTTTTTTCTCCAACTTTGGACTCGCTCTCAGACTGTCACTGGAACTCCTGCGTTCATCCATCACGTCTCTGCAGTGCTTCAGCAGCTGCACAGGATCCAGGTTAAACCCCGTCTGTACGACAAGAGGCAAACATGTAAACACTAAAGACAAAACCAGAAACGGGTCCATGAAGGGATTTGACAAAGAAAAAGTTATTTAAATTCTTCATGTCTTTTCACACATTATAGTCCTACTCCTTACCTCAGTTATTAGCTAATAACAATGATATCATATTAAATTCTTCTGTTCTTATTTTCTGTTGATTATATTATACGACTTCTGCTGCTATAGCTTCACACTTTCCTGTCAGTCTTGTTGAGCAGGATAACGACTGATTTCAAGGTCGTCCACATCCTTGACCCGGCTCTACCTTCTCCGATCTCCACACCAACACGCCCACGTGCACGCTCCAGTCCCACCTGTCCACCGGAGGAGCTCGGGTCTTCGGTCGCTCTGCCCCCGGCCTTTGGCGCTCCCTCTTCTCCTGACCTGTTGACCTTGACCCTCTGTCTCTATTTAAATCTCCACTCGCAATGCTTTACATTCACTCGTCTTCATCCTGTACCATCATCACCATCCGTTTTGATTTTATCTCCATTCGTTTCGCCTATTTATCTGATGAGGGGGTGACCTTGTGCGTTATTGTTGTTTTTATTCCACATTTAGATGTTTATTCCCAGTTATGAAGCAGATTAAAAGCACATCCAGTTTTCCAGATAAAACCGGGCATTTATTGGCTCCTCTGTGTCTGGAGGAAAATCTTTGTGTTTTTGAACATCGTGCACTTTAAATAAACTGCAGCTGCAGTAGTCAACGCCCACCTCTCTTAAACCCTGCTCGGCTTGTTTGTAACATCGGTTACCTGATGTAAATCTGCCCGGCGTGAAGCGCGGGCCGGAGTAACCCCCGGTGAAATCAGGAGAGCTTATTTTCTCCGGTTTGGCAGAACCTCCTTCAGAGCCACAGAGGACATTATTATAATAGTTTTTACAGGCTGAGCAGCGCTCCGGCTGAGCGAAGTAAACTGACCTTCGAGTGTTAAATTGGTAAAGAGGAGTTTTAAAGCTTCGTTGTAAAATGCTGCCATTCAGGGAAAAAAAAAAAAAGAGCGAGAGAGATCGATGCTGCTTCAAAACTTCTCACATAGTGCGGATGAAACATGGATGTATTTCATTTAAATTGCGTGCTGTTAACTTGTCAAATAATTTTCTATCTATTCAGTGATAAGTGTGCTCAACAGAATTATGGAGATAACTAATTGATTATTCACCACTTACACCATATCGGACCACTTCGTCTGATTGTTTACCAGCCAGAAAGAATGGCCGCAATTTCCCATCATTCCAGACAATAATCAAATGCTTTAATCACGTATGTAATCAGTTTTCTCATTGCTGAATCATTTCTCAAGAGATTAAATCACCTAAGAATCGACAACAGGCCATTCACTGAGTCACTTTATGATAAAAGGGTTATTTATGGTGAAATTATTCAGCTGTAAGCTTAATGTCACAAAATGAAATATAAAAAAAGGATATATAAAAAATGCGAGCTCCTTCATGCTGTGATTCCAGAGTTTTAACCATATATTTAGCGGTCTACAATAACGGACAAATGTAAGCTCTGCAATTAGCACAGTGTACAGTAGATTTTCCTTCAATGCATACTTTTAGAAAGTTGCCCAGTTGAGAGATCTGAAACAGTTTAAAGATTGGTACATGGACTTGAGGTTAGATTTAGATTTGTTCAGTAGAAAGCCAACACAGTGACAGTTAATGTCAGTACGTTGTGTTGCTGCCATGGCATTTCTCTTAGTCTATATATATTCAGCAGCTTCACCGTCAGCTGGGTTGTATTATTTTAGTGCCGAGCATAAAGGAGAGATCGTGTGTATGACCTTCTTATTAGGAGAGGCTTTTGTGCTGATATGTGAGCATATCTAAAACTTAATGATCCGCTGTAAAAACTGCAGTTATGGCACAATACATTTCAGGCTGTACACAAATATAGTTTCACAAGTGCCGCGATAAATCATTCACAAAGAGTCACGAAAGAAGGAAATCCATCTTCTTAAATGACAATTGAATTTTACTGAGTAAAATCTAGTATTCACCCAGACACTCATGTGTATCTGAAATTTTCAGAGAAAGACGAGACATAAGAAGAACATCGGCGAGATTCCATCCAACATTTCCAAACAAACCACAAACCATGTCAGCGATGCACCCACAGCTGGAGTTAAAGTCTAAACAATTTACAGGGATCATACATTTCTGGGCACTTCTGTCATATTTCACACCAAACACAGACAACAGACTGAATAACTAAGCAACATGCGCCACAACAGTCATGACCAGTACCAGGAGGAACTGCAGCTTATATTCAGCACGATGTAGATTAATGACATACGTACTGAATAACAACAGCTTATTTGTTTTATTGACTGCAGGAGTACACTGAAAATAAAGCATGAACGGTAATAATTGTTCTAATAAAGAATTAATTTGTGTTTACTAATTTAAACTCTTACCAATAATCATGATTCCTTAAAAAAAAAAATATAAAGAAGGAATAATAAAATAAGAATCAGTTATTTGTGCCTCGCCAAGAAGTGCCTTCTCCAGATTGAAATAAGGCATCTTTTATTACACAACCCTCATTACACAAAAATAGCTCACTCGGTCACATTATCAGGCAGGGATTTACATTTCAAGCTGTGAAAAATACAGATATTGAGATTTAAGTGGAAGAAAATTGTCCTTTTTAAACGTGCATTCACACATTCGCACACATTTTTTTACTGTGCATATATTCATACACTTGAATTCTCTCCGCAGCCTCTTTCTCTGTACTGATTGCAAACTGCAGCATTTGCTTGTGTGCATTGTGCGATGAGATTATCTGTTCCAACAGTACTTTGATGTTGCTTGAATGATGGGAGCCAAAGGCAAGAGGACACTTGAGGATTTATTGTGGAGAACCCGGCACCATCACTGTCTGTCCAACCTTCATGTTGGCCTTTGAAATAAATTTATTCAACCGTGAGGACTCCAAACAACCCAATTAATTCTGTGAAGATTCTACATATAATGTTCCTGGTTTATTATTAGATTATTAATGTGGTATTAAGAATCACCAAACTCATCTGCTAACCAAACACTGAGGAACAAACATGAGATACACATACATTTATTCTCTTAAAACAAATACTGGTAGGTTGTATTGAGAGGGTACCATTAGGTGTTGATGCCTCCACTTTGTTTCTTTAAATCCCGGAAAGAAAAAGTTTTTACAAGTCAGCTTTATAACTATTTCTGCAGAAACAATCGAGGTGAGTCCGTTCGGCCTGGTCCTGTCAGGTTTCAGAGCTCATCACAGCGACAGCTCTGGTAAACATTACTAATGATCCTCTCGTGGCCTCAGACAAAGGACTTGTCCCTGTTCTTGCCTAATTTGTCTTGACTGTTGCTACTAAACATTAAATCTAAGGTTATCTTATGACTGGAAAAGCACCTCGGCAGTCCTGTAGGACACAAAATGCACAGATATCAGCACAAAGTATGATGGGATTTATCCACTGAAGTTAATCAGGTCACATCTTGGTACAAATAAAGGAAAAAATCACAAAACCAATTTCCAGCGTAGTATTTCCTGAGCACCTCAAAACTCTGTTTTACAAAGTTTTCAAGAAGAAATAAATAAGATTCTGCTAAAACTGATTTTAAAAAATCGATCTTTTCATTGCGGGGAAAAAGTTATACAAAGGCTTTCATTAAAAATAATCCTTTCCCAGAAACTTAACTGGAGACAGTAGTTTCAGCTCTTCATCAGCTCTAGACTGGAGCCGAAAGCCTTTCGGTTTTAATCATGCAGCGGGAACAGTTGGCGGGTTACCGCCTGAGGACGTCAGTTTGCTCACAGGCTGGTGCGACGACAGCAGTTAAGATAAATATTCTGGCGCCTCGCGATGAGGCAGAGTTTTTAAAGTAATTAGCTTAACGTTGAAGTCAAACCTCAGGAAGGCAGCTATCAGAGGAGCTGATCGCTCTTAATTCAAGATTCTTGCAGTAATATTTGGGCCTGTCACTTATGTCTTTGGATCTCGGTTAAAAAATAAAAATACAAAACACACATCTTACCCACAGTCCAAAAACATGCATGTAAGGTTAATTTGTGACACTAAATTGCCAGTCATTGTGAATGTGAGTGTGTGGTTGTCTGCTGACCTGGCTCCTGGCCTCGCCCACAGTGAGCTGGGATTGGCTCCAGCAACCCCACGACCCCTTGACCCCGCACAGGATTAAGCGGTAAAAGATGGATGAAAATGTAACTTTTTTTTGACTAAAGGAGATTTCATTACCAATAGACTTTAAAAGGCCAAAAAATACAGATATAATATAGAACTCAGACGTCAGCGGTTAGCCTTCTTATATCAGCTGACAGTGAGAGAGATGGAACAAAGTCGCAGTCCATCTTTCTATGTTAAATGTTTCAGCTTTACTCAGAATGACTCATGGAGCCAACAAGCTGTTTTTTTTAGGGTCATTAATTGTATCATCATGGGACAGATCACTTTCTTTTTGGAAAAAAAAAAGCCATTTCAAGTATCAGTGTCAGGTTCCTGTCCATGTCTGATGTATGAGACATGAAATGTTAAGGTTGATTTGCTGAAATTACGACCCACCGATATGAAGCCACTATTTAAATTACAGAGAGTTGGAGGCGCTCATGTGAGAAGACACTGTCCACTGGAGGACATCGGATGAGTCCCTGGTGGTTCAGTTCCATGTTCAAACGTTCTTTTATCAACGTTAGTACCCCAATAATATCTTTAAGGTGAGGGTGAAGGAGTAGTGAAAGTTTTTTATCCTCAAAAGAGAGCGAATTTAATTAGAGTTTGAGTGGGAGGCCCAGGCTCCCCATGTTCTTTGGTTGGATTAGACTGTGTACACATATTTAAAAGACGACGGGAACAGCGTGTCTCTCAATAAAAATGAATGCAAGACGTTGAGTGAGCATCAGGTACAATTTAACAAAGACTGTAGTTACTCATGTAGATGCAAAATTGCTTCTGTTGAGCTTTCAACATTTCTTCTCCTTGATGTGAGTAAAATGGAACCACTTTGACAGTTTCTTCTGGCACTAAATGCAAATATGAACGTCTCTCAGCGGACCACCTCTTTTCAAACACATTTACACATGCAGTCCTGTCTTACTCCTCGTGCTTTTAGAAATTCCATTTTTTAAAGCGCATGGTGTGGTTGTGGCTTAGCGGAAGGCTGCCGGAGATCCCGGTGGACTCATTATCCCAGTGATCCACTGGAAAACTATCTCACTGCAGTATTCTCCAGATGAATATCCCACTCCATGACTTGAACGATAATTGTCCTCGAGCAAATAAATTCAATCAATGTTATTTTTCTGGGTTTATGGCCCAAAACTCTGATTCAAACATAATATATTCATCGCAATACACTGTGACCACATTCACCTTGACTTAAGTTTATGTGATGATGTAAAAACACAACTTTAAGTTGAGAATTTGTGAAGTGATGGAAGCTCAGAAAAACTAGAGATTCAAAATTTTTACAAATTAAGACACAAAGAGAAAAATGTTTGTTCTCTGAGGTGAAAAGGAAAATGCATGTTAAAGAAGGGTTTAATTACATTACGAAGAACTAACAATCAAAACAAAATCAGAGAGTTTATTTTATTGTTTTCTTAAAGTTAGGGTAGACGATGTTGTCCAAAAGCACTTGTTGTCATACTGAGTGAAATGCTCCTTGCCCCCTGGGAGAAGTCAATACATTATGTGGACGGAAAAAGGTGCGGAAAAAAATCTGACAACTGTAGCGGCCACAGGACAGTAAAAACTCCGACCAATTATAAGGCGCGGACCGCTCTTAAGAAACCAATCAAATCCCTTCGCCGTTCTACCAGCCCCCTGCGCGTACATTTCAATGGCGTGCACTGGCCCTGGTTCAGTGCGCGCGCATTGCCAAGGCGCTCTCGGCGCTCGCGGCTCGCGTGAAAAATAGAAGGAAGCGGAGTGGGCGTGCTGCGCTCCTATGCGCGTTGTGTGCGAGCAGTCAGAAAGGTTAATGACATTGGAGGCGATCACAAACTCCGTGCGCGTGGTGCTTCCACGTTCAGTGCGTTCGCTCCCAACGGGAGCTCCTCCAATGGGGTGGGAGCTGGGCGGAGCCTTGGGGAGGTGCTACATTCGAATACATGCTAGTTTTCCAAGATCGCCGACCCTAGCTTTAATCCTTGAATGGCACTGTTGACGATATAGTGAAACCTGGCTCTTCTCCACAATATTGAAGCACTCGTCACATCTAATGAATCTCTTTCACAGAAACAAAGCATACCAGATGAAACAATCTGATAGAAGTGGGAATAATAATAATAAGGCATAAAAAATACTAGGTTTTAGCCTAGTTTTTGGAGTAGTTTCCTCCCAGCTCTGTGAAGTGTTTCTATGCATGTTCATATATCAGTGCTTCACTTCACTGCAGTGCCGTTAGGAAAGAGCCCAGTCAGACTGATTTATCGCCGTATTTCCCTGTAAAATCTGAAAATGCTTCAGATAATACTCTGCAGCAAGACATACAGTCAGCAGACTGACATCTCATTTCTCCTATTCACATTCAAGGCAGCAGATGGGACATCTGCTTCGCTCCCTTTTGTGTTCTTTAAAGATATTATATTTCCATCTCAAACAACTCATTGTGGTGCACATTATGCTTCACATTTACTGATTCATCAACATGTCCCGAGTGTAATTTCTGTTCTCATCCAAATGCTGCACAAACTGTATTTTTGTAATGTTTGGGGAACTGCTAAGTCCTAAATTTCAACCTAAAATGACTATTTTCTTGCTTTTATCATATCAGCATTTCATTGGAGTCCTTGATCTCTTTTCCTTGAATTGCCACAAATGCTATTCTCTCATATGGCTTAAGATTTTATAAATGATAACGATGGTGTAAAAACATCATCAAAACCTTCTCAAAAGTGAGAAAATAAAATGAAGTATATAGAAAATAAGAAATCATACCCATCAAATAAATTAAACTACGGAGTTAAAAAAAATAATGAATTGTATTTGTTACATAGAAAAAAACAAACACAAGATACCACAATGGATCAGCCTGACTGTTCAGTCTTTATTTCCACCTTTGCATAAGTGGCTGTGTAGCTAATGTCCAGTAAGAAGCAACTTCTCGAACATTCTACAAAAATATTTAGACAAAATTTTCACTTCTTCTTTCCCAAAACAATTAAAACACCTGTAAAAACTTTTTTTTTTAAATTTTCATAGCTCCTTTTAATTGATCATGGACAAAATTTCAAATTGTACCATCTGCTTTAGTTGTTAAGATTTTATTGCTTTTATTTCACTGTAAAGCACTTTGGTCACTCTTTGTGTGTAAAGGGCTATGCAAATAAAATCTGATTGATTGATTGAAGCTTTGATTAAATTATATGGAAATAAATACATCCAAGTTATTGATTCTATAAGCAAAATGGCTCATTTTCAAACAGCCTCTTGTATCCTGACTATTAAAGGCCGAGTGCAGTGCTGGGAACCCCATCCAGCATGTTTTTAGATGTTTTCGTCGTCTAACACACCTGATTCAAATGATCTGCCCGTCATGAAGTTCTGCAGAATGTGTTGGAGAAGGGAGAGAGCGAAACGTTTAAACACAGGGCTAGAGGACAAAAGGAAAAGTAGATAGAAATGGATGGAAATGGTACAAAAAAGAAGAAGCTCTAATTGTTGAAACCACTAAAAAAAAAAAAAATAATAATAATAATAATAAAAGGACAAATTATTGATAGGAGTCAAAGTGAAAACTCTAAAACAACTAAAGTTCAAAATCAGTGAAACAACTAAAATTGTTAAAATGCTAAAATCAATTTAAAAAGGTAAAAAGAGGTGTAACCACATACTGTAGCTGATGGACGTTGGCGGCCTTGGTCATGATGGATCAAGTTAAACATCAGACAACCGCGACTGACTGATGAAGTACCAGCTGACAAGGGTAACGGACACAACTTGTCTTCATACAAAGTTTCTGCAAACAACTGCAGAATGGAAACAAAATGAAGAAATAATATATGAGCGGTGAATAAAATGCAAATGACGTCCCAGGCAGGTCCTTATCAGTCAGTTCTTACCCTCGGAGAAGAGAGAGGCAGCTCTTCACAGAGTAAAGGTCGTGTGTTTGAAGGCTCCTCTATTATTTCGAAGCATACAGGTGCCTTAATCATTAGCTTGTATCCCATATTAATGAGTCACTCATTCAAAGCCATCAAGTCAATACAGTCGTGTTTTTCACCACTGCTTGTTCTTTCCTGATTCATCTGAGATCTGAGGGTGAGAAGTGCTACATTAGCCTTGAATACGAACATTGAACATTTTGTTCCTGGGAACACTCGCGCTGCTTTCCTCCTGCTAAAAGAGCATTAGTGACAATAAATTATACCATTTTTATGGTGATCCCGGCGCCACTTTTCTGTTTTTGATTTAACTTTTTAATGATGTGACAATTTTAGTTACTCACAAAAAGGCCAGTCGAGGTTAAAATTAGGATAAATGTGGTAAAAACGAAGACATTGTGCTCAGAATGTAATTCTCTTTGTGGCAAATGAATTAAAAATCTCTTCAGCCGCTCTCTTTTTACACTGGCTCTGCAAGCAATGGCAATAGAAGTAAAGTCACTCATAAAAATAACAAAATTCATCTCCTCGGACCAAGACAGACAATTTATTTCATTACGACTACTTCCATGTGACGTTTTAATGAATCTACTTAATGGTGGGATAGGTGTTCATCATGGCTTCTAAACATACAAATCCCAGTCCCAGTATTTGTCATTCACTTGCAGCCGATCTGAAATCAAACTCTTGGAAAACGTAAGTCACAACACAGGAGTGGTTTATGAGTGTTACAGAGGAGTGGAAAATTATATTACTTTTTTCTGAGATGAGAGGACCTGAGACCAAAGCAGGTTCAGTAGGGAGCGCGGTCGTCTTACAATCGGGAGGTTGTTAGCTCGATTCGAACGGACTGATCATCTTGCATGGCAGCCGCCTCCACTGGTGTGTGAATGAGTGTGTGTGTGATAATGCAGTGTAAAGCACTTAGGGCTCTGTTAATGCAGGGTAAAAAGAGCTATATACGTGTGGTCCATTTACCATTTTACCAACGCTTATGCAGAGTTTCAAGTGACAAAAGATTTTTGCCTTTTCTTTGGAAACATTTTTTGCATTTAAATGGAAAGGTTTAGAAAATGGAGAAAAAAAAAACAGTTTTTCATCATCGATTTTAGGCTCAAATGATGTTTTGTCAAAAGAGTTGGTTAAACGTGAAAATTTTCATGCGTTCTTCTTCTTTGTAGAAACACTAAGGCCAAAATGGAATTTGTTATTGTCAAGTTTTTCTTGTTTGTGCTTCATTGTCTGCAGAACTGGGAACAGCCTGAAAGGCAAAGGCAGATGCAGGACAGCTTCACTTGTTTGTTAGTTCTTTGTTGTTGCTGTTGTTGTTGTTAGATGAGTGCTGTGTTAGTCATAAACCTTAAAATGACAAGATGAACACAATAAGAACAAATCTTAATTTAAATTAAATCACAAATTCCCAAAGATCAAACTCCAACATCCAAAGTTTATTTCGTTTATCAAATGAAGCTTCTCCAGTCTTAATGCAGAATCCAACCACCGATTTCTTCTCCAGCAACCACAGTCAATACAGCAGCAATAATACAAAATGAAAGAATTGTATCATGTCAGTAATCAGAGCCAGTCAGAGTAAACCCGAACTTCAATCAGATCATAAATCTCATGCCTGCTTCTGAGATAAACTCATCCGGATGGCGTCTGCAGACGAACACACGCACTGAAAGAAACAGGCTCCTCTCTGAGCTGCACGTCACACATCTGCAAACAATCAGCCACACCTGGACCTTCCTAATGGAGCCAGGCTCTCTTGCTCTATCCAGACACACCTACCATGCTTACCTCACTAGCGCCCCCTTGTGTCTCCTCCAAACCAACAACTGTTGTCATTCTGAACACAGCAAAGGAAAACTTGATCCAGTCAAAAGACAACTCAGCTGTTATTATTTATAGATCAGGATTAGAAGTAATTTTTTTTTATTTGCGGCTCCAGCTTCAAGCAGGTAAAACTGCGCTTTTCACCTTGCAACCAAAAAAGATTTTTTACTCTGGTGATGCTGATCATAACGCTAAAAACTATATCCAAACGGACATTTTCTGTTAGTTGTAGTTTAGCTGCAAACTTTGTTTAAACAGTAGTTATTTATGGTTAATACATTATATAACCTAATTTACGGAACATCTGGCTTGGCTGAACATGGAGAACACATCTATGCTCCTAAATAAACCGCTGAAGACACTTTAAAATTAAAAAGAAAAAAAAAAAAGAAAATCTTTGAATTCACATTACCCACTCAAGAGTTGGGACTGAAATCCATGTTTATCTGCTGCAGTTTCATGTGGGGAAAATCACAATGTGCCAGGTCGAATAAGACAGCACTGCTTAAGGATACAAGACCATTAGTGCCTTCATCTTGGGCTCCAGAAGAATTAGCAAGGTGTCACATGGTGCTTGCAGGAAGATGAAACATGCCATTTATGCAGATGTCTCTTTGCCGCCATATGCCTCGGCTGTCATGGCTGCTCAAGTAATTGCAGTAAGTCTTGCTTTCTCAGCGCGGTGGGATGACGCTTCGTATTAACTGAGGTTTTAACTCAGAGTTTCATATTAGTGCTTACTATGAAGAGTTTGGGAGTTGAAGGTTGATTGAAATATAATTAAAAGGTTAAAGTCGAGTAGAAAAATCATCTTCCTGGGAGGAAGTTTGTCGACCCGCCGCAGGTGTTTGTTTCCAGGTACATCTGCGCTCACCCTGATGGAATTTTTTATTTTTTTTTTTTTATCAATCAAATTACCTTGTTTCTGCTATCACAGTGATTGATGGGTTTGGTTAAAACCTCCATCCGCGGCTTGCTGCAGATCTGGATGTAGCTCCAGTTTATCCAGGGTGTTTTTGTGGAGCGGTCAAAGCTCAGATAGCGTCATCCATAAAAAACACAGCTGTCCATTAGTTATCAGCTTGTTCTTCCAGCACCAAACAGGACAGTGGCGTGGCTTCATCTTCATTTTATCACAAGATGAAATTTGCCTGTTTTATGTTTTCTTAACTTTTGGAACAGAAACCTTTTATTTTTCCATTTTATTTCATGTTGCAAAAACTAAAAAAAAAAAAAACAAAAACAAAAAAAAAAAAAAAAAAAAATGCTCTACTCCAAATAGTGACCTGATATGTTATTTAGGTTTTGTGGTTTTGTTCACTATTTTTTTTTTCACTGCACTAAGCAAAATATCACGAATTAAAACAAACGTTCCTGCTAAGTTAGTCTGATGTGATTATAAACATTTGAACAAAGACATATCATCTGTAGAAAATTACACTTGGTTACCAGCTTGGTTTGGATTCCTATGTGATTCAGTGCAATATTAAATTAAGAATAATCTCATGGTGTTTCATGTCATGCAAGCTAATGATACTAACGGTAATTTCAATTTCACCACTTCATCTAATTTAGGTTATTACTGTAATGCTCTCTGAATATTTTCTCATTTGTCAGTGATTATTTTTAAACTGAAATATAATTGGAAGAAAAACCCACTCCATTGGATTATTCTGAGACTTTTTATGTTTCCAAGTTAATGATAAGTGATAAGTATATCTTTTACTGGAGCATGTGAACATTATGTGAACTAGAGCTTCTAGTGTTTAACATTTTGAGTTAAATTGCAGGATTTCAATAACTATTGCACTTGTACAAGAGATTGTAGGATTTTATCACAGCTTTGCTGAAAGCACTGAGTTTTAAATCAGTCTCTTTCAAAACATTTTTTTGTCCAAAAGGGATCATTTTACCAGGTAGTTCCTTGAGATCAAATGATTATATTTTACAAGCAAACAATGGCCAAAAAAGGCAGCATTAAAAACAAGGGATGATCGACAGGCTCACATAGAGAAGGAGTCATAAAAAAACAAACACGAAGAGGAAATCCCAGAGAGCTGTGGACGGGTTATGTTTCGCAGTCCGGAGAGGGGAAGGAGAGGGATGAATGGAGCAAAGAAAGAAGTAAGAGCCTGTTACTAACAGGGGATCCTGAGGAAGGAAAGAAAGACCACATCACACACCAAACGACTCCTCAAACAAACATGAGGTTAATGAAACATGAGCACACTGCACAACTGGCCATCAAAAAGTCTCTAACATGTGTTTTAAATCATTAATGGTGACTTGTTTCTGTGGTTTTTGTGATTTTTTTTTTGAAGCGAGTTCCAAGCTGAGGGAGCAGAGAGCAAGAATGCCCTCTTCCCAAACTCACTCCATGTTTGTGGCGATAGAAGCAGATCGGAAGTCTACAGCAGAGTACGAACTGGATTTGATCTAAAAGTGAGAAATATGCAGAGGTATGATGGGAGCAGCCCAATAATTGCTTCCCCCCCCCCCCCTTCTTTTTTCTTTTCTCTTAGCAGATTAAGAGAAAATCACGTTCGGGCTTACAGTCATGGCTAAAAACAGACTGAGTACACACTGAACAACTCAGAACAAGACGGACAGCTAAACTCTGTGGGCCTTAAAATGAAAATGCTCATATTCACATTGACAGATCCCCAAAGATCAAAAGCAGAATACAGAGTTTTGCCTGTTCATCTAAGCCCTCGGCTCCCGGGACCGGGATGTGTGTTGAGTTGGATGAATTTCCGGAGTTGAGGGCAAGAATCACAATTATCTCACATCAACGCTGCCGGGCCACAAAAATTGAAGTGAACTTCCTCTGACCGTCACCCCTCATTCCTCTCACAGTGGAAAGGGTCAGGGGCTCTGGCACTTCCCGAGCATGCTGTGGGGTTCAGATATCACAAAGGCTTCATGGTTAAAAAAAAAAAAAGGAAGTAACATATCATTTCCTCAACATCTGCTACCACAGCAGGTTTCTGCCTCCTATAAGCTGGCAGAGCCTTGTGCGACTGACATGAAGTGGATTTAAACCAATGGGCCGATTATTGCGGCGGCCAGACAGAGTTGGGACGTGCCAATTATGGCACAGCCAGGCAGGCTGCTGGTCATTATCAGGCCCACACTTCAAATGCTTCCCAGCTTTAGGCCACCTCACAAGGCTCCAGATTCAGCAACCGACAGGCCAACAGTGAAAGGC
The DNA here is from genome assembly GCF_902148845.1 of Salarias fasciatus. Lineage (NCBI taxonomy): Eukaryota > Metazoa > Chordata > Actinopteri > Blenniiformes > Blenniidae > Salarias > Salarias fasciatus. The sequence continues at coordinate 16,202,780 of NC_043760.1, forward strand.
CAATTTGGCACACAGGGATGGAGAGATAAGGAGAGCGAACCCTGAGCTACTTTTGGAATGCTAACGTTTTTTTTTTTTTTTTTCCTCCACAGCCTGGATGACTACATTTCGTAGAAAAGGAGCACAGCACACCGCTGGCCGCCACACTCTGTAGTACACAAGTATCCATCAGGGATAATGATCTATGAAGGTGGTCAGTCTGTGACTAATGGGTCAGATGTGTCTGCTCTGTGCACCGTTCCTCCAGCCGCGAATATCGGACTGTATCAGAACAAATAAGATACACAGACACCTCTGTTCCAGTCCACCCCTCTCGTTTCCCACTCATACTGAGGCAGGGAGCAATTGTTCTGCTACATAACCCTCCTCCTCCTCCTCCTCCTCCTCTGGATCGCAACGTCTGCGGGGAGTAAAAGCAGAGATAGTGAGGTGAAGACAGCGGCTGTTTTCAAACGCATGCCATGGCTAATGAGCGCCACTGAGATGTTATCAGGATTAACAGAGCAGTATGTGATAATGACATCGAGTGTGCTGGAGTAAGTGCTGCAGTTCAAAGTCTTCATGCTGGTTCGTAAACGACGCACGTCAAACAAAGTGCAATTTCAGAGACATGGCAAACCTTAGCTAATATCTGTATTGCACGTAAAAAAAAAAAAAAAAAATTAAAATGGACTGAAATGGAGCATTGTGGTATTGGCTACAAAATAAACTGTAATTCCCCTGATCTCATTGCCCAGATTTTAGGTGTTGATCACTGTATATGTGTCTTAAACTCACACTACATTGCTAAAAAACAATGCTAAGCGCATTATTCATGGGACTGGAGGCCACTACAATAAAAGATCATTGTGTCATGAAGTAATTGTTTCTGAGCAGTTCGAACAGTGTAGGAAAGATGAAAAACAATCTAAGATTTCTGTTTCACAGTGAGGAAATGACTCCCTAAAAGTCATCACACTCTCCAGCAGGACGCTCCTTTCGCTCAGCTGGAGTTTAACATTAAATGTGACAAATAAAATAATAATAAAAAAAATCTATACAGCCTGTGTGACAGTACCTACAATAAAGTAAAGCCTTGATCACTAGTTCTTTTGAGAACTTTACAATCATAAGAAAGAAAAAAGTGTATTCATTGACAGACGTGTGTTTAAATGACGACAGTGGGGATTTTTCATTTCGTCTCCTGGCTCCTTTATCTCCACAGTTACTCAATAGAAATAAAACAAGCTCACATGTAAAAACTAAAACATATTACTTTTTCCTTCTGATTTTCTATATTAGAAAAAAAAAACAGTGCTCATTGTCTTTGAAATTAATGTGACGATTGTCAGCTGTTCTCTGATTTTCACTATTTATGAACACAGGCTGTTGCTCAGTGGTTTAGTTGTTTACACTCTACTCAAAGTGAGAAAGTCCGCAGGTCAGTGAGTGTTTATGGACTTTACGATGCACTCGTCGGTCGACTCTGGCTTCCTCCCACAGTCTGCCTCCACTGTTTGCGTTCAGGTGGAGCGATGCTCTCACAAGCAGCAGCGCTCACTAGTGGCCCTGCAGGAAAACTACATCGATGTCATCTTGTAAACGTAAACGCAAAACTGTTTTAAATGGATACACAAAACTGGTTCCTTTTCCTTGAAACGTCTTATAATTAGCTGGGATGGATGAAAAGACTGCAAACTCAGAGACTTCCGGAGTCCATTGTACTCTTCCAGAAACTGACTGACATCTGCTTGCTTTATACACCCAGTACTTGAAATGACATGCCTTCAACTTTCTGAAACAAGAAAAGAAGAAACAAGACAGTCATAATGTTTGTATTTGTGTTGACAGTTGATTTCAACGCTCATTGTTCATAATGTGTTAAGGCCTGTTTTGATAGCATGCGGATGGATCCTTTCAGCGATATGTCACATAGGTTGTTGTTGTGACTGTCAGCTTCATTTTGGTTCTCAAAGACAATAAATCATTTCTGAAACCTTTTCTATTCTGTGGTCATTCTTTTGTGTCAAATAATCAAGTAGTGAAACAGTGACAGCTGCTTCTTCTCCTTAGGATCGAGGTTGCTCAGTTTAAGAAGTAATAGTCTAATTTATCTCAAAAGATCTTATCTAGTTTTCTGTAATTCTTTTCTTTTACTCCTTTTCGTTTTCTTTTAAAAACTACTGTGAAATCGGGTTATGGAAAAGCTTCCTGCAGCCAGTACAGGTGTCAAAGTGTCAGAGGTAAAGGGTTAAGATGTGCCTGAACGTAACCCTAATGCAGTCTTCAGTGCTGCAGTGATCAAGGACTGAGAGCAGAGGGGCTGCAAAATCACCAGAGCTGCCAAAGGAAGAGAAGACCCTCCCACTGATTTATTGGCCAAGCTTAGTGAAAGTGCAGCTTTCAGAAAAGGGGATTACAATTCAGCCCCATTTCCCCCCCTTAATCCGGTCATTAGTCAGATTTTTGAGGACAAAGAACATCCTCCTTACTGGGTCGTCTCTGCTGCATATCAATAGGACGAGTTGTTGACCAACATCGTGTTAAAAACAACAGCTTTTCGGACGGTTTTTAGAAATGAGCTAAATGAGACGGTGACGCTTCCGCACACATTTCACTGATTTATTCAACACTGATTCATAAAACCTCATCAGTGATGCACACAGTAACTAACAGGTCACAAAACACACCTTTCAAGCCATTTATAACAAAACACAGATTATTATTCTCAGTTCGCTGTGTGTTTTATTATTGACCATCATAAAAGTCAACATGCGTCTCATAAAAGATGATGGACATGAATTTTCTATTTTGTGTACTGAATAAGAATTAGACAAGTGAGACCAAAAATATCTACTTATGTTTTTTAATCTCAAGCAGTGGTGTGGTTCACAACCTGGGGACTGGGACCCCTCTAGGGTGCAGAGAGAACAGCTGGAGGGACAAGGCTCTCATCTGTGACGAAGTGATTGTTTTTTGAAAAATGCTTTATTGCAATGCTTTTGTATGTCAGTGAGATTGGGTGAGTTCATCAATGTTTTCTTCACTATAAAGAGCAGAGAGAGTTTTGGCATTTGTGAAGGACACCACTGCTGTAAATAATCATCTCTGATCTTTGTAGTTCAATTCAGGTTCATCAGCATCTCATCAGTGCACAACAATGACATTATTGGCACTTTACAGACTAAGAGCAAGGAAAACTTTGGCATTCTGTGTGTCTGTTTACATGCCACTAGTACTCAGAGTATAGTTGAGAGTCACTCAACAGACAGCTGCATGCTGAAAGATGCTGTTAGCCTATGCTTTAATGAGGTTGATTGCTGTCAAATATATATCTTTTTATTTTAATCACGATCGGTTTGATTAGGTTTTTAGAATAAATGAAATAATGAACTATTAATTAATGAAATATTTTAACTGACAGCTCCTCTCAGTGGAAGTGGAACTGTGTATACCAGTATCAAAGGGCGGGGCATTATATTAGCTATTAGCATCACTGCATGTGAACAATCTCTTTGCAAATGAGAACAGAAATGTAACTGGAAGCGCATGTAGGCTAATCAGGATATTTTTGCTCAGAATCAGTGTTTTGACACGCTGGTGACACTTATTTGATCATTTCCTTGTCAGTTTAGAAAGGCTGTGATGTTTGGCCGTGAGCTTCCCTCATTACACCATGTTGGGCACAACCTGGTTGTAAATGAGGTTAAAATGCAACATGGAGGGTATTTCACTGAGGGAATAGATTCTTCTGGAAAGAGATACAGTCTGTGGTTGGAACAAAAACATGTTGTCAAGTTATTCAAATCGGTACACACGATTAGTGATGCTACCTGGATTTACAGTTTTCGGGAGTCCGGCAGCTGTTTTTGACATCGGCTCATTGTTATATTTTCCGTCTGTGTTTCTCGACCGCTCCCTCCCGCCTCTCGCCACACATGGAGCGACGAGCCCGGTGCAGGCTGGAGCATGAGTATGCAGAACTTGTTGTTTATAATGTGAATACGACTCCTGCTGTTATTGATTCTGTCCGGGAGATGAGCCCTCTGGGTTTTTCTGATGTTTATGCAGGAGAGTGGTGATGCTTGCTAAGTGGAAAAGAGACAAAAAATCAATAGGCAAGGTGAGGGGAGGGGAGTGCCAGGCATCTCTTAGTTCAGGACTTGTTTTCAAATTTCTGTTTTTCTCTTCTTTTGACACAAATTTGTGGCTGATGGAGAGGCCCGGTAGTCCTCTCCTCAATTCATTCACCGATGAGAAAAAGGTCTTCATCATTTGGAGATGCGTACAGAGAGGCTGGCAAGTGTTTTGAATGGAGTATTGTTATTAAATGGTTTAAAAACTTCCACTTACTATTTTTCAAATATTTTCAATTACACTTCCCAAAACCTCTTGTGCACAGGGTTGGTTTGAAAACAACTATGATTTTGAGAAAACCGCTTCCACCATATTTCTGCTTGGTTGCACATCTAAAAGTATATATGATTTAAATTTTTCATTATTTTAGGTGGATTGGAAGTAAAATAAAATCGATGGCAATTAGAATGTAAGTAAGGGGAAATCAAGTGAGAATATCTGGAGAACTTTTGTGACCTTGATGTTAAAAACAGATGATTTTCCTCCGCCAGTGGCCATTTAACACTCCATCATCATGAATATCGGAAAACCAGAAGGAGTTGAAAATATTATGAGTGCCAGCGGCAAATCAGAAATAACCCCAGGCCTTCAGAGGTACTGTAATGTTTGTTTGTTTTTGAAGAATGCTAATTAATAAAAATGCACTTATTGAGGATGGGAATTCTTTTTAGTCACAGGTCCCAAAACTGTTGACAAATCAAACAACAATAAAAATGCTGTTTGTAAATGGAGTGGTTCATCATCATCCATTATTCTCATATTTATATAGTCTAATAATGTTTTCAGTAAAGGGATGGTGTGTGATCCTGCTTTGTCTTCACCCCCGGGATCTGGCCTTCACGTGTCCTGGACTACTTTCCCCTCCAGGTCGATGGCTGCGTGCAGCTCTGGTGGCCTCGGGTGCTCCTGAGGCTGACCTGGCTCTCCTGGTGTGGGCTTTGCCCCGAGCATTGGATCCTACTTTCCTATGCGAACTTAAATTATCGACTTAACTACCGGTTCACAGAATGGACGTCATTCCTGGAGCTTTGCATGTTGCTATTGGTCAGAGTTTGACCAGTTTCAGGATTCTCAGAATCGTCATTTTAACTTGTGCAGAGGAAATAAACTAAACTCCACGACCTGAAAAATCAAGATTTGTGTGTGGACTGGCAGCAATAAGCTGTTTTTCAGTTTGTCTTTGCTCTGGGTGGCTGGATGAACTCCAGACCACCAGGACCCTTCAGGTGGATTCAAACTCTGCAAGCACAAAGACATTTGTGAGTTTTGGCTCAGATGTTTCAGACTTCATGAGAAACTCAAGGACAGAACACCTGTGAGGAGCTACAAAAAAAAGGGAAAGAGGTCATCAGAGGTTCTACATCAACCAAGCCGCCTCAGATTTTTTGACCAATCACAGAAAAGCTATTTGGAACAGAACATTGTTCTTTCCTCTCAGCTCTGGGAGACAGAAAACATTTCTCCCATCTTGTGGAGAATGCAAAGACGCTTAAGATCTGTCGGGATATAAAGGTAAAATAACCAAAATCAGAAGTTTAACCATTGCAAGCCGTTGATACAGACTGAGTATATTCAAGATGAAAGCTCCCAAATAGCACAGGTCAGAAAATCCTGTCTATAACTTTGTGCCTGCTGGCGGAAAAAAATAAATCAATCAACTGAAGGGGTTTAAAAACTGTTCCACACAACAAATCACACCCTGTGAATTCATAATTGAAATGATTTCCAAAGCACTTTTAAGCATTTCACCCTCTGTTTATCACTGATGTTCTTTTGAGGGAGTTGTACTTCACTTTGGTGCTGATGTTTCTATGCAACAGATGTTTGGACATCTGCTTTTTTTCCCCCACAGATAAACACTGTTTAAATAGAGAGGCTAATTATTTTTCGGGTGTCCACTTAAAGCTCAGGAATGTCAGTGAAATATTTCAAAAACACTCAAAGTAGTACACACAAAAAAAAGTAATTCATTTCCATCCTGACTATTAGAAAAAATCTTATTAGAAAGATCAACTTTCCAAATCTATTGAGTGAAATGCTCGCAGAAGAGCAGAATAACGCGTTTTGAGGGCTCTTTCAAGTGACAGCAAATGACCTGTTTGCTATGAAAGAAGATGAAAAACATTGAGAAACTTCATGGTCACACGCTGAAAAGAAGAAAATTGTGATCGCTGTCAACTCGAACCATATCACTGAAGCTTTTCACCACATTTGACTGAAGTAACTTCGGAGTACAGCGAGCAGACTTGAGAAATAACTATTAAGAAGCACCCAACGACACAGTGTCACACAAAAAGTTCAAGTTTTCATTTCAAAGGCGATTTGTCATTTTTCTTTATACTTTCTAGTATATCTTGGTAACAGTTGTTAAAATCCAAGTAAAACTCTTCTCCAACTGGACTTCTATTATTTTTCATTTTAAATATTCGTGAGGTCTCCATACTCTTCTAATGCAGTAACAATTAGGCTGCGTTTCACTTTTTTGTGTGGCAAAATGTGCTTTGATTTGAAACTGAAGCATGACAAAAGGAAGATTGAGAGTTTTACCATCCACCTATTACTTTAAACTATGATTTATTTCTTTTAATATAAAAACAACTCACTGGAAAAGGCCCGGACCTGCCTGATGTCTGCAGCTGCTCTGCCCCCTGGGGAGGCCTGCCCCACCCAAAATGACTGGCGTCGAGCATTACACCAATTGGCACAAATAAGTATTTTAATAATAGAAATTTCCCTCAGTTTTAGGAAGCTGACCAAAATACCTGAATGCAATTGAGTGCATCTTAAGAAGTGAAGGACTTTTCATGAAATGTTTGACAGCAAGATAAAATAAACTCAGAAAAACTAAAAAAAAAAAATGACAAGATCTCAGCAGCAAGAGATAAAAATACCCATGTGTTTTGTAAAAGTGTTTTTTTTTTTTCCCGGTTGATTCGATAACAGATCCTAACATCCCAAAAGGCAACATTTTCTCGTCTTAGTCCTCCTGAGCATCATCTGTTGTCGCTTGAGATTTCAAACTAATACAAAGGCTGTGACCGCGTCTACCGCAGCCGGTGGCACAGACAGATGGGGAAGAACAGCGAGCGCCGCTTCCTCACCTGCCAGATCTGCGGAGTGTGTGGAGAGGCAGGGTAAAAGTGGACTGAATTATCATTCAGCAGGTGGCACTGATGCCTGCGTCCCCACCCCGAGGTAATAAATGGCGTCGGCTTTCCTCAACACACTGGGAGGGCAATAATCTTCCATCAGCCGCCTTCCTCGGCGCAGCGGGTGAAGGACCACCCAGGGGTGATTGACTTGTCAGGTCAGCTGTTGGGGGCGTCGGAGCTGGGAGTCGGTTCACTGATTGAACAGGCTGACGCACAAAATATATCACACGACTAAGACATTACATTATCTTTGGTTATTTCCTGTGGTGTGGCGGCTGCAGTGTGGGGGTGGGGGCGAAGGGGAAGTGACCCCTGATCAGAAATGACAACACTGTGGAAATAAGCCCCCTTTATTCAATATCGATTTACATTTTATATAAAAAATTACTTACATTTAATACATTTCTTCAAAATACAAGCAGCCAAACGACATACAAATCAAATACAAAATTATAAAATTTCTTATATTTATCATCTTCCATGTCTGAAGGAACAGATGTGTTTCATAATAACTCCTATCGGCCTTTTAGTAGCTGTGGTAAATCTCTTCCTTGTGTATATCTTCAATCCATCTGTTGACATACGAGATCTAGAAAAATATGGTATTCAGTATCTGTCTCTTCAGTGTACAGTACAGGTTCTGGGAACTGGATCGGAGAACATTCAGGGTGGGCTTCAATCTCTTTCCCCACAGGGTGAGTTCATATGGTGGATTACTGCTGAAAGGGAGGAAATGGAGCCTGAAATCGGCAGAAATGGGAAAGACACGAGACTTACGGAATCGCGTACAGCGCGGGAAAGGTTGGCGTCGACGTAACGGGGACGATGGCCGTCGATGGAACTGCGAGCAGCTCCGTCGGAAACAGAACGATGAGAGAGACAAATCGTCCAGAGCGTCAAGCCTCACTGCTCAGTTGTGAAGACTTGTGGTCCATCCATCACGTAGAAAAAAAAAACCCAAAAAAACAAAAGCATCTGCATAACAAACAACCAACATAACCCTCTTCTACGATACGTACATGTGTTCAGAAAAAAACAAGCGAGACTTTCCAGCATCGCCGTCCTCTTCATGGGTATAAATTCTAGCACTGCATCTTAAGGTTTGAACTGTGCACAGGTGTGGCTTACGGTGTTAATAAAAGTTTTTGCAAATCAGCAGCTTTACCTCAGTGTCATACAGTATACAGTACGGCGCTGTATGACTTATTTTTGACCAACATCAGAAAGCAAAAGCCGTCGATGGGAAATAAAAGCTGTCGGGCACACCGACAGGGACGATACGCTGATGCTAAACCAGAAGGAGCCTCATAGGAAATAGAAAAAAAAAAAAAAAAAAAAAAACCCTCTTTCCTCCGTCGTATTATACATTGTACACTGTGGTAAAAAAAGAAGTACAAAGTGTAAAGTTAGGCTATGCGGCGGTTTCATGAATTGTCCCCTCTAGTTTCTTTGGGAGTAGCTCTCTCCTCTCGTCGATACTGATGACCGGCTTCCGGCAGTTTTGCCCGTCGATATAGATCTTTGCATACACCGGGTTGGAGTAGTTCATGGGCTGTTGGGAAGGACAAAAGATTGAACACTCATTGAAATGAAAAACTTCAGAACAGTCTTAATGCTGCATTACAAGGTTGTAGCTTGTTGCTAAATTCAATCATCACACAACAGTTTTGATGGGGAAGTGATGAATATTTTCTACAGTAAGTTCAGGTGCTTTTTGTTTCAATCTTCACACGGCCCATCTAGCATCTTCTGTGAAATCATTTTATCTACCACCAGATCCACACCGTTTACCAATTAGCTGAAGTAAAATTTGAAACTCTGAAGTTAACTTACTGTAGAATTAGCGTCACTGAGAACAGTTGATTGTGGATAAAAAAGGCGTTTTAGCTACGATGAGGTAATTCAGTTCATTCATTGCTGTAGCTAATCATTGGTCAATGTCTTAACTGAATACTTTACTATAAATAAAGTGTCATTGACATGGGCACTGTTAGCATTCATGAGAAGGAACTAGCTTAAATTGTCTCAATTTTTAACATTTCTCTTGACTTTTCTGTTTTGAGACTTTTGCAAAGTGTGTAAAACACGTATAATATTGCAGTTCAGAAATTTTACAATCTTCCACCACTGAAACAATAGACATTTAATCCTTTAATTCGCCAAAGGTCTTCATTCTGGGTTAAAGCCTCTACCTCCCCACATACTGGCTCTGTACTTAATGTTAATGCAGATGTCACAGATGAAAACTGCCTGCCAATAATTTTCAGACTCATTTAGTTTTCATTTTATCTAATGTTTCCTGGGCTTTGCTGGCAGACTTCGATTCAATCAAACCTTAACTAAAAACCATCTGCGTTATTGATTTATGACACAAAGTTAATGACTTGAGTCATTTCGACGGTAGCTTTTGGCGTTTCTTCTACGTACGTCTGTGAGCTCACTGAGAGTGAGACTGTGAGAACAAACGTCAGGACAAAATGGTCCCATCTTCTTGATTGATATAGAAGACTGAAACGTACTTTTTCGCTGATGACACGACTTTATCTAACTGATGTTCTCTGTGCTGTCAATCACTCCCTCTGTCTGCTGGGATGGAGCTGATGAGAAGTGGAGCAGACAAAGCCCAGTGGGATATCCTCCGCTCTGATCAGAGAAATCCTCAGCTCAGCCATCCAAAGTGGGGATCAACTCGGTCATCATCTTTTTCCAGCACAGACCTGGTGTTGTGAGACTATTTCATGTGTTACTTGGAGGTTCCTTTAAACGGAACAGGCGTTGGCTGCTGCGGAGCTGTAATTCAGAGGCTGGTGATTTTTTTCGGTGTAAAACTTATTCAGGATCTTTTGTTTTTGGAGAATGTTTCTGAAGACCAAACCTGATGTTTCTTGTCTTTTGGTGTACTGTCTAATGTGATTATTATCGAAAGAAATTTTCGTCAACTCCTTAAAAGGAAAATCAACATAGTGTTGCTGTATTGTATTCATCCTGATCACATTATGATGAAGCAAATAACTGTAAAGAGCAACAGCTTCTATAATGTTTCAGTTGTGTCAAACATATCTAAGCCTACAGTGTTTTGTATTAATTTTTTCAACATGAGAACACTGTAAGAGAGCCAAATCCACGTCATTCTAGGGGCCACATGAAGCCCAACTTGATATACCGTGGGCCAGATGGATAAAAAGTCAGTATAAAACAATGTACAAATAATCTATAAATGACTGCAGCCCTGGATGTTTTCCATTTGTTTTAGCAGATATAAATATAATTACACAACGACTTTAAAAGAGTTTAAATTTACATAGAAAAAGAAGTTAATTTTCAATATGCCAACTGACGCCTCCTGGCACAAAATACAGTGAAATGTCAAAATAGTACGCTGCTTTAAATTTCACGTTCAACAAATGACTATGTGCTTTAACTTTTAGTTTCTTTGTCATTTTTGTACAGCTCATCCTGGCTGGATTAGACCCTGCGGCGGCTCTGTTTTTTTTCCTGGTTAAATGTTATATTAAGTGAGAACAAAAATATAGTATCTACTGGTATCTGCTCTCCTCAATAGATAATCTGTAATAGATCATTAATCTTTCACATCGGTCTTCAAGGGGCTTACTTTTTCATAAAAATAGGTGTGAAGAAGTTCTCCTCCTACCTCCTCCTCCACATCAGGTGTATAATGTTAATGGGATTTCTGTGTAACAGAACTGGGGCTTGAGAAAAAAGAGGGACATATTGGATACGATCTGTTGGCACCTGCTTGGACAATGTTGTTGATAAGCTGTTCAAAGGTTTTAAAATTCTGGCTCTCCAAGTTTTTGGATGCAGCGCCACGAAGGAGAAACCAAAGCAGGAGAGTGACGATAGCTGGAGTGAAATCAAGGAGTCAGGGGATCTGTGTGATGGTTATACTGGAGACACTGGAGACTGCTGTGCCTGTGGGTTTATGTTCTATCCTTTTTATTCATTTTTTTTTCATCATCTTCATTTCAGAAGAATTAAATTCATACTTTCATAAAAACAGGATTTGTTCTGTTTTCCCATGCATGAGCTTTCTAAAAAAATAGTGCAGTTTATATAATATTTTCTCAGTCATCTTGCTTTGTTTTTGCTTTATAATTTAGAAGCAACTATTAAACGATAGCAGTGATATATATCATCTGATACAAACCCAACATGGCATTTGAGCACATTAGAGTCCAAAACCTCAGCTATTGTCTCATAAAGCTGTTGTTAGAAACAACCGTTGCCTCTTTGTCACTTCAGACAGGAACCGTTTAATACATTACATTTTAGTTTGAGGAATCCAAGTAGCGTTCTATCAGTTCATCTGAATCTTAAATTAGTTTATGTGTTCTATTCATATGGGTTGAGAATGAATTCAGAAGCCGAGCAAAACTGGAAAAAAACACTGTTTTCGTCACAAAGTTTATGGCCTTTAAGAAAAGTTTACAGTTGTTAGTTAAAGGTGGAAAAAAAATATGTAGATCTGAAAACTAGAACTCAGCAGGAAGGAAAAGACTCATGCATATTAGTGTTTTTTTACTCACAGCAGGCATGCACAGACTCTCCAAGGTAAATGCAGCACAACCATGCAGAACCATGCAATTAAGTCCATATTTAAATATAATTTCATACAATTTAAAGTTGCTGTGGACTTTTCATCACTGACCCCAGAGTTAAAAGAAAAAAAAATCCTCTATATTTTATGAGTTTTCAAAAACAAAAGAAAAGAAAACCAACACAAATGATGTGACTGTACTGCTGAAAAACAGCACAATGAATACAAAAAAACTCATTTAAAACAACATGAATTTTTGGAAATTCACCTGTCCAGGGATTACCTCCTTGGGCACAGAATTGATGCCCAAGGTGTGAGGGTCACTGGATTTTACACACCAGCCCTGGAACAAGACAAGCGCCACCTCTGTTTATCAAGTCGGTGAAGGTTATTCTCCATAATCCTGCTCAAAAGTAGGTTAGAAAATGTGCTTTTATATAAACAGAACAAGCAGACGTGAAGAGTAGCAGGAGGGAGAGAGAGGGAGAGAGATGGGGGGGGCACGGCAGCGAGTTCACATTCAAACCAACACGTCACGGATAAAAATACAGCCGGGCCGGACTCACAATATCAGATGTCAAAGTTGGCAGCACATGAAGCAATAATATTAAGCCCGAAGCTTCGGCAGGTGAGCTCAATAGCAACAACAGTGAAGGTGTTATGATTCATTGGATATTCTGAGTGTTGGCGTGGGGTCCCCGAGGTGCTGAGCAGAATATACCGCAGGCCAGGCGGAAAGTCCCGGTGCATGGCAGCGATGCATTCTGGCACACGAGCCCACTTTCACGAAATCTCCACAAAGTCTGGCGTAATTCTGTTTGAAGTATCCGGATGCTGCACATCGCATTACGGCACAACAGCTATTCTACCGCGGGCAAGGAAAGGAAATGCTGGAAACCCGCTCTGACTCGGTGATTGGTGTCATCGCTTCAGCCGGCAATTAAAGCCGACATATTGATGTTCTGAAAACATGAAGAGTAATTAGCAAGCGTTGCTAGGATTGGCATTATTCAAGGCCCGTTAAATCTTCAGTGAATCCTTCACTGCATCGAGCATGCAGCGAAATAAACGGGAGTTATCAACGTGTACCTGTAAATCAATCTACAGCGCGTCGCGTTTTACGCGCGGCTAAAACTCGACGTCACGTTTCTGGAACGAGCAGAATTCTTGTCACACTGAGCTCTGAGCGCGACGACGGATTCACAGCCACGGTCCTGCAGTCCCAGCTAATGTGTTTGGCTCATTTCTATTCCAAAGACATAGAAGGACAAAAACAATATAATTTGCTTCCAGCTCAGTAAACTGAAATATTGATTTTGGCCTTTGTTAATTAGCTGCATTTTCATTATAATGCAAAAAAATGTTTGCAAAGCATCTTTTAGGGATAATAGCCGACAAAACATTGCAGCTGGTGTCAAATTACAAACACAAATGTAGTTAATTTATTGCAGACGAGGAGAAAAAAGAGTAATTAAATTGACAAATTAGATTGACAATCATTTACCTCCACAGCAATTACAAAGTAATTCCATATAGTTTGCTTTTCCTCAGATCTGATGGGAGTGGAAGAAATATTCATCACAAGGAGAAACAAGGTAACATGGGAAAAAAAAAAAAAAAGTAAAATCATTGTATGTACTGAATTTTTTTTTTAATGAAAGCCTTGATGCTGCTGAAAGATGAGCCTCCTGGAAGCTTTCCAGTTTTTAAGAGTGAGAATTACTGATGTAGGGCAAAGAGTACAGAGGCTAAACTACCCTCTTTTCAACAGTTTTTACTCTGGAAAAAGTCAATAATCCATCCAGTAAAGGTTTTTTTAGTTTCTTATTTGATGTGATTTTCCACAGATAAGAACTTGTCTGCTTAATTTGCTCTTATTGCATTCAAAACGATCGGAATGAAAAAGAAAAAAAAAAAAACCTGCATCAATGGAAAGAAATATCTGCCAGCTGCCAGCAACAACTTCAGATGACTGAAAACTGAATTTACTCATCTCAACTGTGGCTTAAAATCTGAAGATGTACCGAGAGAAAGGTCTGAGAGTGACCACTGTTTCTAGATAGGCTGTTTAGACTTTCTTTAGTGAACCAAGCATCTCTCCTTTTTCTATCATCAAACTTTCAAATCTGACTGTTACTGGGGCGGCTGTGGCTCTGCCGATTGTCTCTCAAAGCAGGTTCGATTCTGGATCCATATATCAAAGTGTCCGGAAGCAGGACACTGAACCCCACATTCCTCCCAATGGATGGACCGAGCGCCTTTGATTGATGTGGGTGTGTGTTAATGGGTGAATGTGATTAACAGTGTAAAGTGCTTGGGAGGCTGCTACAGCAGTGGAAAAGCACTATTTATGTGAGTGAAATCCATTGACACGGACGCTGAGCAGACTGTCCTCCCTCCCTGCGCCGTCCGGCAGGATATCTGACCGGGACTGGAGGCTTGTTACCTGTTCTGCTTCCAGAAAATCTGCAGAGAGTGGATTCATTCCACTTACTATTCTCTCGCCACGACCGGTGCAACAGAAAGCCATCGTCTTTCTTTCCAGTAAAGCTTGCTCATGAGGGATTGTTGGACCGGCTCTGTTGTTATCGGTGCTACATGAAAAAAACTGAATTGAATTGAGTTGAGTTGAATAATCTCATGGTTCATGGCGTCCTTGTGTTTCATGTTGTTCTGGCTTTAGTTTAAATTTATATGTAGTAGTTACCCTGCCCTCCTTCAACTCCCTGACTGCCCTCAGGTTGTTAGCTGTGGCTCGTTTCTCTACTTCCTGTGTGCATGGATATCATTCCCAGGCTCGTCAGTCACTTTGCCTGCTTGTGCCTCCTTAAAAACCTCAGCCTGTTTATACTTGAATTGTTTTATTGGTTTTCCTGGTGGAATTATTTAGTTTTGTTTCCTTTTGAATGGTGATTTATGTTTATTGAATTTGTTTATCTTTATTAAATAACTATGTTGCATTGTGGGTCCTTCAGGCACAATACTGAGATATAATCACAAATATCACGATTGTTACACTGTTTCACTAAAAAGCTCCACTCCCAGGAGTTTTAAGCCGAAACAGTTTATCACAGATCACTTTTTCAGAGACATTAGAAGCTCAAATCTACTGACATACTAAAAAGGGCCTGATCTCTGAAAACAACAGCTTCATGTCCTTTGTATCCTTCTAGAGACAAAGACATCGATGCTCCTTATCTGGATTCAATCTATTTGTCTGTTTACTTCAATACCAAACTTTTTTTTCTTTAATTTCTGAATCACAGAATCTATAGATGACCTCTAGGATAATGCTTTTTTTAAATAGTGAAATGTCGTAGCGGTCCTCACTTCTGAGTCAGTGGCATTGTGCAGTCAGACTTATACCAAAGTTTAAAGAACTCATGTTGCAGAGTGTGTGGCTGGCAATAAGTTTGTAGGAGCGTCGTTCTTGGTAGGTGGTTTGCTCATGTTCAGTGTGACAAGATATTCTGACAGAAGACTGTAGGCAAAACTTGATTGTTCATCAACCCAGAGGTGATCTCTGACCACATTTATAGCTTGTTTCTGTTTGTAGAGTTCGTCTCAAATGTGTAACTTTCAGTGAACTTCTGTTGAACCAGAACTGCTTCACTTGTAAAATCCTCCAAGTTTTGATACTGTTCTGTTCTTGCTTGAGAGTTTTTCCATCATAACATCCCATCAGAGCATTAACAGAGGAGTATATTATTTTATGGCATAAGCCCACCTTGTGAGGGTCGAGTGTGAAGTTGGGTCGCAGCAGGCTGCCGGCGTCGGCGTGGTTGTCGTGGTCCACTTCGTACATGTTGTACGACGGGTTCCCGATCTCCACGTTGATCCCGCCGTTAGTCATGGGCTGCCTCTGGACGCGTTTTCCCCTGAGGTTTGAGAAGCCAGACCAGCATTAGCGCGTCGCGCGGACTGCGACTGGCCGACACGCCGCGCGGGCGTCGCATGAGCGCTACATCAAAAGCGCTCGGCAAACCTGGAATGCAAAACTCCGTGCTGGATAAACCTGAAAGCTGAATTATAATCAGAGGCTCTGAGCAGAGTTCAGATGTTCTACTGAACAAGTTGACACAAGAAAACAAACTTTCCATTTAAAAAGCAACACAACTCATTCATCTTCAAAGTCATGCAACGTTGGATCTCTCATCTGTTCCAGCTCAGAGGCTTTTTTTTTTGCGGTTGTTTATCCACGTACCTTTGTCTCCGTCTGCAGATGTAAACACCTGCTACCACCATCACAATCAGGATTACCAGCAGGACCAGAGGCACAATGATTGCTATGCTCCCTGCGGAGGACAGACGAAAGGAGAGGCGGCGATCAAAAGATCAGAGGTGGGTTCAGACAGTGGACACGGCTCAAAAACAAGACGCTGTCACAACGTGTGCTCCCTGCTCCTCCGTCTGCCTGCTCAGTACAACACTCACTCTTTTCATGGAGCACATCCTTGACTTGGATCTTTAGCAAAAGTCTGTTTTAGGCAACACAAACTCTTTAATGTAAAAAGGCACAGAGCTTAGACGATGCACTCATTTATGTTAATGATTTCTGTTACGCTGCTTAAATCAATTTGAAAAACAGAACAGTCACATTACAAACCCAGATAGGCTGGAAACAGCAGCTGCTCAAATTCAAATGAGGCCAACCTGCTGAGTGAAGGCTTTCTGTGCTCAAATAATGCAAATGGGGCCGGGTTGGCTGGAGTTCAGTCAGGACCGCGTCCAAACATTGTGCACAAGTTTAATATTAAAGTTGCCAGTTAAACCGCAGCACTGATTCATTTCAGATTTATAAATAAAGACTCCTGCAGTGTTTTGTAGTTAGTACTCTCGCATCAGCTCTGTTTGGGTTCTTTTTGATTTTTGCATGTTCTCCCTGTGTGTGCATGGACTTTCTCTGCGCATTGTTAAAGATGGACATTTATAAAAAGATATTTAAGCAGGAAGCCGTTGCTCACCTCCACTGGTGTTGTCTGATCTGCTGCTTTTCGGGGCCGGCCTCTCACACTGTGTTCCTGCCCAGTTGGCTGAGCATCTGCAGGAAGGTCAAAAGAGAATATAAATAAACCGGGATTAGCATAACTTCTGTAGTAGAGAGACTGCTTGAAGAAAACACCTTTGCGAGATGAGCTACGGTATGATGTGACTGTGGCTTACATATACAAACACATTATGATTCAGTCTTGCCATGAAGTGCTTTGATCGCACACAAACAAAAAAAACGCCACCTGGAGAGAGAGCACTATGCACATACAGTATATGTTGTGTCCGTAAACAGCGTGCGCGAATTTACATGTTGAATATTCAGTGTGTAGAGAAAAAAATAAATAAAAAAAAATAAAAAGTCAAAAAATGACAGCAGTACAAGAAGTCGTCATCTTATTTGTGTTCCAATGGGATCCGATGGGCGTGATGTATGACCCTTGTTAGAGGAGGCGATCTCTAATTCCACACGACTAACGCAGATGGGTCCGTAAAGCATGAGTGATCTAGTGGGTGTGCGGCGGCGTGATAACGGAATGAAATTATCCCAAATTACATGCCGCCTCAGATCCGCGGCGCCGGGATATCGAAAATAAAAATGCGGCCCCATACGTACAGTAAATAAATCACGCCTTTGTAGGACGAAATGTCGGCGTGACATGAAATTTATTGGGACATCGGGGGCATTGTCGGGTTTGAGCTCCTTTGGGAGGCATAAACCAAGAAAAAAAAAAAGCTAAAAAAAAAAAAACAAGACGGCTATCTCGGTGGATTCTTCTTGCTGAAGCAGTTAAAAAAGGTAAACACTGATGAGATGTTCAGATCTTGTAAATCACATGTATACGTGATGACTGCGAGCTAAAGGACACGGCCACCATGCACACACTAATGTCCACATCTCACACACACACACACACACACACACACACACACACACACACACACACACACAGCATTTCTGGTTCCTCCCGGTTCGGACTGCATGAGATGGCGGGATGGGTGGCGGTCAGGGGCGGCAGAGGTGCAGAATCATGCGGCAACTCGTGATGCAATAATTGCGGCGTTTGCTAACATCAGCTAAACGTGTCATAAATACCGTCAAGAGTGAAGTATGTTAATTTGATATGAATAAAATATGAGCGGCGTGTTTTCGTGCCAAACGGCTGCCACTACAATCAGTCAGTACAAAAATAGTAATGACTGACTGTAGCTTTAATTTCCTGCTTGAAGGTTTGACTAAAGCAGATTTTCATTTGATCTATTTATACCAGATAAGATTAAAATGTTGATTAACTTTCCTCAGCCTCATTTCTATTGATTTATTTTTAAGCGACGATGATTCAAATATTTTTGGTGTTTCTTGACGTTTGTCTTTTTCAGTCTAAACTGATATTAATATTATTATCAAAATGTGTGCATTTGCATCGCTTGTTTCATCTGTGTTGATGTGTTAAGAATGTCATGAATTTTTCATGTGGAACATTTAAGTCTTATTTTATCTCTTTTATAAGTTTTGATAAGTTGAATCTCGATACTTTGTCATTTTCTTGATTTGGTTGCATAATTAAACAAGATCACCAGGTTTATGACTTATATTTTCAGTTTGTGGCGTTATTCTGAGGAACACATTCATTTAATCAAATAAAAATATATATATAAATCTAAAAGACACAAGAGAAAACATTATGGGTAAAATGTTTGCTCACATTTGAAATTCTAAACAAAAGTTAATTTTGGTTTTGTTTTACTTTTATCAGTAATTTCCTTCATACCTTGGGGGAGTTTTTGTTTCCTATAAACTTATTATATGAATTAAAGATAACAGGCGTAAACAAGAGAAAAAAACTATAATGAGAAAAGTAGAAACAAAAACGTTTTTCTTTAAATAATATTTGATTTTTTTAAACAACTTGAATTGCGTGAAGTTTCAAGTCACTGAATATCAAAGTTTCTGTGAGGCTTAGACTTTTTATTCTACCTACAGCACATTATTATAATAAGTAAAATTAGTCCCATCACATTTATTCGTGACTGCTTTTAAAAAGATATCTCATAATAATCTTTCATAGAGGATCAGAAAAAACAACTAGTAAAAAAACTAAATCAATGGGCCAAACTATTATTCTTCACACCTGTAACATAAACGAGTGGTTTAAAATGGCCATAAATGCTACACTCAGTTTAAAATGACCCCATTTGTAAAGTGAATCCTATTTCAGAGGTTGAGTTGTGCACTTCAACACTTATTACATGATGAGCTGCTGCATGAAGACTCTGTGGAGAGGAGGCCGCACAGTGGGCGGAGTCTGAAATGGAGCCGGATGGAGTGTGGGTGGGGTGGTGTGTACAGAAGGGGGGGGGGGGGGAGAGTGAGTGGGCTCTGAATACAGCTGGAGAGGTGAGAGGGACCTACTTGCAGCGTGGTTTGTTAAGAGCTGTTAATGTGCACATCCCCTCATTCTGACAGAAGTAATCGCAGGGGTTGGCCAGCTCATCACAACGTTGGTTCTTGAACCCTGACGTGCAGCTGCAAAACATTGTGTCGGGATTGATAAAAGGGCCTTGGAGAATGTATATTGTTGAACTGTAGGCTGCTTTGTGAATGGACACTGACACACTAACAAAAAAAAAAAAAAAAAAAAAAATCCCTTTTAGCAGCTTCAGTTGGAGGCTAATGTCGGGTCTCCATCAGGACAATTAGCAATCAGACAACAGATGAGCACAAATCAACTTGACAGCGCACCGAGTGGGGGATTTCTGCAAAGGAAGCATCTGTTATAGCACTGTCTATGGTGGCCATTTTCTGGACAAAAAAGAAAGACACATAGCAGACTGATAACATTTCCTACATGGATACTGTGTTGTGAAACCTTCAGCCTACTAAAAACATAAAGAAAAAAACTAAACGCAATTGAATTTAACCTTAAGAAAACCATCAATGGAATCACAAAGTCACAAAAACAGCTGTTGATGATTTTTTGGAAACACAATTTTTAAGTCATTTCTAACTTTTCACCAGCCTGTACATAACATACATATCATGATTCAGCAAATAAAGCAAATATAAGATTTTGAGGACGACAGTCAGCTTTATTTGAATGTCATCAAAAACTTCCTAACTGCACCTATAAGGACAAAATCAGGCCCCATTCAAATTTAGTTCCTGCTTAAAGCCTAAAAATGCACAGATTTTATACTGTAAAAGTCAAATCTTGGCAAAACCAGAAAAAAAAACACAAACAAAGCAAAAACTAAGAAATAAGTCACATTCATTACAATACTGCCAGTGTTGTTGAGGAAATACTTTTTCATTGGTTCATTGGTTAGAATCTATGGTGATGAATTATACTGACTGAAACCAAACACTTTTTTAACATCTTAATCTCATGTTTGGTCGTACTCAAAAGGAGACACATTTGTCAGTGGTGTTACATCTCAAACAGTATCGAGGGCCACTGCCATCTCAATCTAAAGTGTTATTTAAGCATGATTTACCAGACACACCATGCTTGTATATTTATAATTAGATGTGCTGTCACTTAAGAGTTATTCATCGTGATCAAATGAATAAATCTGGTATCACATTTTCACATGCTCTGTCTTATTTTTAGGATGAGAGCCTCCATCACACTCATAAAAAGTAAGAGATGTTTTTGCAAACTTAAATCCTAAAACACTTTTCTTTCCATTGCTATGAATAGTGAAGCAGAGTTCTCATGAATGCATCTTTTCTTCTTGAAATGAAGCCGCACCTATTTCCATGTTTAGAAAAAAAAAAAAGTAATTCACCATGTTTTCTGTGACTGTCACACATTTACTTTTGCTGGTTCACTAGAAACAAGAAGATATCGACAAACATGAAGGATTCCCTCCAAACTTATAAAATAAAGGTGTTTTCTTGTTGTAGAATTAAAATCTAAGCTAATTTTGTCTTTCACTAGCTTCTTCTTAAAAGCCCATCATAAGACGGTTCAGCAGGAGAGGTGAGTCTAAAAGTCAAAAGACTGCAATTAGCTCAATGAGACGCAATCAAAGAGTTCCATAACGGCGCCTATAAAGAGGGGAAAATGGCCCGTTTTAAATTTGATCGCCGCCCTTGTCAGAGTAGTCATTTTGTTACATCGCTGCCTGGAAATCCCCTTCTTTACACAATTAAATAATAATCATCTCCATCTTCCAGAGGCTCATTTTCAATGCACTATAAGCACACAGATGATAAAAAGAGCCAATCGATCACCATTCACGTGGTCAGATCACTGAACCTGTTTACATTATCATTTAAAATCATCCGACAGTCAGGTTCAAAACACAGGTTGTGATTTTCTTGCATTGACTCATACAAAACTTCTGCTAGCCTTTACATATATGCAACAGTTGCACAACTTTTAGAAGGAACTTTGCAAAACAAGAAGAAAATCAACTACTTTTTAACTGACAATCGGTTTTCTTTGGAGCACATATTGCAGAATTCTACAGCTAATGAAAACGTCTGAAGAGCGGGCTTCAACCTGAGGAAAACAAAGCAGAGCGGAGTTTAAAGTAGAGTTCATAAAAAACGTGAAACTTTCAGCATCACAGCAAGTAAATAAAACACCTCGCGTCTACATAATTGAGACTCTATGTAATCTCTGACTCTGAAAAATAAAGGCAATAATAAGTCTGTTTATTTATTCAGGAAGACTGTATAACCTATTCAAACTGAGGTCCACTTGAGCAAATAGATTCTTATAAAGCTCCGTCTCTGTTTGTCTGCATAACAATCAGGAATTGATTTGCAGAAAAGTTCAACGTGACAAACAGTGAGGTACATCAGCAGCACCTTTTCATTTGCAGAAAAAAAAACAAATGCTCCTGATCCTGTGCACAAAGCGGCTGATTGAACTGACGCTGGGCTGAAGGTTATCCATCTCACAGGCCAACGCTATTTATTACAGAGGCAACTTAGAGTTTGTGCACTAAAGAAAATCAAACCCAAATGCCAACATTGTTGGTTTCCAGGGACGAACTTGGAATACCTCACAGCAGCACTAATTTTTCTTTCTTGAAACTCTCTTTATTTTTTTTTAATCTACTTTATATTTGAAATATCATCATAAATGAAGGAGCTCTGCCCTGCAAGGTTTTGCTTTGAAAAAAGGTTTGATGAAACATACATTTACCGAGAGTATTGAGGTCAAACAGTGTGACTTCTTGACACAGACGTATCCATCATCTCACATAATCTCTCATCTTAGCGGCAAATAATAAACCGCATTATCAGGATCTGTTAACCTCATCGAATAAGATGGGATCATTTGCATAGAAATTGATTCTATCCTCAGGAATTTGTGAGTGGCGCCTACAAATTTCAATTTAACTACAGTGGACAATGGGCATTTAGAAAAAAATAGAGCATTGGCTTTTAAAATGGATTTCCAATTTCCTCTTTGGACAGATTTTTAACACAGCACTGCATGTGATTATAGCGGAGGAAATGGTAATTTGCAGGCAGCCCTTTGAGGAGCCTTTCACAATCATTTTCTTCATGTCCGCCACTCAAGTTTTTGTCTGATACAAGTATTCGGGCTTCATGACATACTGAACTCCTGACACACGAGCCAAGTTTTTTTTTTTTGAGAGAGAGAAAACTTCTACCGACTAGTAAAAGGAGTCGCAGAGGTCTGACACCAGCTCTTAACAGCAAGAAGGAAGAGTGTGATATGTTCAGAATTGTGAGCTTTGAAGGAGCTGGAAACCATTTTTTATCTCCCTAAAAACCTTAAGCCGGAGCGAGGTGTCACACAGCAGAGGATAGTGTACCGGCACTTAGCCCCCCGCTGCTCCCCGGCCTCCACACAGCGACATCAAACCTCCCCTCAACTTACGGATTTCTTTCCCGAGGAAGACATCCATCTTGTGCTGCTGCTGTGGAAGGAGAGAAACGGTCCCCCGCCATGATTTTCAGTTCTGCTTTTAAAAAGTCGGGCTTTTCCGGGGCACGGAGCCAGCATTTGAATAGAAACCATAGTGTGAATGATAGAGGAGAACATTCAGCTATTTTTCCCCCCGTTTTCACCCATTAAGCAGTGACTTACTGACAGAAAGGCAGGTTGGTGTCAGGGTCCAGGTGACAGGTGCCTCCATTGTAGCAATATCCGTCACACAGTTGACAGCTTGGCGCTATTCTGCCATTTGTGCAGCTGGAGGGGGAGGAAATAATGGACGCTGGTTACAAGCAGCAAACAATACTTTTACAAGAAGCAAAGAGGGACTGAGTGGTGATTTTTTTTTGTCGAATGCATGCATAATTCATGCAAAGACGGCGAGTTCACCTGGCTTCTAATTCACCTACATTACCAAAGACTAAATTGCTGCAGGGTGCGAGGCCCAATATATATATATATATATATTTTTTTTCAGATTTAATCAAATTCATCCACCAGTAGTCTGCGCGTACTGCACCTGAGACGTGAACTGAGAATAAACTACACAACGAATGCTCCTCAGTAAATGAAGAGGGACGTTAAAGCCTCGCAGTCGCGGGCCAAAGTGGCGGGGACGGCGCGCACTCACTTGCAGACCACGTCTCCCGTCTCCTCGTTAATAAGGCAGGGGGCGCCGTGGCACCGGAGACACTTGTCCGTCTCGCACTTGTTCCCCTCGAACCTGGTGGGACACACGCACTCCACGTAGCCGCTGCTGGACAGCGTGCACGCCTTGGAGTTGACGCAGTAGTGGTGACAGATGTCTGTTCGGCAGATTGAGAGAGAGCGCGGCGCGTAATGAGAGACCGCGAACGGAGTTTAAGCCGGTTTGATTAGAATTGTACAGGGTTTTAATGGGACTTAATTACCCACGTCAAATGACATCTTAGCCACAGATGAAAACATATCACCCCTTGGGCAAGCAACAGTAGGAATATACTAATGATGTGCGACTGGAATTGTTTTCCCACAACCCATTATGTCAAAGCGCTGCAAAAGAAAATACATTATCACGCCAGTACAGAAACACCCAAAGGTTGTTTGATGGGAGCATTTTGATTGTGTTTATCTAAAAATAGAGGAAAAAACTGGTGTTTGTGAAGAGAAAATACTGGAGGGGATTTCTTTCTTCCACCATGAACTTTAAAAGGTTTTGTTCTGAGCATTTTACCTGGATTGGAATCTGTGTGAGTTTTTTTTTTGTTTTGTTTTGTGAAGAAATGCTGGTGTCAATCATATGGAGGATAACAATCGTCTGTGGAAGCTGCAGGACTCACGGTAGAGACAGCGGTCTCCGGTATACTCCGCCATGCAGCGGCACACGGGCTGGTTGCCCTGCGTGACGTCGCACGTTCCCCCGTTCAAGCAGTAACCGTCACAGATCCGCTTCTCGCAAAAGGGCCCTGAGAATCCAACCGGACACCGGCACGTCGGCTTTCCTGAAGACAGGTTAGAGAGAGAGACAAAAAAAAAAAAACAATATTATCAACGGAGAAGACCAATTCTTACATCTTGTGGGAGAAAAGATGGAGCTCACATTTTTTTCAACGCACACAGCATTCGTGTGCGGGTCAAGGTGACAGTCATTCGGCGCCCGGGGAGAGGAACTGAGGTGCTCTATTTTTTCTTCGTTATGTCCTCGAGGGGCGTCTGGGTTATCCTAAATTGTACCCAGGCCAGATGCAGGATGCATGTAATTCCTCTAGGGTGTTCTCATTCCGCTCACAGTTTCCCCACACATGCCTGGAATATCTATCACAGGAGATGTTCTCTGGAGCAGGCGTCCAAACTGGCTCAAACCAGACTAGTAAATTCTTTACACTTCAACTCAAACGTCAGGCTGATCACAGCCCTGCTGAAAAATGCCTTCTTGTTCATTTGATGCTACTTCAATCGTGTGATATTAGGCTACTGGTGATTATTACATTATTCTATGTGAGGTTTTATGTCTAAGTGTCTGCTCTTTGTTGAAAGTAAAGAAAAACAAGGCGAAAGAAACTTTGTAAACTCTAACTGTCCACTCTATTGCTGGTAATCAGTCAAAAACGCATCGCCGCCTAAAGCGGTAGCATTATAGTAACTCTTTACCTCACATGGCACATTATTTCCAGCACAGCTAATCAGTAAAGAAACCAACACACACAAACCACGTGGGCACCACTTAATTTCACTGATGAAATTATGCAAATACTTCAGATAAGCCTCTTACGCGCTCTCAGAAACGGTGCCCTTCCTGCCACGACACACTTACAATTTCCTAACGGACGGGCAGGA
The DNA here is from genome assembly GCF_902148845.1 of Salarias fasciatus. NCBI lineage: Eukaryota > Metazoa > Chordata > Actinopteri > Blenniiformes > Blenniidae > Salarias > Salarias fasciatus. Next base: position 16,227,832 of record NC_043760.1, read on the forward strand.
GCAGGGGGCTCGTTCAAGGGTAACAACTCACAACTACTTGTGTTGCCATGGATACGGGTCTCACCATGTAGGTCACACTACGCCACTTGGTAATTTCACACTCCTCAGCTCTGTGGCCGGGATAATCTGGGTTTGAATTGTCCGAGAAACAATCATTCACACCTCCGTTAACTCGGTGGCCGCTGGAGCTCGACGCTTCCGCCCCGCTCAGGAAGTCTGAACGACGGACTGTGTGTGTGTCTGTGTGTGTGTGTGTGTATGTGTGTGTGTGTGGGTGTGCGCGCGCATGTACGGCGTATTTTCATCTTTACGTGTGCGTTAGTACGCCATTTAGAGAGCGTGAAAAAGCATCAGCATGCGAAAGGCGTCAGCGTTAACAGCTTGGATGTTGTAAAGTTCTAAACTTTATGGAATATTATAAATGTAACTGACAGACGGATCCACCTTTCATTCCTTCATCTGAGACTGTATGTGAGGGTGATTATTCATGACAGGCAGATTCGGTGACGCTGTATCAGAACTGTTTGGATATGACGTTCCAGATGCTGCGAAGGTTTAGAGAATGACAATTTATCACTCTGTCAAGATTAATCATCAATTTTATGTGCTTTTGACAGATTTAATGAGTCTAGCAGAGGAAAAAAAAAAAAAAAATTAAAAGCCTCCCAGCTAATTATTATGAACAATAAATTAATTCAATTAAAAAAAAAAATAGAAACTTTGCGATCTAGAAAAAAGAAAATAGGAAAATGAATTTTTTGTTTTGGAATAAATGTGAAACTATAAACATCATTAAACCAACCAGCCTCACAACGCACCAACAACGGCAAAAGAAGTCATTGCAGACAGCAGCAAAGTTTAGTCTGCTGTATTAGTTCAGTCTGTCTGCTCTGTTAGTCATTACCCTGCGTTGTGAAGCGGATGCATCACTGTTTCTCTGTTTGTATGCCCCGTTCTTCCCCTTCTATCCTGCATGAGGCATAAATGGAAACACGGCTCAGTGTGAAGCAGTGAGCGTGTGCAACAGAGCATGGCGAACTTGAAGATGTTTATTTAAAGGCGCGGGTTGCGTTGCTTCGTTGAAGTGCACGATGTTAGACTGTGTGCGCTATTACAAAAATGAAGCTGCGTCGACTACAATGAAGCATTTTATTGTGGACCTCGTAATTTCTCACTGAGTATCTTTGAAGACACGCTGAACGAGCCTCTTTAATCCGTAATGGCACCATCTATACAAGATCATTATAGAAAGAAATGTGCTTCAACTTTATAAACAACGTCGCCTGATCGATAGATTTAGGCGTCTCCTCACCCAGACAATGAGCAGTATGAGAGTTATCCAGAGAAGATTTAAGGGAAACAGACTGTACCTGCTCTCGTCTACATAATGCTTCTGCTAAGACAGTTTTTCTCCACATTTTCTGCACTGACTGGGAATAATAAGTTACACACTACAGAGAACATGATGGAAATACATGTGCAGTTTTTATTTCAAAAACCCGGAATATGATCTGAGACAGAAACCGTGGATTCAACTCTGGCTTCATGTCACAAAGTGGGTCTTCAACCCGAGTGCCTTCGTATTTGACATTGCACTGGAAATAATTGGTGAAAATGGGAAGTGTCAAGAGTGGAAAGCAATCCGTAAGAAGAACTTTTTTTTTTTTTTCACTTCAGATCATCTTTCAAGATTCTCGAGAGAAAAACGTGCTGTTCTAACAGCCTCACTTCTCAACCGTTTAGTGAAGAGTCGCAGCTCACCCGTCCAGCGTGAGTGTATTCAGTCCCCTGATTACCTGTGAGCAAGAATGCCCTTATAGTACAAAAGGTGGGAGACAGGTCAGAACGATATTAAACGCGGGTCAATAAAATTAAAACCGAAAAAGTAAGTGAGATGAAGCCGAATGAGCTGACATACGGCGAGGTCGCACTGACTCACAGTGCAATTCAAAGAATCTTTCATCACTCGCACTGATGAAAGATACTTCACCACCGCACTTGATAAAAGACAGGAAAGAAATATATTTGAAATTTCAGTGAAGTTGGCTGTCTCTTATTACCCACTGAGAGTAAAACTAACTTTAAATTCATTCTCATGTGAACGACATACCTGTTATATTGATAAGAGGTATGTTATTTCATATGTTATTCCATAGGTATTACTATAATAATATTAAAGGGATTCTTTTCTTTCATTTTTTTTCAGTTTAAATAATATAAATATGTTTGCACCATACCCTAAAATCTCCCCCATTCTACTGCTATCACAAATCTAATCCCGCACAGACAGAAAGGATGAAAGTCTCGTTATTTGATGAAGACAACAAATCTGGATAATGGAGGCTGCCACAGATTTATCACCCCTAATTCCAGCCATTGTCAGAGGAGCACTGGCTCCGCAGTATGAAAGACAGTTACTCTTGTGAACTACGGGCTTTTTACGACAACATATTTTTATCTTGCATAATTCTGGGTGGTTGTAAGGATCTTTTTGTTACCATTAATGCCGTAAAAACCTAACAAAATGAGCAAAGCTGTTTAATGAGAGAACCCTGCTGCCAAAAGTTCCATTAAAGTGCTGGTAGACCTGTGACAGCCACAAGAGCAAGAGCTCACCTTGTGTTTTTATAGATAAAACTGGAAAAAATCCAGCCTCTAATTGATTATGAGTTTGCTCTCAGTTCTCTCTCTTTTTTTTTTCCTATCAGCTGAGCAGGAGCTTTGAGGAAATCCATTTTTCTATAATCTCTCCCCGTCTCATCTTTAGTCACTCACATATATTGACATTACTTTCGCCGTAGGTGTGCGACTCAGAAAAAATGCTGGAAAAACTGAAACAATAAAAAACATAAAGGCGCAGTGTCCCCCAGCAGCACAACATGCATTGTTTTTTTTTTTCTGTCTGGTCCGCCTCAAACAGCAAAAACAATTTATGATCCAGTGCAGTATTGTGAACTTAAATCAAAAAATAAGAGACGAGGAGCTGCAGATAATCCACCGGCATGCACTGTGAAGCCTGACAGACTGACTCACTCTGCTTTAATGAGCTGCAGTCATTATCCCGGCTCCTTTTTAATGTCACGTACAGCTGTTTTAAAAATCTAAACAGGATTGGAAAGAAGATGAAACCGGCGATATTCAAAGACGTGAGTTTGCTTCCTTTTTGGGCAGACATGTTTTCCAAACCCCTGGAGGAAATACAAACAGATTTTGATTCGATCCTTTGAAAATCACTGGTAGAGGGTTAAAAAAAAAAACAAACAAACTGCAAATTACTAGTTTCTCAAATCAGCGGCCCACTTTCTTACCTTCCTGATTGTTAGCATCAAGTGCTGTGAGTCAGTCAAACATATTGCTTTGGTTCTAATTTTATTTACTGGATTGCCATTTGATAAATACATATTTAATGAATGCACACTACTCGAATGCGGCTCTGCTGTGATAAAACATTAATGCTGGAACATAAGCCATGATTTCCGTATCAGGGCATCAACTCTGCTTATTTTTTTTTTCTGAAAATTCTGTTTATTCAATTTTTTTTTTTTTTTTTTTAACCAGAAGCACGAAATGAAGATGTTGTGGGTAATTGCTATGATGGGAGGATGATATACAAGCTTGTAAACCGGGGATAGAAGATTTAATAAGGCTGTGTGTGCATCCTGTTTCCATTTCAGCTGCTGACATATCAGCGGATTCACATACATTTAGCTGAATTGTGTGGAGCGGACGCCTTTTTTTTTTTTCTTTTCCCCCTTCTTCTCTTTCCCAGGAACCGTGAAAGCATGAAAAGAGACCTTGACTTGAAAGGGGGGCTGATGTTTGAGGCTCCTTCAAGAGGGGCATCAATGACAAAACTGCTCAACTGGCAGATGTAATGTGGCAAATTTGAGCAGAAGACAGGAAGGCGTGGAAGTTTAAAGGAAGACAAATGTGGCTGAAAGACAAAGGCTGGACCAGAGCAGGCACAAAGGAACAGCCTGCTGAATATAATTTGAGAGCTGCGGCTTCTTTTTCCCGGCAAATTTGTTCTGCGTCGACCTGAATACAAACGATCCTGCGTCGGGATGACAAGAATACCTTGATACAAACTTAGACGTATGAGCCAAACAATTATAACTTCATTATTAATTGACGTGTTCACCATCAGCCAAAATAAAATAACAGAAAAGAGGCAGAATCTTGAGGCAGACTCACCCAGAGGCGAGCCCATGCAGGTGCCTCCGTTCAGGCAGTAGTCGGTGCAGTGGTTGACCTCGCAGCGCTCCCCCGAAAAGTCGGGCCAGCAGTAGCAGCGCCAGTCTCCCTTCTCGTTGGCCAAGCAGCGGCCTCCGTTCTCGCAGGGCGGGCGGCACAGCTCACCTTCACAACAGTAGAGGCGTGATCACTGGCTGTGCCGCGGCGTGCGGCACTCGCGTCACGCCTCAGAGCGTTCTGCAGCCGCCAGCGGGCAGCAGCAACGTCTACTGTCTACTGATCAAACACACAACGGCTGGAAGATACTACCGCTTCGTGTCTTTACGCTTTTCGTGTTCCTGGGTGAAAAGTCCTCATTATCACGGCTAAAGTGGATTATTTCAAGACTCTGCCTACCTGAGATGTTGACATCGCTGCAGGTGCCGTTGACCAGCACCTTCCCCTCCGGACAGGTACATTTGGCACCGGTTGGATTGAGCAGACACATAAAATCACAAGACATCCGTAAGCACGGATTTGAAGCTGTGGAGATAAAAAAAAACAATAAAAAATTTAAAAAATCTATAATTCTGTGAGGCTTCATGACAAGTAAATCCATTTATATCAAGTGTTTTAATTTTAGTTTTGAAGAGAGTTGAAGCACAGAGAGGACCTCACACAGCTTCAGACTGAATAATCAATGATTGCGGGATGTGTTGAGAATGGGCTGCTGTTTACATGATTGGTGCCACTCGAGGAGCACCTCTTGATGCTGCCTGCAGGCCAGGCAATGCAAACATCTCCAGAGAAGCTAATCTGAGTTAATCAAGAATTAGTCACACCTTCAGGAGTTATGTTGTACTGATGATAAGCATGTTCAGGCTATGGCTGCACAGGCAAACTATTTTGAATATAATGATTAACAAGAAGATGGCAAATCAGCTTCGAAGTGAGTGTTTTGGTGCTACAGACAGGATTTGTCATCCACACGTCCACAAACATTGATTTTAGTTCCTCTTATGATATAAAAAAAATTACAGACATATATGAAACCAGTCACATGCATATACACTCCTCATTTCAACATGTCACATCTGTAACATGAGCTTCTCATCTCCTCCATTTTTAGAAAATTTAACTAAATCTACGTCCTCGGCATAAGAGGGAGACTGAACTCATGCAATCAAACTGACCCTCCGTCTCTAATGGAACGCTATATCAACTCGCACGGCGCATGCAGCGCTAAATATAATCTTGCTCACACTTGCGAGGATAAAAAAAGAATGTTCTCGGAGAGAATCTAAATGGTGGAATCGGGGTCCGGCTGAAGATATCAAACGTTCACATCACAGCGTTTTGCAAGCCGAGCGCATCTTCTGCCCACAGACTCGGAGCCGCACGCTGCACGGCCGCCCTAATGAGTCTCTGAGGAGTCCAACAGCTGCCCTTTAAGTGGGGGGAAAAAAACTGACCACGACTGAGCTGTCTGATGCTGTTTCACCATCAACACCAGCGATGGAACAAATAGCTGACGCCGGTTTACCACATGAGCAGAGCGAGAGGGAGGACGTGCCTCGTATTGATCGGCGGCGTCTTCAGAGACTGTAAAGCTGCGTCATGCCTTTTTATTGAATTCAAGTCAGTTATTATGACTAAGCGTGTTCTTAAGTGGCAAATAATGAATGTGGAGTGCTGGAATAAATACAATGCATGGATGTAAATGCATTACTAGTATTAATTTGATGATTTCAAATCAACACAAGGACTGATTTTACCCAGTGAACTGACTTTTGGTCATTTGTCCTTTAGTCATCATGTGCACGACTTTACGTGGTGGATGTCTTTGAACACTGTACTCTGTAAGAATAGTCTCCACATTCAGTGCATTTATTCATTTACAACAACATATTAAAACAAATAAAGAGTTTAACTAGACTAATGTTATAAGTATCAAGAATAAAGACAAAGAAATTCTTCACAAAAGTTTAATTGCCATTACTTTTCTCTACTAGTTTATGATGGAAATTATTCTCAATCGCTGCTGGATACCATTTAATTTGCATCTAAACACGCACAATCAGTTCCTACTAATAATGTCCTTGAACAATGACACATTTACAATAGTGCATTTACATGGCTTTATAAATAAACACCTTTTGTCTGCAGGATTCTCCTTTGGATATTATAGAAATGGTCAGGTCCATTATTACTGGCTGAAGGCAGCGTCTCTGTCTACATTGTGTCATTGGCATTGATTTACTGCTTGTTTGAATGTTTCTTTTTATGATATTTGAGCGGTGTGTTTGTGTTAAAGTTGCACTATAAATAAAAGTGAGAATGAAGCATGCCGAGTGTAAAATACACGGAGAATATGGCAAAGACTCCTGTTCGTATAAATACACCTTCATATGAGAATATTTATATCACTGGCAATAACACAATACTTAAAGAAAAAAAACCTTTTTAATTATTTAGTGTATGCTCTGGTGAACCTCTGAGTGTGTACACTTCTGGAAGGCACTCCCTAAAAACCATGATCAAAGAGAACAATATGTACTGCGAACAAACAAACATGACCACCTACCATCCTGCTGCTTGTAGCGGTGGGAGATGAAAACGTTGGTGGGCTTCTCCACCCCCAGACTGAGAAATTCCACCGACTGCTTGCCGTACTTGTGAATCTTGAAGATCTCGTGTTTTAGCCCCGTTCCATATATGTAGTCTTCAAATATATCAATCCTGTATGGCTGTGAGATTCCTGAAGGCCCGGTGGAAAAAGACAAACAGATAATAACAGATTCTTCTCTCGGCCTTGGGATGATGAAAGTTTGTATCTTGTGGTAAAAGGAAGGGGGAAGAATGTGAGAATGTGTCATGTGGGCAGATGTTAGCACATTTCTGAGAAGCTTAGCCTTCTGACACACACCAGCAATAATACTGCTGCAATTATTTGATAAAACCTCGAGTGAAGCAAAGTGTGGCTTGAATAGTTTGCAGTGTTTTATTTTCCAGCCGGCTTTACCGTGTCTCTCAGTGATTGTCACCAGAGGGTCCGAGCCGTCCAATCTCATGCTCCCGATCTGCGAGAGCTCGGGATCAGCCCAGTAAATACGTTGGTTGAAATAATCAATGGCCAGCCCTGTGGGAGGATGAAAGTAAGAGATTTATTTACCTGACAAATTGCACGGCGATCGCCGCGGAATGCCTCCGTGCGGGAGACCTTAAGGTCAGGGCCGATATGTGGAGCACAAACACCGAGATTGCGGGGGCCGTTTCCCTTTTGTTTCTAACCTCCTCAGACTGTTTCGCATTCAACATTTAATGTGCTTATGTCGAAAATATCACAGCTGTGCGCCGCGCTTTTGATGGCGGAGTTTAGGCACGCCTACATTACGATTCCAAGGCAATGACTCACTTTTACTTCCTCCCAAAAGTCTGACTGGATAATTGAACACCTGGCTGCGGCATTTAAATGGGGCCGCGTTTTTCCACTGATGATGAATTCCTCTTTCTGTGACCAAGACAGAGCGTGGGTCCCTTGAATTAAAGGAGGCCAAAGCAGCTCTTCAGAACTAGATCAGCACTAAGTGTCTCCCTATAGACATGCCACCACTTCCAAGTGGCTGTAAAGCACTCCTCACTTATAAATTCTCTTTGTGCTGTTTTGTAGCTACTGAGATGGAGCTCTTGCATTCGAGCTACTGTGGCTGTACTGGTTATACTGGTCGTGTGATTACAGACTAACACACTTCATATTGTAGCTCCCGAGGATGCTTGTCTCTGTCAAAACCAGGCATGGATACAATCACATCAACAAAATTAGGACCATATGGCATTTAAGGGTTACATTGCTCATGTATTAGAGTTTGTTATTAGCTAATAAGGCAGGTAATTACATTTTTACTCTTTTGTGCATATTGTTAGAAAAAAAAGCACGTTGACATTTCAAACTACCCTCCTGTACTGCCTTGCATTTGTGATGGTGGTATTTATCTATCACGGCCATATTCTAGATATATATTCCACTTTATCGTGCACCAATAAAGTACATTTTTCCATTAAACCACATTATACAGTAGCCTTGATCTATCTCCAACATCTGTTTCGGCCTGTTAGTCCTCCCAAATAGCCCACTTGGGTCCGACCGGTCAAAAAGTTTTTCTCTCAAAAACACCATCAGGTATTTGTAACTTGACACCGACCACACCATTATCTTGTCAGCTGCTGCCATGCAGTGATTTGATGATTAGATTATTGGAAGTAATATGTGACACCAGGTCTCAGGATCCGAGGTCAGACTGAGTGCTCAGTACAGTTTGAATTATTTCAGGTAAAAATGAGGAAAAAAAAGCGGTACGAAAACATGAGATTATGCTCATTGTCTCTCGGTTAAATGTAGAAACTCAAATCACTTTTATTAGAAAGTAATGCTTTAGTAGGTTTGATTTAAATTGTCTTTGATTGTTGTGTCTATAACCCAGAACTGAATCCACCTGGTTATCTCGACTGACCTCAATTATACTGCTCACAAATCAAACAGAGGATAGCTGGCACTTTTAAATATTCATGTGAAAGCTGAATGTTTAAAAAGACTCAGGAAGTGGTTTTGAAAAAGAAAGGTTTCATGAATAAAAAAAGAATGCAATATCATATATACTCTTCCTTGAAAATTACTTGTATTGAACTCAAACAGACTAAATATCGTGACAAAGCATAGCTTCCAATAAAGTGAAGAAAACCAGCGAACCAAAGCCAAATCAGTCTTGTCACATCACTTATTAACCATGCGATCACCATCTACTTGCATTTAACCAGCAGATTTTTAAACAGCAATAAATTTAACATGCGCTTACTAACTCACTCCTGACACCTAGTGCACCACTGTGGCATTACATAAAACTCGTACACATTTAAGGATGCTGTTCATTTCTTGATTGAGAGTAGGGCTGCACGATTTTGACAAAAAAACTAATTGCGATTTTTCTGACCAATAATGCGATTGCGATTCGATTTTCACATTTTATTCTGTCAAATGCAGAAAACAGCTAAAATTATGGTCGAAAAAAATTCTTGTTACTTTTACATGGTTTTGCTCAAATTGACACATAAAATAACCTAATGTAAACTAAACTGACAAAGCTTCAGGCAGCGGCAGCCGAGACGCCAACAGGCCTGTCTGCATCACTTTTGAAAAAAAAAAAGAAAAAAGAGTGCGTTGTTTTAATGAAATAAAATAATCAAAACCCAATGCTGTCGAAATTGTAATTCAATACTGGTCTTGCTTGCATGGTTCACAGAAAATTACTTAGACAACAGTTTCCAACGTGAAATAAATGGAAATTAAAAACCAGAACCGCACCACTGTGAAACCAACTTCAACTCGCAAAAAATAAATAAATAAATAAATAAATAAAATAAAGAACTCGCCAGCCTTTACAGATAAAGGGTAAAAAAAAATTAAAGCCGCAAGCGGCATTGGTCGGGACCGAGCCTCCTTGCCGGCCCACGACTGAGACGTCTACCCACTGACATGGGAGTTGTTGGCATCTGTCATCCACTAACATGGAGTAGTTAGCATCTCCCAACCACGAACATTGAGTAGTTAGTATCTCCCATCCACTAACATGGAGTAGTTAGCGTCTGCCATCCACTTACATGGAGTTGTTAGCATCTCCCATCCACTAACATGTAGCTCTTTGCATCTGTCTTCCACTAACATGGAGTCGTTAGCATCTTCCATCCACTAACATGGAGTAGTGAGCATCTCCCATCCACTAACATGTAGGTGTTAGCATCTCCCATCCACTAACATGGAGCTGTTAGCATCTCCCATCCACTAACATGGAGCTGTTAGCATCTCCCATCCACTAACATGGAGTAGTTAGCATCTCCCATCCACTAACATGGAGCTGTTAGCATCTCCCATCCACTAACATGGAGTAGTTAGCATCTCCCATCCACTAACATGGAACTGTTAGCATCTCCCATCCACTAACATGGAGTAGTTAGCATCTCCCATCCACTAACATGGAGTACTTAGCATGTCCCATCCACTAACATGGAGTAGTTAGCATCTCCCATCCACTAACATGGAGTAGTTAGCATCTCCCATCCACTAACATGGAGTAGCTAGCATCTCCCATCCGCTAACATGGAGTAGTTAGCATCTCCCATCCACTAACATGGAGTAGTTAGCATCTCCCATTCACTAACAGTGAGTTGTTAGCATCTCCCATCTACTAACATGGAATTGTTAGCATCTCCCATCCACTAACATGGAGCTCTTAGCATCTGTCTTCCACTAACATGGAGTAGTTAGCATCTCCAATCCACTAACATGGAGTAGTTAGCATGTCTCATCCACTAACATGGAGTAGTGAGCATCTCCCATCCACTAACATGGAGTTCTCAGCATTTCCCACCCACTAACATGGAGCTCTTAGCATCTGTCTTCCACTAACATGGAGTAGTTAGCATCTCCCATCCACTAACAAGGAGTAGTTAGCTTTTGCCATCTGCTTTTGACAGTCACTGAATGAAGGCACTGAGTGTCAGAGTTTGATTGACAGCTGCTGTCAGCTGTGTAACTGCTCTGCATGCCCATATATGGTAATTTCAGTTAGAGTGAAGAGAGGCGAAAATAAAAGTTTCTGTTTGGGAAACAACTGGTCCTTGTTCCTTTGCTGTTTGGCATAACTGAACAAAAAATATCTCGTTTGACAGGAAAATTTGTTGTCTTTCACTTGGTGAGGCTTTCAGAGCAGTCACACTTTTAGTTTGGACCCCAGAGGCCTCAGCTTGTGAGAAGCGCAAGATTTTTCCCCATCCGGCTCCATTATAACTGAGAGGCAAAAAAATGCAGAGCGCACACCTTTTCTTACCTGTGAAAACATACATATAACATGGTATTTTCCCCACTTATGTTACATCATCTTGTTCGGGAGAACCTGCTGCAACTTTGCGTGTGCTCGGTTTGTTGATAGGAGTCACGGTTTAGCCGCAGTCGCCACTTGTTCGAGGTGCTGAAAAAAGGCGACCTTTTTCCTGTTTCCCCCATTATAATGGATGAGGGCCGGAGCAAGGCAGGATTTCAGACTTCCAAATTTGAACGCTAATAAAATACACACCGTTAGACTTTTGACAAAGTTGTTCACAACTTTTGTAGAGAAAATTGTCCTCTTTCACGTCGCGTGACTCTTATGTTTGTACGACAAACGGTCTCGGAGGAGATAATTTTTTCGTGAGGAGTGATTTTGAGCAAAATTTTACTTTGAAAGGGAAATAACCGACTTCCTGTTGGATTTAGGTCAGGGGTGTCAGCGCGTGAAATCTAGATCTCAATGAGACGAACGCGTCAACGTTGGTTTGATCTCTCTACGACATTCCTGCGGGCCGTAGCGACTGTTTTAGACGTTTTTTGGGATCTAGGTGGCGCTAGAGAGCAGATGTTGGTTTTTTTTCCATTTTATAAAATTTTTCGCCGGTCATGATGTGCGTGCCAAATTTGGTGAGTTTTCGTGCATGTTTAGGGGGTCAAATTCGCGTTTACTTGGGCGTAAGTATAATAATAGAGGAGGAGAACGAGAACGACAAACGAACGAATAACAATAGAGACCTTGCCCTACGGGCAAGGTGGCCTGCGGCCACCTTGCCCTCCGGGGCTCGGTCCCTAATAATCCTTATTGCTGTAATATTCTTACATCACACTCAGTTTAGTAATCCTACTCTGGGTCATCTTCCCTCACATTATTGGGCTGCGCTTCATGTTTTCATGGAGAAAGATGAGAGCATCCACATGCTGGATGAAGGCTGGAGCTGTCGGGTGATCGGGTGAGAGAGGGAATAACCTACGACTTGTCGACGTTTCTGTAATGTGTAGCGGTGAGTCTTCAGGTGTTGGTACAAATTAGACGTGTTTCCTCTGGATCTGGCTGCTGCACAGTGACACAATCTTTGGCTCCACGTCGTTTTTTTCAAACCCAAAGTAAGTCCAAACAACTGAACTACGATTCTTTTTTAATACCAGCTGCTCCGCTCCCTCTTCTGTTGTCATCTCAGCCAGTTTCACACCGTGAATGAGTCACACTGAAAACTTTTTGCTCCTCACAACACCGCAGAGCACACACGCAGGGTTTGTTGTTAGCAACCTGATGCTAGTTTGCTGCAGCGGTGCAGTGCATACATACCTGATTCCTGTGGTCATTTCTGATTGGCCCGGAACGCGAGACTCAAATGTTTTGATTGGCGGATAGGTCTGTCACTCAAATGCCTCGAAAAACCTCAGCCCTGTGCAGTTCGGTTACCGCAGTAGTTAAAACCTCAATTTCGATGAGGTGTCGGTTAATAGTGCAGCCCTAATTGAGAGTCTCTCAAGCAAAAGAAACAACCACAAACAACAACAAACACCTACCGGTGGGTCTCCGAAGGTTTTTCTCCAGCAGCACTCGGCGCAGCGAGCCGTCCATGGCCGACTCTTCGATTTGAGAGTGATCACCGATCACACTCCAGTACATCATTCTGAAGGCACAAAAGAAATAACCCGCGTCACCATCATCTTGAGAAATGTGGCACGGCTTCGAATAAACAAATGCACGGAATTATGCATCCAAACAACCTAATGAATATATACATATTAAACATGTACTGGAACAAGGCACTTCCTGATTCAGACTCACAGTGAAAATGATTAATGTTGACGACCAACACTGTTCTCACTGTCTTGTTCGGCTTGAGAAGCTAATGTAGCTGATTAATGAACATTTAGAAATCTGATGTTTGATTAGGAAAGACTTTTAAGGCAACCACATGAGGAAGGGATGGCTTTTATTTTGTAGTAATAAAGGGAGGCCGAGATGGAGCCAGTGATTGATACTGGCGGTGGTGCAACTGATTAAGGAATGATATTTTTTTTCTAATAATCACAAGCTATATATGAATGGGCCAATCACGGGAAAGGTAAAAAAAAAACCAAACAAACATGCAGGTCTCACCCTCTGGCTGGGTTCACGGCGATGGCGTACGGTTCGCCCGCGATGTCAGTGATCAAGCGGGTGCAGTTCGGGCCTTTCAGTTGCCCCACGTTGATGGAATATCTTAGCTTAGTCCAGTGGGCTGTGTAATAACTGAACCAGTGCATCCGGGAGTGATCAGTCCAGTAAATGTTGCCTGTAATCCAGTCAGCAGAAATATCTCTGGGGCGGCGGAAGTCTGAACACTGCAGGCGACAACAGTCAAATCACATCAGGGCCTCTGTTCGACATTAACCCTTATTATTCAAACCCACAGGAGTCTGCATGCACACTTGCATCATTACAGAAGCTTTAAGGTTCAAAACGATCATAACAGCTAACAGATATACTCACAATGTTTCTGACATTTGCTTTGATATGACTTTTCTCTTGAGTGTCTTTGTAAAAAATCCCGCCCGGGTTAAACTGGGTAGCCCAGATAAACTTCTGGTTGTGAAACAGAGCATCCATCCCGATAATACGGGCGTTGTCCTCAATGTGAGAGAGCACTTTGTGTCCGTGGCTCTGGTTATATGGATACACAAAGCTTCGGATTTCCGTATCATTAGCTATGTAGAGCACTCGATCCTCTGGTCCTGTGTGGTGAGTCATTATTACAAAGAATAAAGAGAACAAACAAATATGAGATGAATTCTATTTTGTATTTCAGCACAGAAGGAGACAAACGTGTTCAGACATCTCGTGTTTTTCAGTAACAAATTACCACATATGAAGAGTGTTTGATGTCCGCTTTTAAAGATCATACCTTTTGCAATGCAGTTGCCATTGATCTCCTTATAGTTGCGGTCGCAAGTGCATTTGAAGGATCCTTTCATGTTTGTGCAGTAATGAGGACACGTGTCAAACTGTAGACATTCATTTAACTCTGGGAAGAAAAAGAACAAGGTGATTTACTACAAAAAGACTGTACAGAGGCTGTGATGATCAACACTGGAACATTCTATAAGGCAGAATAATAGGCAGAAAGTGAGACATATTCTGACATGAAATTGGAATTTTCAGGGTTTGAGTTCATTCTGTGCAGCCTGGGGCTCTTTAGCTCCTCTGTATTGTTCTCTAAAGGTTTCTGATAATTTCACATAGAGCAATTTTCATCTTCTTTTTATTATTGTTACCTTTTTTAAATTTTAACTGTATACCTGACTTATTCTAAAAAAAGACTAATAGCTAAAACTACAAAAAAATTCTACAAAAAAATTACAAGGAAAAAATAAGAATTGCTAAAAACCAGAGAAACTATTAGGATGGGGATTACTTAAAAAAAAAATAAAAAACAAGAAAAAAAACTGCCAACTGTGTGAAACTGCCAAGAATGAAACAAAAACAGGTCAAACAGTTAAAATAGCTAAAGTGGCTAAGATGCCTTCCAAAAATACAGTCAAAATTCAAAATGGCTAAAACAATTAAATTAAGTAAAATAGACTTGAAAGGTTTTAACTGCTAAAACTGGCCACAAAACTAAAACAGCTAAATTATAGTCATGAAAAGTCATGAATATGTGCTTAGCAAAAACTGCATGAATAACTTTATAAGCTGTGAGATCTTTTATGATTAGACATGTTTTGTGTCTCCAGAAGAATTTTACAAGGTGGAAAGTGACAGAAATGGCTCTTTTGATGGGAAAAGTTACAGAACCCTGATTTAGTGCGATTATATGTTTCCAATAAGATGCTAGAAAATGATAAGTTGTCGCTTTTTCGAACACAACTCAACATCTAACACATTAGTTTTATATAAGTATAATTCAGTAAGGCACAGGAGAAGACAATAACAAAAACAACCCTAGCTTAAAGTTCTCAGAAAAAGCAGTCCAACTTTTCATATTACATCAACCAAAGGGCTTTCATGTAATCCAGAGTCTCCAATGTCATCAACTAAGGAACTCCGCTGTATTGTTGTAGTGAGGGCAAACAAAGCGATCAAACATTACCTTCACACTGGCCTGTCTTCTGGTTCCTCTTAAAGCCGGGTTTGCACTGACATATAGCATTAACGTTGGTCTGGTTGCAGAGTGCATCCTCCCCGCACGGATTTGTTTTCTTTCCACACACATCTCCGCTGGAAACTGCAAATAAAGACAGGACTTTGATTATACACCAGTCTTCATCTTAGACACCTGCTGGGCTTCTCTTTTGATGTGCAGCCGCCGGGAGGACGTCTTCATCTCTCTTACAGTGCGCAGCGCACCTCCCAACACCGGCAAACATACATTACCATAAATAACAAAAGATCGCATCTAAAGCGGGAAGATTGCCGAGCGTCTTGATAACATCGCGGTGACATTTGCCGCTTTTCATCTCCTCCGAGTTCTCCTTTGATCCGCTCGTTCCAGGGGCCGCTTACATGCTTTGCAGTCCTGCTCGTCGGAGCCGCCGTCGCCGCAGTCGTTGAAGAGGTCGCACTGCAGCTGGAGCGGGACGCAGCGCCGGTTGCTGCAGGTGAACTCGGTCTTCCCGCAAGGCCGGGGTCGTCCGGCCACCACCTCTGCTTCAGGGCACACAGCGGGAGTCAGAATGGCAACCACAACTCAGGCCGAACCCCATGCAGGGCAGTTACAGTCTGGGAAATTTACGGCACAATTTAAACCCTCGGTTTTCCTTTCCTGCACGGCGGAGATCGATATCACACTTTTTGCTGTAATAAAATTTCCCCAAATGCTTTTGTTTTCAGTATGGGACAATCATGAGAATACTATTACTCCTTTAGTGAGTCTACTCTTTCATAAGCTGCCAATTGGAGGCATTTTTCTAAATTAAAAATAAAATGCACAACATTCAGAAAAACAAGTCTCAACTAATCATCCAGCCGAGAGAAACGTTGAGGCACTCTGCACATCGTGTTTGCGGTCATCAATTCACTGGATATAACTGTACGGCTTTCATTTCCTTCTTGAAAAATTATGCAGAGGGAGAATAAAAGTTTGGCACGCTCGCTCGGCGTAACAGAGAGGAGAAGCGAAGGAACATAATGAAGTGATGGAGAGATGGATGAAGGGAATTATGGGATTAAGGTGAGATCGAAGGGATGGATGGAAGAAAGAAGCTCACAATGGTGCGAGCTAATGGACTGGCGTCGGAGATGGATGGACATATCAATGGCATCAGAGGGGAAGATGGATCGGGGACAGAGGGAACGAGAGCGTGATCGAGGACGGGGGGGATCTGTCCCTCTTCGCTCCTGTCTGCTCTTGGTGATCATTCACAGAAGCCTCGTGTTGAGGGAACATATAAAGACACACAAACCAAGGGTGGCGGCATGCCTGCAAATTCGGAGACATTCGAGGAGATAAAAAAGCCAATAGACTGGATTTCACCAGTAGATCTGCTATTTACAAGACATTTTACCCGCATTTCATTTTCTTGTCCTGTAGGAACGTATAAATGGGCAACCTGAACAGTCAGAACCCCCTCCAAGCCCCCTCTGATCCCGTTACGCTGCAGAGATCAAGATTAAGTTCTGAGCTTGTGCAACTTGCCAACTTTTAAAATAAGAAATCGCAAAAAGGTCGTTGCATGAACTTAAAAAACCAGGATTTGAATGCTATTGTTTAATCTTTGTCTAGACGATTCATTCAGAAATTGGCATTCCCCCATCAGGAGGTCACAGGGTAAATCACAATGCTCCATCAGTCAGATCATGAACAAGTCTCAAAAAATAGATCCTACAAGACGGTTTTTATATTTTAATTTCCAACAATCACTTAACCTCTTCAGCTTTTTAAAAAAGATTTGAATGGAACAACTGAACTGGCAAACAAAAAAACTTTTTAATACAATCCTCAAACACTTCAGACTAGATTTTTTTTTGCAGCAGATTTCCTTTAAAACATTTCTTTTCATGCTAAACGGTTGTGAACCGCGTTTTGTCTCCGCCGAATTAATGTTCTCATTCGGAAGGATGCCTGTACTTTCAAGCTGAATGAAGCAATATCCGCACGACAAGGACAAAGATAAGTGCATCAGGGGAGCGTTCGGCTCGGCACATTTTGTTTGATACATATAAAAAAGAGAGACACAGAGAGAGAGAAAGAATTCCTACATGTAAAAAAGTTCTTCAGATCGCACTCACCACATTCTTCTTCATCCGAATTGTCCCCGCAGTCGTCCACTTTGTTGCAGACCTGATCAGAACGCAGACACACGTGATCGTTCCTGCAGCGAAACGGCCTTGTAGGAGGGCAGGGGAGTTTAGCTGCAGATCAAACCAGACGGAGAATTAATGAGAGCGTCCACTCGACAAGGAGCACGGAGGAAATCCAACAGAAGGAGGAAAAGTTTTCAGACAGGCTCTGACTGCCTTGAAAGGATAACGGTAACATCAACCCACCACACATGTCGACGTCTTCATCCGAGTTGTCGCCGCAGTCGTCCTTGCCGTCGCACACCCACGTGTGGAGTTTGCACAGTGTGTTGTTGCAGATGAATTCATCCGCCCGGCAGAAGAAAGCTCCTGCAAGCACATCAAGTCCACAGCTCAGCTCACACTGGATCTCAGGGAGGAATGAATACGGTGAACGGTTTGGTTCCAAAAAAAAAAAAAAAAAACCCTGATACATGATACACAATGATACATCATACTTCTTTTGAATCCTTGTAATGAAGCCAGTAATGTATTGTAATAGGATATTTCAGCCACTGACATAATAACATTATAACAGTTGATACATTAAGGAGCAGTATTTCGAAAAATCCTTTCAAAAAGTGAGGACTGAAGCTAAAACTGTGACAGTTTTGATAAAGTGGATGGCACAGTTGTCATATTTATTCATTGTGGATACACAACTCTGCAACCCTCTAAATTATGATGTCCTTTTATTACACTCTGGGCAAGTTATTCCATTATTGGGCTTTATTACATTACAAGGCCTTAAAACATCATTATTTGCTTGGGCTTTTTCAATAAACAATAGCTTTAACATATTTTATTGCCTTTATTTTAATATTTAGTTGAATTATTTAGGTATTTTTTGTTATTTCCTTTTCAGGCAGTGTGAACCGTGTCTGAATGGGGATTCACAATTAACCTGCCTTGAAGTATTTTTCTTTTATCTCATATCGCTCATCAATACTACAGGTGACTCTCAAACTCAACCCAAACTTACATAAATTGTAAATTTATTACGCACAAATTTAATGTGTTTTTTGTTTTATTCTTCTACTCCTTTATTATCTATTTTTATAGGCAGTGGCCATAATCGTCACAATTGGACCGGGTTGGGTTAGTTTTTATATGCTGAGAAATAAACGACAAACCAGTTTTTCCATGAAATTCTAATTTAATGAGATGCATTTGAGTTTGAAAAACTTACAAATACGATCCTTTTTTTATTGACTGTATCAAACTTTGTGTGGCGGTGGACGGCAGTGCATTATTATCGCACACAGGCCAAAGATTAGAGACGGCATCAGAGAAGCAGTTTTTACCGTCAGACACTAAAAACCCAAATCATGGCTGCTCCCCGCCGCCACGCTCACCCTGGCCACAGTTCTCCTCGTCGCTGTGGTCCATGCAGTCCAGCACGTCGTCGCAGCGCCAGCGCCGGGGGATGCAGTGAGCGCGATTGAGACACAGGAACTCATCCTCCCTGCACTCCTTCACGCAGCCGATCTGCCGGCAGAGAGACACCGTAAATCATCAGGCCGCAATATCAGACGCAGGGAAAAAAAAAAAAAAAAAAAAATCAATGGCGGCGTTTCAGCTGATCGGCGAACGGCGTGAAGCGGCGGTGACCTCGTCTGAGCCGTCCAGGCAGTTGTCGTGGCCGTCGCAGCGCAGGCTGGCCGACACGCAGCCCCCGCTGGCGCACACGTACTCGTTCACCGAACACGAGGGGACGTCTGTGAGGGAGGGAGAGAAGAGAGAGAGAGAGAGAGAGAGAGAGAGAGAGAGAGAGAGAGAGAGAGAGAGAGAGAGAGAGAGAGAGAGAGAGAGAGAGCACATCAGTCGCACCTTCGCTCGCTGTGAAATCGCTCACAATGGAGGACTTTTTCAGCTCCTCGCTCTACAAACAGGTGAGAGACTTCGCCTCGGTGTAATGATGTCAGAAAATGGAGCTGAAACTTGTCATTCTAAACACAGTGGGACTTTTTCCCCTGCAGGTCTGAGACCTCGCAGGGCGTCCTACCTGCTGCTGGGCAGAGTCCTTTACAGTATTTGGCGAGAAATAAGCACTTGAACTCAACAGAGCGAGGCAGCTGGACTAAGGCCATTACTATCCCACTGAAAAAAATGAATCTCACATTGTAGAGAAGTACATTTCCACTATTAACTCTGTTGAGATGATGGTGGATTTATACTGCATGGAGACAATAGTGGGACTTTTTCATATTCCTTGCGACCTTTTCATATTTGTATCTCTGCTGTATTTTTGTATATATTGCTGGATGTCAATGGAAATACAGTGCGCATTTCTACAACCAATGGCAGCAGATTATACAGTACAATAGTAACAGCACAATAGACGTTCATGCAATGAAGGCTACACACTCAGGAAATCTTATCCTTGAGAAAAAAAACCCGTCATCCTACAACATTGACTCAACAGGTTCGATTGTTCAGCGGCACTTTCGCTGGCTCAAAGCTGTCGAAATCGAGGAGAACATTTCTACAGGGGAATATTTGAATATTTTATATTAAATTAACATCAGCGCGCACGTCATTCACCTGTTCCCTGGCAGTTTTTCTCGTCCTCTCCCATCTTGCAGTCCTCTTGACCGTCACACAGCCACTTCAGTGAGATGCAGAGGTTGTTTTGACAGCGGAACTGGTCGTCCGCGCAGCGGGCCTCGCAGCCCTTCTGCAGGAGGAACACAGTGGAAACACACGGCTCAGGGACTGATGATAGATTTCACTTATATAGTGGATTTTAATGCTTCAGCAGTCTCAGCACACTCTCTACGATCAGTCACATTCCACCGTGCACACACAATTACACACAGTCACACACCGAGGATCAGTGTTTTTGGCCCTTCAACAGACGGATAGAGATAAAGACTAGAAGATGTACCAACTGTTATGAGAAACGGTCCGGGGTCCACACAGAGCCCACAGCATGGGCTGATAACCACTCTGAAGCTCAGATGGACCGAAAGCAAATCATCATTTTGCTGACATATGTGTTCCCAAAAAAAAAAAAAAAAAAAAAAAAAAAAATGTGAATTGTTTAAAAGAGAGTCAAACAAAAGTGTGAGAATTGTACTTTGACAAGTAAGAGTTGGTGGAGCTTCCTCAGCAAATTGTCTAACAATAGTGTCAGGAACGGGCTGGAGATTGAAAAGAAAAAAAAATACATTATCACAGCATTTTCTTTCCGTCTTCCATTTCTATACTCATATTATACAGTCATTACTGTCATGACTAAATACTGTATTATGGATAGATATTTGTAGGATCTATCTATCTATCTCTCCCTTCTGGACTGGTGTGTGGATGTCTGCTTGGGCTCTGGGATGGCCGCCGGTTGTCTGGGCCCTGAGGGCCGCTCTGGCCTGCTTCTGGTCTTCTCAGAGGTCAGAGGTCATATTTGCATGATCACTTTCATCTTTAATCACTCTTCATATCCTGCATGTGGACCCAGCCACCACGTTGTCTTGTGAGGCACCAGAAAAATGACTCTCTGTAATAGGTCTCTCCTGTTGCTCCGGTTTGTAGTTTGATACCTGGATCCTCAGTCTGCACGTCCCAGATCACTGCCAGCCATGTTCTCTAACAATAGTCCTGAAGAGTTTCTCTCTTATGTCTCCGTTCGGTTGTAGTAGCCGGTCGGCTGGAGTGTCGGTTCTAATTGAAGGATCGTTTTTGTATCTCTGCACTCTCTTCCTTCTCTCCACTCTTTTTTGTTTGTGTCCCTCTATCATTTTGTACCCATTCTCAAAGTAAGTAAAATAAAGCAAAAAAGCATGTCATTAAGAGAAGCCTTGTACTTATGGGCTCCTCTTGGAAGAGCAAATCTGTCGGGCACATAACAGCAGCTGGATCTCTATTCTACTGCTTCGATGCTGGACAGGACTGGTTACAAAAAACAAAACAAAAACAAAAAAAAAATGCTGTTTTTGTATTCACGTGAGTAATGCCCTAAAGTTGCCTACATAACTGACAAATACATCCCAAAAAGTACCTCAAGGTGCCACTGAATAGTACTTCAATTCTTTCCACTGTAAATATAAGTGCTGCTACTCTGTGGTCTTTAAGAAAAAGTATGAAATGGCAAGAGCCAAAAAAAAAAATTAATATTGCTTGAGAAGTCCATTCAGTCGCTCCATCAGACAAAACGTTATTAATTACTGTTTGTGGAAAAGCGTCTTTCCATCCACACACAAAACGTGGGAGAGTTTTAAGTTCACGACAAGTTGAATTGAGAATGAATTCAAACAAATGCTGCTCCTAAAAATCGATTAACCACATTTCTATGAATGAAGGGACGCTTTTCTACCCCCGCAATGGCCGTCGTCATCGGCTGGATTTAATAACCACTGCTGAATGAAAGACAACTTTCTTTCTGGAAACTATTTGACTGCGCTGACCCAGAGAGGCGGCGCTGGGGAGACGCATAATAAAGGGTTAATTAGGGTTGCGCTGCTTTGCATGAGGAGGGATTATACGTTAAAAAAGAAACTGCTTTGCAAATGTTGAACAGAGCAATAAATTAACAAGAATAATGAATTGTAATAACACGCCTTTGTCCTTGAATTATGCATCACACTGCATCATTACCACTGATGAGACTCTATTTCCATGTGAATCATGTAAAAATCATTTTATACCATGCAATGCAGAGGAAAGATGCATTCAAGTGAATTTCTGCACATCTTACAGCAGGGTGAAATTACAACAGCAATTTGAAGCTTCACAAATTAAGATATTCAAGCGTCTTTAAGAACAAAGGAGGCCATCTTTGTTTTTGGTTGTTGTTGGTTTTTTTTGGTGAAAGGCATGGGGAGGATTAGGATTAACGAAGGCAAATTAACAGAAGGTATTTCATGCACTAATGTACGTGAAGGTACAATAATTCATCGCAGCAGTATTTGCTGCCTGGCATTGTTTTGGAATGAAGCAGCCATGACGAGGAGATTTGGATCAGGACAATGAATTAGGGCTACAATGGGATTATTTCTTTGCAAGAGCCAATACATCCATCTAATTTCTCTTCTCTTCGCCTAATAAAAATACCTGCTCATTCTCAGAGCTCACATTATCTTATCTCTGTAAGCCATCTTTAATGTAAACTCCAAACTGCTCACAGCACATTTTTTTAGCTTTAGCATGAGCAGTAATACGCCCTACAATGATTGGCATGGACAGATGAGCACGTTTAATTAATTAACTTCATTATGCAGACTGAAATATGAAAGTTTACGCTTCTGTGAGCAATATTATCCATAGATCTTCTGTCTAACTGTAAGCAGGTTCTATCCTGCACAGGGTCAAACACGGAAACAGAAAACCAGACATTCGCACGGCTCGAGTATCACCAGTTAACCTCAAACAGACGGTTTTGGACTGTGGGGAGAAATCTGAAGAGCTGTGAGCTTTACTGTCATTTCTGCTGTACATACAAAACACACAGTGGAATCGAAATCTCACTTGTTCGCCTACAGTTGTACATCATGTATCACCCAGAGCAACGAAATACAGAATATAAACTAAATATATCAATCAACAAAGAAAAATAAGAAAATAGAGAATACAGTAAAGAAGAAGAGTGCAACAATGTCTTAGAGTAGAAGTTTAAAAACTGAAACGTGCAACATAATTCTGAAATATGCAATGTATATTAGAAAATACTCCAGAAAATGTTAAATACACAAATTCAAGAGAAGTTCGTTTCAAAATATCCACTTCTTTCCACCCATGTGACCCATCTGCAGCTCAGCGACTGAATCAGCTCACAAAAAAGTGCCAAAGCAGCACAACCACAGTGAGACAATTAAACTTAATTAAATGAGACATTAGAAAGTGATGCGAAAAGTAGTGAACCTACTACTCTTAAAGAACTATCTGGAAATGCATGTGGCTGCTAATGTGGACACTGTTGTAAAAGAGAACATGTAATTCTTGCAGGCTTCTTGTCAGTTGTTCAGGCCAGAAGAAATCTATAAGGCGCTGCTTTTTGCTTGATTCTCTGGCTCATCAGTGACGCCCGAGCGGCTCTGCCTCCCTCTTTGATTCATAAGGAAGAGACTGACCTCATCTGAATTATCCAGGCAGTCGCCGTCCCCGTCGCAGCGGAACCGGGAGGAGATGCAGTCTCCATTAGCGCAGGCGAACTCCTTGTGGTTACAGGTGACTGGCTCTGAGCGAAGAGCGACAGAGAGGAAATGCAGGCACGTCAAAAACCGGCTCCTTTCTTTTCCGCGGGAATACACACACAACACACAGCCTTCCCCCAGATCCAGCCTTCAGCCAAGCGCTCTGTGTTTAGAGTCACATGCAAATAACTCTGGCAAAACCATCATTTCATCTAATTAGGCTCATTTTGTATTGGAAGTGGATAAACTGGCAGAGCTGATCAAGATGTAAATGTGTTCCATGCGGCTCTCACAATAAGGAGGACAACATACTCTGAAGCCAAAAAATCTTGTTTCTCCCATTTAGCGCGAGTCAGTCCCCGAGGACAATATTAGGACGCGGCTAAACAGCTGCATCACATCCGCTGTCTGGGAACCTCCCCTTGTTATCATGGACTGTTAGCTCAGTCGGGGTGTGCGTTATGAGATGTGCCTCGACTGAGAATCCCAGTAGGCATTGCAGCAAAAATCTGATTTGCAGCCTCTCTACTGTCTGCTGGTCCACCTGCTTAATTCTTCACCATCCAACACTTGACTGCCTTTTATTTGCATTTTAAGTGACATTAATAGGCAGGGCGAATAAGCATCTAATAAATCACCCAAAGTATGCATGCTCAGCAAAAGCACGCGGTGGGCGTGCACGCACTCACATAATGTAAAAGGCACTCAATTCCTCACACACACACGAACCTGCTCACACAACAGGATGTCAGATTTAACAAGGTCCAGAGCGACTTCACGAGTAAATAAAAAGTTTTTTTCTCAAAAACTGATGATGAATATCCAAGCAAGAGAGACCGTGAACCTGATAGATTTGAGAGGAAATATTTTATCATGTGCTCAGAAGTCTGAGAGAAATCACAGGTAATAGGAGGGGATTCAGTCTTGATTGTCAACTAAAGTGTGTGACAGAGAGAGACAGCGCTATCAGAGGGGCTGTGATGGTGGGAATGGAAGTCAGTGGTTTTTGGAGGAGTCCAATTCCTCACAGCAGGAGTCAAACCTGAAAAGCGTGCAGAAAGGGACAAAGTGGGCTCGGAGGAAGCGGAGGATCCGGGTACTCACTGCAGTTCTCCTCGTCTGAGTTGTCTCCACAGTCGTTCTGGCTGTCACACCTCCAGTGGTCTGGGATGCAGTTGTTATTCTTGCAGCGGAATTCATGAGGTCCGCAGGTCTTTTCATCTTTTTCATCAGGAGCAAACAAACACAAAGATGAAAATGGCTTCAAAGAGCATGAATATTAATGGAGTGCTAGCTATCATATTTTCAACGTGTAATCATCGTTTCCTCAGGGTTTCCCTGAGCAGGTCTGACACCGAGTTCAAAACACGGTGCGCACTCGGGAGGCAAACACACCATAAGATGAAATACCTGACTGTGCTACCAATCTTGCTCTGCAGAATTTGTGACAGGAAGCCGGCGAAATTGAACATTCTCTCAGAAAACATCCGAGATCATTTCAGTGCACAACAAATGCTGAAAAATATAGTTTGGGCTTTATTATATGCCACATCCAGACTGCGTCACTGCTCCTGTCAAAGGAGTAACAAGTGCCAGAGAAAGATTTGACAGAAATTTCAATGGGAGACATCTCCAACTGGGAAAACCATCAAGGCTCATGGTCCACATGTGGCTGTTGACTGGTCGGTCATGTTGTCAGTTTGATTTGAGCAGCTGAAACACTTAGAGACTGCAAATTATGATAATGTAGCAGGAGTTTCCATTAATTAATTTATCAACTTTTTACTGTACTGTAATGAAAATATATTGTTGAAGAGCATTACCATCAATATCATCATAGTATTCTGGTTCCTCCCACAGAGTACTTACTAGTACTTATGTGTTTACAGTTCATGTCACAGTCATATCTTTTTTTTACAGTTCTTCATAATTTTCATATAAGTGCATCAATGAGCAGCGTGAACTGGAGATGGAAGATGCTTTGCTAAAGGGCCAAATGTGTTCAAACTACTATAAGAAATAGTCATAAATAAATAAAATGTGTAAAAATACAGAATGAAGTGTTAATATAAAATAAATATGCAGACTTCATAGGGCTGTGATGGTCTGGACAAAAAGGAAACAGAGTAACTTCTCACTGAATTAAAAAGAAAAACTTAATGAAAAACAAAATCAGAGCATATAAAAGAGCAACTGTTGGTTCTAAACTGAGGCTATGGGCTGACAAGTGTCACAAAATTTACTATGTAGCTTTGGATGGTGAAACTGTTCGTTGACTGTTTATTCACAGTCTGTTATTTTTTTAGTCTCTCTGTCACTGTGTGTTTTCCTTGCAGTTGTTAGAAATCCAAAGAAAGCTCTGTTTAAGAATAAAATCAGGCATGCCACAGCGAAACATTACAGCCCAGGCTTATAATTATTCAAAATATCTGCATTTGTTGAAGAAAAAAAAACTAAAAAAACAGATGCTTTGACATTTACTCCCGCTATACTTCCTCAGATTGGGTTTTCAAAGTCAAACTGAGAGCTTCCTTTTAAAAAGTCGTTTCTGTGCAGACATCATCAGGGATAATGGCCAAGGTAACGCTGTTATCAGTTAGGGAAGAGATGTGTCAGAAGATGAGGGTGGCAGATTCTGCCTGGATCTCTTTCCAACGTGACAGCAGGAGGAGGGAATCAGGAGGGAAAGCTGAGAGCAGCAGCAGAGGACACCAGGCGACGATTCATTAGGAAGCAGCTCAGTCACTTACAGCATTTAAAAAGATGTGACACAAGTAAAAAGCAATATTTTCCTGTTAAGTCAGAGCTCATTAACAAGCTAACAAGCAAAACTTTCTTCAAAGACAATTCCGGTTTATTCCAGGCTATAATTCCCATGAATGCGGTTATTGTGGCCCAAAATGTCAAAGTCACTTCAGGACCTTCACCTCTGCTGCGGAGATTCAGAGAAATGAAGTGTCATATAAAAATGTAAATGGTGTTTACAATGGGCACCGGAACAAGATCCCTGTTTCTGGGAAAAAAACAAAACAAAACAAAAAAAACCCCAATGCTTTTTATTAATCATTTCTGTCATTTCTTTTTGAGTTTGATTGCAAGTAAACACAGAAAGTAGTTTTCTGAACAGGGGATTATACGCCCAAACTCCAAATATCAAAACAATCTGGATTTCATTATAACTGTATATAAGGCTGCACGATTAATCGATTTTGAATCGTAACAGACTTTTTGGGTTAAGACGATGTTAAAAACGCTGAAATCGTACATGAACCATTTCGGCTTTTCACATGAACGCGTCCTTTTTGGTCCCTCTAAGCCACCGTACTTTCTCCGGCCCGTCTCATGACGTCATGACGGAAGTGCGTACCTGCCTTTGCTCAGCGTCTGGTAACTAACAACACAAAATCATGGCTACTGCCGGAGAAGTTAAATCTGCTCAGGGAAGTAAAGTTCTAGGCTGTGTTCATAGCGACTTGAGCATCTAGCTCGACCTCGGACCTCCTCCTCAAAGCGGCCCCGGCTCCACCCAAAGGTAGGTCGACCCAACGTAAAAAACGCGTTTACACTGTCGCTCCCGGCTTTGTCTTTTACAAAAAGTGACTTTATTAATTTTATTTTTTGTTTTAAGTAAGAACAGGGACCTGGAGTGTGTTAAGATAAAGTGCTCTTAATCCCAAGAGATTTTTGTGTTTATTTGCAAAAGAATTAAGTTCACTGGCAATAAGGATGCATATTTCAGATTGATTGTTCACTTTGGATTTTATAATTGACAGTTTTGCACTATTCAATCAGTAGCGTGATTGTAACTTGACTTGGGGTTTGCTGAATCCAAACAGAGAAAATAAGGTTCAATTAAAGACGTTCAAAGTACTTTATTCATCTTTTTTTTTTTTTTTTAACAAAAAGTCGTAATCCCACTCGAAAAACCCAGTTTCAGAGAAAATAATCGGATTTTATTTTTAGGCAAAATCGTGCAGTCCTAACTGTATACATAATTACATACATATATATAATTGTTGTATGATGTAGCCATTATTTAGGTGAGATATAGGGTTTTCAGGGATCTAATAGACCTAAAAATGTAGACTAACTATGCTGAGCCAGAACAGTAAAAAAGAATCATATTGTAGTTGGTCAATATTAATGACTGGTTCAATTCGGGTTTATTCCAGGTCATATTCTCGATTAATGCAGCTACTGTGACTCTAAATGGAAATTCAAGGAAATGAAGTATCACACAAAACTGTGAATGGTGTTTATTGGGGCCACGGCACGAGATCACTCCATCTGTCCAAAGAACCGCCACTTTTTAATCAATCATTTCTAACGTTAGCGTTTCAGCCTGATTAAAAGTAAACACAAAGATTAGTTGCCTGGATGGAGACTCTGTTGGTTAGGGCATTATATAGAAGCAATTCAATTTTTATTAGTATCCAGCACAGTTTCAAACTGTGATTTTTTTTCACTGTCAAGCACTTGTGACAGTAAAATACAAAATATTGTGAGAAAGAATGAGGGAATATGAAGTGATGAGATGAAAAGATGAAGAAGTATACATGTGTAAAGGAATCTATTAAACAGTTGCAGGTATGGACAGAAATCGAAGAGCGGGTCGATCATTTCTACTACTGTATGTAAACTGTGACTTAAAAAATATAAATATATATCAGGGCCATGTTTAATCATTATCATCAAAGTTGTAGAAAAAGGGCATCATTTGCTGTTGATTCCATGACAGTGAGCAGACAGCTGTGCATAGAGGCAGTGTGCTCCGCTGTGGTATTTCTCAAATGACATGGTGCAGATTTGTCAACATATGTGTCCTGTTCATTTCAGATGGCTGGCTGGCTGGATGCTGCTGATGTGACTGAAATGGTTTTCACGCGGGATAAAGCAGCTGTGCACAGCAGACAGACTAATTTATAGCTCATTTGGGTCACTTCCTGCCGTTTCAAAATTTAACCTGATATTATTTTATTCTCATGCACACCAACGGTAGCGCACCAGAAACCCATCAGTCTATCCTCAATGGTGTCTAAAGACACATTTTATAAGAGATTATACATAATGTGCTTTGCATTGTCTAGTCTGGATGAACCCCACACCTGTTCCCGCCTCCCCTCCCACCTGTGCACAGCGCACTTGGCCTAGAAACACCACACAGACGCACAAAGCAAATTTCAAGGGGAAGAAGCGATCGACCTGTCAAAGCAGAGTTTACATTTGCTATGAAAGCCAATGTTATGGAAGGAAAAAAAAAAAAAAAATCTGATTATGACTCTCCAGACAGAAAAAAACTGTGAACTTCATGTCACCCAAGCACTTTGTAAGCTCACCAGATTTCGCAAAGGGACATTTTCCAACAGCGCTGGCTTTGATTGACAGCAGCTTGCTGACAGATTTATTGTCTGCTTTCATCATTGTCTGTTATTCAATCAACACTTGTAAAAACGGGCGCAGATTTGCACTTTCCGGACTGGAAATTAAGTTAAAAGCTTGATAAAAAGTGATTATGATGTCCGTCAAAAAGGGAGATGAGTCCTGGCCGGGCGCTTTGGCAACACATTTCAGTCAGAGTGAAATATGTGGAGACAAAAGGGACAAGATAAATAGGAGTGACACATTACAGGACGGGCAAAATATGGGCCAAAAGAGCAGCTGACAGCTTGCATCATCTTTTATTACTGAGGAAATGTTTAACCACTGATAATTTCAGAGGCAATATTGGTTTCCTCGAGCATGTTTCAGTTTTATTCATAGTAAAAGTCCCTTGATTAGAAGTGTTACGTTTCCTGTATTAAATTTGTTCTAACTTTGTGGCTTTCAGTTAGGTCGATTCTAAGGAAAATCGAATCACAAAACTTCCCCTTTTGACACAGAATGAGTGGCGGGATTTCTGATTAAGTGGCTTTCTGTGACTCACCACAGTTGGCCTCATCTGATCCATCTGCACAATCGGGGTCCTCGTCACAAACCCAGAGCTTGGAAATGCAGTGCATGGACGCCTTGCACTGGAACTGGTCTGGGGAGCAGGTGCTCTCAGCTGCGGAAGAGAGGGTGGAAGGTTGTCGAGAACAGAAGGGTGACATGGAAGCAATCAATCTGCCAGACAGCTTTATTTGAAGAAGAAGAAGAAAAAAAGGGGGCGATAATTAAAAAATACAGCCCAGGAAGAGCTAATGGAGGTGGTAAGGTAGCAGTTCTTTCTCACTATAAAACCGCAGGTTGTTTTAAATAGTTTTTTAATTTTTAGTGAATGCAGTGTTCATTACAAAACTGCCGTAAAAACGACATCTAATCACGGAGAAGAAGACTTTTTAAAAGCTTTAATTAAAGTAAGGCTAATTACTTCAGCTCTTTTAGATTTCCAGCATGATTTTTTCTTTTTCTTTTCTTTTTTTTTTACCGTCTCGTTCCCCTGCTCTCACCCCTCCTGCAATCATATGCAAGACAAATGCAGCAGTTTGAAAGACTTGAATGGGTTGTGATAATTCTGATGAGTTACATCATTGCAATGGAGATCTGTCCTTATCCTTTGTGTGATTCAACATCTAATCCCTTTTCACAAGAGCAGGCCATAACAAGAGCTGCTTTTGGAATACTTAATGAAGACTATGTAATGCTAATGGCTTTGTCTATTTTCTCTCCAAGCACAGAAATGAGTTAACCACGTCAAAACGGCACAGCAGAGGTCACGCATCTTCATCCATTTGATTATATCTTTAAAACACACATATCCAGACCCTTCAAGTTCAGCGCTTTGCCTTTGCTTTTTCTAGGTTTTTCCCTGCAAATTTAGGGCAGGCGGCTCAAACAGGCAGACGGGTGGCGAGGGAGGGGGAAATGTTCATACGCTTCCAAGTCAAAAAGCTCAGTAAAGCCACTCAAGACAAAGAGACGCGAAGTAATAAAACAGAGCCTTACGGCAGTCTGTCTCATCCTCTCCATCTCCACAGTCGTCCTGACCGTTGCAGCGCAGGTTAAGAGGGATGCATTTCTGCTTTCGGGTGCACTTGAACTGGCCTGACAGACAGATGTACGTCTCTGAAGGAGGAAACGGGCAGAAGCAGAGGGAGGGGGAAGCAATAGGAAATGCTATTAGGCCAAGAAAAACAAAGCATCAACTGTAAATTGTTAAGAACGTGTTAACAATATTGTCATGCTTCGGATCACATAGGTATAACAATGACATCCACATGTTTAATGCTTGTACAGTTTGGTAGTAAAATGTTAACACTGAAAGAAAAATTACTGAACCACAACTGGACATGTGCTGTTTTTTAATTAACTGGTTGAATAAACATTTAGGCTCTGCATTGTGAACGTCTTCCAAACCTGCACAGGCTTCCTGCAGTGAATTACAGTATTGCTGACATGTCGGTCTGCAGCTGAAAAACACTCAATTTGCTACTGTATAAGGAGGACATGCATAAAATTATGAGGTGCTATCAAGCACTGGTCTGAAATCCCTAATAATAAATAATTAATGACTTATCACAATAGGTTTTAATTATTTTTCTGGTGACCGACAAGTCACCCGACTAAGTAATTATTTTAGCACTTATCAGTAGCTTTCCAACACATTCAAAACTTCCATAAAATGCTGAAGCAAACCTCCACCCCGTTCCGTTCTTACCACAGTTGGCTTCATCTGTGTTGTCGCCACAGTCGTTCTCGCCGTCGCAGATGAAGGGAGGGAGAGCACAAAGGCCAGTGCCACACTGGAAACGCCCAGGCTGACATTTGAATTCGGCTGTTTGATGATAAAACCACAAATATGACGCAGTATTTGGACTGCCACAGTGTAATTGCACAATATAAAAACCGGTGCCGGAGCTTGGAAGGACCTACAAAAGCAGTATCTTTGAAAAACAAGTCACTACAGTTAAAAAGTGTTTCTCCACTGATTGTTGCCACTCACGGCAGTCGGCGGGCTCGTCCGATCCGTCCCCACAGTCATCCACCGTGTCGCATTTCCACCAGAAAGGGATACACTCGTCTGTCCCGCAGCGGAACTGTTTAACAAACAGAAATGCAGATTTTGAAGGCAACATGAATGCTCGACTCTTTGCTGTGGCTTCAACACTGTTCAAAGTCAAAAACCAACACACAAGTGTTTCCAGGGACCGACATGACGTGTCGGGAAAGGACGGCTTCAGAGTGACGTGATTTGCCTTTAGGGGGACTTTACAGATCAGCACAGACCAGCAAACAGCATGATCAGGCTAAACTGAGAGGCAGAAGGAGGAGAGAGCTGGAACTGACCTGGCTCGAGGTGCAATTGGAGAGGCAGGTTTTATTGTCAGCTGCCAAGTAAAAATTAGTGGGACAAGCACATTTGTGTTCTCCACCCGGGGATAGAAGACACAGGTGACTGCATCCTCCATTCGCAATCTGACACTGGTGCTTGGGCACTGGACAGAAGGACAGAAGTGCATGAGTGAGTTCAGACTGATTACACAAACCATTTCCTTCTTGAAGCTATAAAGGAGGCCCACAACCTGGGCTCGGCATGGGAGAGCGGAATGAGCATGAGCGCCAGATGGACTTCCTACCTTCGGGCTGGCGCAGGGAATGGTAGACCTTGATGGATTTGATGGCTTGCCAGGAGTTGAGGAGCTCCATCCCTTGTGCGCCAGTTGTCTTGTGGGCACGTCGTAATGATTTGGACTTCCCGTCCGTCCAGTAGACGAAGTCTTCGAACAAAGTCAGTGCCATGACTCCTTGGATGTGATCGTAGGACACTGGAATGGGACAGGTCAGATAAGCCTCAATTAAATCGCATCTTAATCAAAACGAGCAACCAAGGTCCCACTAACAAACACGTACAGTTGATTTAGGATTAATTCATTCACACTTCAGACTCAATTCACACTGATTTAATTTTGATGAGACACAGTTGCTATTTTCCCTTTTAATCTACACTCAACCTACGATGAAGGGGATTAAAAGCCAACTTCTCGCATGCGCAAAAACATTAAAAGTGTTTTCAAAAAGAGCTGAGTTTTGGTTCAGTAAGTCTCATGGTAAATAAACTGAATCACTTATAATGCAATTAAGTCAACTCTACATTCAAACCACTGTTTGGTCTGATCATGAAGAGAAAGGCATAAAACCACAGTGAACATTGTGAGTGATCCCCGACGGCTTCAATCACCAACAGCTTGAAATCTCGGTACTTTTTCTATAATTTGCCATCTGGCTGAAACCAGTGCCCATGGAAGTATTTTTTGGCAAGGAACATTTGGAGGAAATGCATCGTCACTGTGACAAAGCTTTACACTGGTTGAACTTCCCAGAGGGAGGTGCAACTCCAACAAACCTTTGTGATATAAAGAAACCACTCTGAAAAATAAGGGGTGAAACAGTTTGCTCGGAGCGAAACTGCATCTGAAAGACTGAGGGCAAAAAGAAAGCGAAACACTCCAGTCTGATGACTCAAGAAAATAGTCAACTATTCGGGCAGTGGTTCAAGAACTCTGTCTGGCAGACGCACGGCGATGGTGGGACAGTATGATGCTTTGGGGAAGCTCCAGGGGACAGACAGGCTGGTCGGAGTCGGAGGGAGGTCGACTGCAGCCAAAAAACAGAGAGCTCCTTGAAGAAAAACTGCTTCTGAGTGCCCATAGAACATCTGTGGGGAAATCTGAAGATGGCAGCTCACAAATGCTTCACATCCAGAGAAAGAGCCTGAGAGGATCTGCAAGGATGATTGAAATAAACAGGCCAAATCCAGGTGGCCCAGGCTTGTGGAGCTTTCCCCAAGATGACTCCAACCTGTGATTGCTGCCAAATGTAGATCTTCAAGGTAATGAATTCTGGTTTTAAAAATTAAGATATTTTAGTTTTTAAATACGTTTTGTAAAATTTGTATTTATTGCTTATTGATAAAATCAAATAAATAAAAACACCTACATTTAATCAATATATTTAATAATTTGTTAAACAATACATTCAAATCAGTGCATTCAAAAACAGAAGTAAACCAACGTTTTATTGGTCAAGTCTACTGTAAGACCTGAAATCCTGTCTGCCTCAATATTTCTCTTCTTAGTGGTCTCTTCTCTTCTCTTCTTAGTGTGAATTTTTATCATTTGCACAGGTGACCCTATGGGCCGGGCTGAATCCTCTGGCTGGCTGATCTTGGCCCACAGGCCACACGTTCGACAGCCCCGATCCAAGCCAATAAACTGCTGGATCCGGTTTTCCAACATCAAAGTTCAGCAAGAAAACGAGTGATCGCACTTCCCCGAATGTCAAACTGTGTCTCTGACATTGACGACTCCTCGGCCTCACCTTTGCGTCTCTGGGTGCCATCCATGTTGGCAAACAGGATGTGGTTGTCGTCTGCCCAGTAGAGCCTCTTGTTGGTGTAATCGATAGTGAGAGCAGTGGGGCTATAGATCTCTGTGTCAATGATAACCGTTTGCCCTCGGCCGTCCATGCCGATGCGCCCAATGTGAGGGGGTTCACAGCAGTCCACCCAGAACACGTACCTACAGGCAGAAGTAAAACACAGTTAGAAGAGCTACACAATGCAGCAGGCGAGGCAAATGATGACAGGTTCATCAAAACGGCAACATCTGAAAACAAGCATGAAGTGTTGAAACCAATAATGATTAAGAACACACCGATGTGTGTTACACACTGTGTTCACACTTGGTGTTTTTGCTCACCCTGACTGGGGGTCCAGGGCCAGATCTGTGGGGTTTCTGAGGCTGGAGCTGATCAGAATTGTTGGGTAAAGACCATTAGCTTTGGAGACTTCCAGCGTTTTTCTCTCAGCGTCACACCAGTACAGGTTTTTCCCAATCCAATCCACCGCCAAGGCGCTGGGCACTGCCGTTCTGTGAACGATCTGGCAACGCAGGAGGAAGTTTTGGCGTGAGTAGTGCATGTGTTGAAAAAGTGGATGCTTTTCTATATCAAAGACATGTGGGACAATTTCCTCAAGGACACAACATCATGATGTACAAAGGATAGGAACTCTTCAGCTGAAAAAAAATGTAAAAAAATTTGCAATCCATTAGAAAACACCTGAATCATCCAAGGCAAAACCTACAAATATCAAAATAGAGAAAATGTTTCTTCAAGGGACCTTTACCTTCTACTTCTACTACATCAAGAAAAATTCCCCTTTAACCCCGTCTAAACAAAAGTGCTCTGAACATCTGTAGCTAAGTCGAACATCCTTGTGATGAGTGCGGGAGTGACAGGCGGACTTGGTGGGTTGCCATGGTGATAACAACAGACAAACACAAACACGAACCTCTGAAAGAGCTTGACATTGTCATTTTTGCCTATTACCGATTTCAAAGGAATTTTTTTTTTCTTGGATGTTGAGCTCAGCTGAAATAAGCACAATTTAAACTGGCATGGACAAAAATAATGACTGCTTCATGACCTTTAGAGGCAATTACTGCATCTGAGGGGTTCCTGTAATGAGACTTCTGTGCTTGTCAACAATTAGACTGGCCCACTCTTTGAAAAGGAAACTTCTGCATCTGTTTGAAGGCATTTCCTCCACATTACACGCTTCAGATATTCTTGTCGATGAGTGAAGTAACTGAGATTAAGACTTCAGAAGGGTAAAATAGTCCAAAGTGGCGTTCTTAGTTATACTTCTACGTCTTCTTCATGTTGGAGGATCCAAAAGTCATGATGGTGCTTTCAGTTTTGAGTGTACAACACTGTAACTTGAGGCACAGTACATATGGTGGTCTTCCAAAACACACAACACACAGAGCTGACATGATTTGCTCAAGTTTGTTTCATCTTTCCAGTGAGCATTCCTCTGAGAACAAGTTCATTGTAGGTTATCGCTAACGATTTTAATCGAACTCCAGCCAAGCTTTTTCTTTCTTTTCTGTTTTATCTTTTCTATTTTTATCTCACACTAGAGTCCTTAGGGGTATTCTTGCATGAAGCCCACTGTTTAAAAAAAGAAAAAGGCTTGATGGGCTCCGCTCTTACACCTTGATCTTGGATTGTCACTTGTATCACTTTGAAAGTTTTCATCGGGTCTTCATCTACCATTCACGCTCCCTCTCTTATATCTGGCAGATTTTATTCTCGCACAGCAACCAAAAGCAAGTCTCATCTGGCTGTTACTGGGACAGAAATATGGTGTTTTCAGCACATTTTCACCACAGCCAGAATTAGGGTTTCAGTCACTAATAATAAAGTAGTGTTACACAATGTTTTTGTTTTATAGCAATTAATCATTCTCAAAATTGATGAAAATTAATTTACTCAGTCTGTAAACTCAAATAACCTCAGTAGTGAGGAAGACAGACAAAAAACTGTTTGCTCCCCAATCTTCTTTTCTCCCATCGGCAATGCTGCACTACCAGTTTCAGATATCAGCGACTCCTTTAATTAACCTGAGGCG
The DNA here is from genome assembly GCF_902148845.1 of Salarias fasciatus. Taxonomy (NCBI): domain Eukaryota; kingdom Metazoa; phylum Chordata; class Actinopteri; order Blenniiformes; family Blenniidae; genus Salarias; species Salarias fasciatus. The sequence goes on from NC_043760.1 coordinate 16,263,672, forward strand.
AGTGGCTCCTGGATCTGTGTCTCTGACAGTTTGTCCTCTTGTTAAGCTGTGGCAGCGGCTCAGGCAGAGACTGAGGAAGTAATTGAGCTGAATAAGCCTAATGCTCCACGCACTAATGCGAATGAGATGAGGCGCAGGAGGTGTTACGCTGATGTCCCAGAGCCTCGGATGTCGGGGCTCGGATCCCTTAACCCTGAAAAACCTCGGCGATTACACCCGAGAGCGCCACTGCATCACCTGGCCGATTACATTCATCTGGAAGCATTAGAGGTATTCCCATTTTCACCGCTGCCAAGCAAACAGGTCACTGACTGTATAAAAGGATTAAACCCAACAATTATTTGTTGAGCAGTGATTAATAACCGTCTAATCATTACGAAGTCCGACATTTCCTGCTCAAAGAAGACAAACATGTTTTTTAATTGCGATGTCATGATTGGGGAAAAATGGGAACCAAAAACAATATTCTAAGGACAGAAAGGAGAACAGGTAAGGCGATACCTTGAGGTCACTCCCATTGAGACGCATCCTGTTGATCTTGCGGCCGCTTGGTCTGGTGGAGTCGACCCAATAGATGAATTCCTTCTTGTAGTCAAAGTCTAAGTGGATGATGTTGTAGAGGCCCTGAAGATTACAGAGACAGAGTACATGTAATTTGTATTGAAATAAAAATCAAACCAAGCTGTATGTAAGACAGATTAAACTTCACTGGCAAAAGTTTGTGAGAGTTACCAGCTCAAAGAGATTTTCTCAAACTCCATACACTTTTATACCCTAAGCGATATGTGTAAACAAAACAGGTTGCTTCTTAATTTATATTAATACCAATATAGTTTTCCATAAAATAAAGTTTTTTTTCTGAAGAACAATCCCACCACTGAATTACTAAGAAAGTTTCCGAAGTGGCGAAGTATCTAAAAATGACTAACTCCACTTCCTCTTCATCCTCGTGTGATGTGATCCATGCTGCACAGGCAGTATTGATTTGGGTGGTTTCCCCAATAGGTTCCAGTACCGTGAGCGATACAGAGCGAGCTGCAGCCTAATCAAAACGACGGAGTGAGGTACTTCCCGTCTCTGTCACGCTCGCAGGACCCCACTGTCTGTCAGACGGAGCGGCTTGCCAAACGAATGCCCCCACCTCGCCGCCCCACACGGAGGGTGCCGGGAAGAGATGTCAGATAATCTGACAGGCCAAATGAGACGTCTTCATCAGATCATCAGCAGACTCAAAGACAGGCACCGAAGTGTCCTGAGGGAACTTTCCTCCTCTCCAAACAAACAGCTTTGGAGATGGAACCTTCGTGGCCCTTTTATCAGCGCTTCTAGACCATGACTGCGTTTTCTATTCAGAGATCCCCGGAGACACTAAAAGCTAAGAAAAAGAAAACACTCAGAAGCTGGAAACAGATTCTGTGGCAGGGCTGTAGAAGGTAAGCATAGGGACAATTTAGACATAGATTTAAAAAAGCATAAACAAATCTAACCTGGATTCAGATTCAAGGAGGACGTGAACCCCTCACGGAAATGTGCAGGTTTGGGATTGAAATAGCATCTTTACTGTGAGGTGAGATAGCTTCCCCAAATAAAACAGACCCATTTGAAATTTTAAGGAAAAAAAGGCCACAGCAGGTGAGACTGTTTCCCTAAAAGCCAGAGCCTCTAATTTCAGCTCAAGTTAAATACAGACCAAAAATGTGTTTGGATAGTACTTGTAGAGGAGAGAAAAAAAAAAAAAAAAAGAAAAGAAAATCATGAGCCACCCGCCTTTGTGGGTGGAGAACAAATCTGCAAAAGCAGTACATAAAGAGAACGGCTATTTCATTCAGAACTTGCATAATTTCACAGCATGTCCTGGGCAGGAAATGAAATGGTGTGGCAGAGTAATATGAGGTCAGCTGCTGTTAACACATAATGATTAACATGAGTTGCGGCTGATGAGCCCTCTGATACAGACGGCGGTGCGCGACGAGTCAAGAGGTTAATAAAACCGTGGAGGGAGACTATAGGAGACACATGAGGTGATTTACAGTGAATCACAGGCGAGCATTTCTGATAATCAACAGTCAGGCTCTGGCACTGCCCGGAGCAGCAGTGATGGTGCCTATGAGTGATAGAAATTAGCTTTTCCAAAGGGTCCTCAATGGGGTGCTTTCGCTTGTAGCCAATCAGAATGACCCGTTTGCCCATATGGTGGAGGGATGAGAAATTCTGAAGGACAGCAAATGCTTATATTTGAACAGGAAACTCAACATTTGCAATTGAAATTAAAGTGATTTTGGCTTCGGGGTGCATTTAATCCTGTCCAAACTGCTGTAAATCTTCAAATGAATAAAAAAAAAAAAAAAAAAAAAAATGTATGAAAGTGTAGTCACACAGGTTCAGCTGTGCCCCAACAGCTTGATCCTTTAATCTTCCATTCTGGATGTCGGAGGGTCCATTCCGCTCTTCGCCCTGAAACTGTGGAATTGTCTTTGCGTCGGACACTGTAGCAACTCGAACTTGTGCCTCATGTTGCGCAAGTTTATTGCTTCATTAGTGTGTCAGTGTGTGAAGAGTGTGTGTGTGTGAACTGTACAATGAAATTGATCACATAAAGCATAACGAGACTGCTGAAGCGGATGAGGCCCCATGTAAGGGGGGCTAATTTACTACTCCCCCCCCCTCCCCCCCCCCGCCATTTACGTGGTCACTATTAATTTATCAGCTTATTATTTGCAGGCGTGTCAATTCCACAGTGGTGAACACACACCCAGTGTTCCAGGAATACACTGCCCCACACACCGAGCATAATGCAGGTATGACTCACCTGTTTCAGGATGGTGTAATTTGAGCCATCCACACTCAATTTGCGGATCTCATGGTGGTCCGCCATAATGAGAATAGGCTCTTCAACTGAAATGAGGAACATGGGGCATTAGAGCGCCTACCATTACGAGCTGAAATCCGACGAGTTACAGCGTTTTGAAATCCAGAATTTAGGGAGTCGGACTGACCTGACACGGCCTTGCACGTGTTGGGGTTGCGATCCAAACCCTCGTACCCGTCCACACACAGGCACTTAAAGGAGCCATATGTGTTGATGCACCGCTGGCTGCAAGGAAGCGTAGTGGAGCATTCATCAATGTCCACACAGGTCTTCCCATCATCCTTCAGATGGAAACCAGGCCAGCATTTACACTAACCACAGAGAAACACAGCGAAAAAAAAGAAAAAAGAAAAAGTTAGATGAGATGAAGGAATTTAGAAAAAACGAAATGGAAAAACTGATTTTCCTAGACTTTTACTCCGCTTGGAACAAAAAAAATAACACATGAATGATATCAGAAAAAAAGTAATACATTCGAGCAAGCTGTGATTGAACAGCAATTTAAGATCAATATTCAAAAGCAAAAGATATATGTTAAGCTGATGTACTTTCTTCCTTCACGTAAAACAGGTCAACATTAAAAATACTCCACAACTAAGTACCTGGCATATATATAAAGACACCAGAAATGATGATATAAACTCACAGTTTCCTCGGCTCTAAAAAAAATCCACTTCAGTGACCAGGACCCCCCAAAATAACTGAAAGTGCTTATATCAGCTGCTGTGGACCCACTGCAAATCCCTTTCTTATCCAAAGTTATAACCTTGAGGGCCTTTCTGCTGATCTTCCTGTTCAGGCCACAAATGGATGAGCTAAGGGTCTGCATTGATGTGCTCTCTGTCCAGCTCTGCCCCTGCCATGACAAGGAAGACTGATTTTTCTGTGCTTTCAGCCACTTTTTCCTTTTTTTTTTGATGGAGTAAACATCTTACACATGAGTGGGAGAGGAAAAACCGAAGATGAACGTATAAAACTAACAGATCCCTACAAACGGGGATGGCCGGTGAGACAATCCGACGGCGGTGGCCTTGACCTGAATTCATCCGGAACATCACATGCCGTCATCTCTCGACACCGTACAATCACAGGGCTCCATGTGGGAGCTGGCATATCATCAAACCCACCTCAGAGCTTTCAAGGTTGCTGAAAATGTGAGAGACTCCGTGTATATATATATGCTCCCACCCATCCTTTTTCTGTTTAATGATGCGCAGAGTTTGACCTGGTTCATTATTGGTCATTAATCATTCATGGTCGCACTATTACAAATATAAACCCAACATTTAATCTGCTACTCAGGTGGAAATGAGGTCTATGCTTAGAACTGCAGGTCAGCAAGGTCTTCAAATTAAAATCTTCCACTGTAACTTGATGCATGGATATTAGAATATGAGCCATATTGTACGAAATAGATCACCTTAAAGCTGCGACTCGTCTTTATAAATGAACTCTGACTGTTGGAGCCATTTGAATTTGAACCAAACTGCATGTCTGACTTACGAGCCATTCCGCATATTACTCCAATTTCTGCCATTTTATCTGCACATGCACTGGAGCTTGCTTTCACCTTTAGCTGAGCTGGATGAAAGGAGGAGAACGAGGAGGCAAAATCCCTCCATGAGCCGGTTGATCACAGGGCTAACAGAGTGAGGCCCAGGTGATCACACACAGGCACACATTCACACGTATGGAGGATTTTAGGCACCCATTAAATGCGCGCATTATGACAGAAAGTTGAAGTTCCAGGAAAAAATAAATTGAACTGGGTTCTTTTGTGGTGAGGCACTCGAGCAGACCCGGCCATTACACAGTCCGCTGGTCAAATGCTGCCCTTTGGCTGCACTGGACCGACCCACAAAGGGTCTGTGAGATATTAGGAATCAAATGAAAATTAGTCTACAGAATACAGGTATTACAACAGATTACTTTTTCAAGGAATATTGTGATTGTAGTAGCACCTTTCAATGAAAACAGAGATACAAGAACTTCATTATTGTAGAGCAGAAACAATAACAAAACCATACGATTCACAGCTTTTTCGTCAGAAGTGTATTCGTCTTGAGAAGAACTGGGTGAAATGGCTCAGCTTCACGTAGTAGTTTTAGTTTATACTGCAGCTCTCTGCAATAGAGGAAAGACTCCACCAGCGTCTCGCCCCAGGATGAACACAATATTGATAAATCCTTGTGACTCTATTACAGGAATGGCAGTACTGCTTTCTTGAGAGTTATGAACATCAAGTTTTTCAATGTACAAAAATTTTTAGTATTGTAGTAAAACTGCTAGAATATCACAGCCAATCAGCTCGCCCAGAGGGTCACCAGAGGTTTCTCACATAGACTAACCCTAACCGTAACCATAACTGCATTCTGTATTTACTCAGGTTGTGACTTTCTAAATTTACAATTTGTCTGATGCTCTGAGACATTACAGTGTGATAAAAATGCAACAACATAAGAAACTGGCAAGGGGGCGAACACATTTTCACAGCAGTGTTTTCTTATTTCAGATTTTGTAGAGAGTGTGCTCATTATCAACTCCCTTGTCCAGAACTATCTAATCACACGCCTCAATATTGATTTTATAAGAACATGCAGCGATGCACTATTTGACTGTGCCAGTCTTTGCGCTTTCACCCTGACCAGTGAAATATTCAGGCAGTGTTTTCACTTGTGATTTACCGGATCCAGACAGGAACACTGGCCACGTACCTTGTAGCCCACAGGAAGATCCTGGCAGTCCTGTGTGCACCCGCTGATTCGCCGATTCAAGCATTCGTTCACATTGCAATTCCTCTCATCTGACTGGTCTCCGCAGTCGTCCCTTCCATCGCACAGGCTCCCCTCCGAAATGCAGCGTCCATTGGAGCACATGAAGAAAGAGCCATTGCACAAGCTTCCTGAAAAGAGCAAAGCGTGACTGTTACTGGAACAGTGTGGCGAGATTCCTTTGTCTCGGCCACAGAAAGTTTTAGACCTGACAACGGATCCTGATGGATTAGTTCCTGCTCAGGAGGCCTCTCCTGGTCCTTTTTTTTTTTTTTTTTCTTTCCCCTGGCATATGTATCCAACAGTTTCTCGGAGGAGTGATGCCCTGGGTGGCAGATCTGATGAAAGGATCCCAGCAGGGAGCCAAACAACAGTCTTACCTGCAGCCAGACACTTGAGGTTCAGAGGCAGCTCGTCAGAGTGATCGGGACAGTCGGCGTAGCCGTCACACTCCCACTGAGAGCTGAGGAGACAGCGTCCGTCCCCACAGCGGAACTCCTCCGATCCACAGGAGCGATAGACTGAAGTGAGAGGGAGAGCGACAGTCATCAGGTCACAGCTGGGCCTGGATGGGGAATTGCTTTAGATCAGGGTGTAACTTCTGGAGGAGCTACAATATAAAACAATTCAATCAATGACAATATTATTCAGGTCAATGCAACTTCTACTTTTTGACCACACAACAGTTTTTATGATTTGGCGAACGGGATTGGTCATCCCCTGCTGGAGCTGATCAGCTCCAAGGTACGATGTGCTCCAGATTCGGAGATGGTCCTCAGCATCGCTCGGCTCTAACGAGTGGTTATTTGACTTCCAGTTGCTTTCCTGCCATCCCTCTCTGACATCTGGCATCCACAAGGCTAGGCGTATTCATTCATTTATTTATTTATTTTTAACATTTTCTGGATTATCCTCCATGAAACCTTGTATTTTAAACTCTCTCGATAGTGAGTCCAGCCAATCTGGCACCAAAACGCACCATTTATTCATCAGTCTGACTTTTTCCCTCCTAAAATTTCCGAAGTGCCCTGAAGCTTTAAACGTCAATCAAACTGGAAATCTGTCCAGAGCTGCTGTTTTAGTCAAAATATGTTCATCTTTGCCAATTGAAGCTTTTTTGAGGGCCAGAAAGAAAGAAATATACTTGCCACATTCCACTGACTCATCAGATCCGTCTCCACAGTCGTTATCGTGGTCGCAGACGAACCGCTGGGGGATGCACGCTTTGTTGTGGCAGCGGAACGAGCTGTCATCGCACGTGTTGTTGGGCGCTGGTGCACGACAACAAGAGGGTTCAAATGCTAATCAATGGATAAACATTCCTTTCACAACACGGCGCGCAGTATGTCTACAACGTTGCATTAAGCCTTATGCTAATCCACTCATCTCAGTGTTTTCTAATTGATTTTCATTCTAAAGTGTGCTTGAATCAAAGCAGAACCAATCCAAATTACAGCACTTAGAGAAGGCTGCAATTATCCACCACTTCTTTCTGTTCTGTTGCTAGAAATAAACTTTGCATAAAGATTTACATGAAGTGTGTGTGTGTGTGTGTGTGTGTGTGTGTGTGTGTGTGTGTGCGTGTCTTTTTTTAAAGCTATTACTTCAGGCAATGCAAAAAAAATAAAGAAAAAAGTACATTTTTTTTAAAGTGTGATGTGGACTTCATGGATATTCAGGCTGTTTTTTCCCCCCATCATCACTTCCTACTTTTCATTTTTGAAGATTTATAACTATAAGACTTAAAATGTCTTCTGTAAGTTTCTCATTGAAAATCAGTGTACTTCAATCATGCAAACAAACATTGGAAGTACCATTCCACAAAAAACAAACAAACAAAAAAATAAACAGATAAATGCAATCCGCTATTCAATGCTTAGAATTAAATGAGAGATTTTTACCACAGCCAGCGGCTGAAAGCTCGTCACTCCCATCAGGACAATCCCTCTCACCGTCACACAGCCAGCGTTTGGGAACACAGGCATACGACCCAGGGCAACTGAACAGGCCTGGAGCACAAGTCACCGAGCCTGAGAACAAAACACACACGTTGCTTTTTACCAGCCAGAGGATACAACTGATCATACAACAGATGTGAAACAGATGTTTCCTTTAGAGTGCCCCCCTCTGTTATCACAGCACAGCCATTACGATGAGAAAAAACCATTTGGTCTCTCTATATATCTCACTATACCAGGTAATCAGGGTTACAGCCAGGCTGTGAGCCGACGCCTCTTCACAACCTCCAACAAACAATTGTTTCCTTTGTTGCTTTTTTTTTTTTTTTTTTTTTTGCGGAACCAACAAATAATGGCTTGTGCGTTTGTGAATAACAATTATTTACCTGCATTCTGTATGTCAGCAAAGCTTGCTTTTGTCTTAAGACTGCCCTTTGAGGCAAAACAGACCAGAAGAAAAATAGTCCATACTGAGAAATGAAGTAAACGCAGCAGTTCAATCAGGGGCGGAGAGATAAAACGCACGTTTCGCCTCTGACAATAATTGCGCCTGAGAAAACTTTGGAGCATTTTAATAATATTTCCTTGACACTCCATTACAACCAAATTAAACAGCCAGTGTTCACAGCAATTCCTGCCTCTTTATTATGGGTGAATTCATTCTGTTTTATTGTAGATTTCATTACACACACATCTCATTTGCCAATTGAAATAGCCTCTCAGGCCTCAGCAATGAAAAATCTATTTGCTTCAGTGCTTACACGAACGTTGCAAAAAATAACCACGGCCTCCTTTGTTGCCTCAATAAAAGTCGCTTCATATATGACTGTTTATTTCCAGGTTTGCAAGAACATGCAAAACTAAACAGACCTTGTAACTCAGACAGCGGAGGTTTTTGTGATGTCTGAAAGGCACTAACCGCAGATCTGCACGCTCTCGTCCAGGCCGTCCTCGCAGTCGTTCTCGCCGTCGCACAGCCACTGCTTGGCGATGCACTTGTTCTTGGAGCAGGCGAACTGGTTCCACAGGCATGACGAATCTGCACAGGGCAGTGGAAGAAGCATTTCGGTGCTATAAATCAAACAAAGCGAGGAAGAAACAAAAAAAAAAAAAAACAAGAGCGCCATACCGTGTAGAAGGGGCAGGGCACTTTTAATCAAAACACAACAAGTGGGCCGGCTCTCATTTGCCCCTTGGCTTGGTTGTTTTTCTTGCTAGATTTTCTGCTTAGCAGCATGCATGAGTGCCGCTTTCACAGAAAGCCTTATAAATAGCGCTTTCTATCGTTTGCTATCACAAGGAATCTAAGTGATGGATGTTCCCAGTTACTGTGCGGCTGAATAAAATAGAATAATAATACTTTTCAAAAAGGAAACAAAAAAAAAAACAAAAAAAAAAAAAAACACAGCTTAGCTTAAATGTTTTATTAAATAAGCTAAATGGATATTAGAATTAATTTTCTCAAAAGAAACTTGGGATCCCAGAATAACACAGAACAGCTGGGTGTCAACTACGAGAGCAGCCTGCTGATTATCATGTAAAAGCTGAGCATGGATGTATTCAAAAGCGGTGTTGAGTTGGTGTCACTGAGCCACCCACTCTCCCTGGGGAACTGCTCTGTGGTCTCATTTACGCAGATGTCATCCTGGGAGAAAGTCTGCCAGAGCTTTGATAAGATGTGGAGAAAAGAAAGAGGATGTGTGGCTCCAGGTCAGACCACAGTACGGGAAATTATGAATCCAGCTAGGTGTGTGTGTGTGTGGTGGGCTCTGTTACACTGCGCTGCTTTCCTTCATGACAGACTTTGTACATCAGTGGCTTTATGTGTCCTGATACTGTGATGTGAGATACGGCGGAGCTAAACATTAAATGACTAAATCTGGAAAGCGTGATTATCCAGACTTTCTGTTCGCGATACCAAATTTGCACTTCAAATGTGAAGAGCTGCTTCAAGTGTCTAACAAAAATGCAGGTCTGCAGCACATTAAATGTATCAAAGGAAGCCTTTCATGTCTCATTTTCAATAGTGTTTCACACAGCAGCAATGGCACATTATGCATTGTGAAGTGACAAATGACTATTCTGTCTAATCAGATGTGGAATTCGAAATTTCTGAAATGTAATGACATTTCCCTCAAACCACAGTGTCTCTGCAGTCAGATTATCAGTGGCTGGGGCTTTTTATATGATAATTAACTCAGAGGGAAGGGAATATTGTCTATTTGTCCTGGAAATGCTATTCAGAACTTCTTAAAGAATTGTAGCATAATTCATATCGGCACTGATTTACACACATTTGAAGTGCGGGATGTTATCATTTCAAACCAGCCAGACTGACTTTTCTAGATAAAGGAATGGAAATGTGTTTGTCTAGAATGCATCTCTCAAACAACAGTCTTGGGCAATTTATGAAAAAAAAAAAAAAAATCTGATAACTGAAACAGCATTAAATATGAAAACCTGGTTGCTTTCAATTGTTTGACAATGAGTGTGAACAAAGGGGCTGCTTAGGTATGCATGACGGGCTCTCGGCTGCCGAGCTACACATGTTCTATATGGGACTGGAGTCTAAACTGCTGTAGGTTAGCAAGAAGACAGATAAAATGAATCACACAGAGGTCCACTTCCATGCACACACAGGCGATGCAAAATAATAACACATCAGTATTTAGAGTCTGAAATGGAAATGTTAAATAATATAGTGTTTGTTAAGTATTTTGCATGTGTACTTGATTACATTGGCTAAAAAGCATTAAATACAATGTATAACAGACAGACGTTTCAAGAAAACAATAGATCGGCTTGCAGCTTGATGCTTAAGAAGCTAATCTGAGTGCTTCCATGGCGAGTTTTCTTTATGCACAAAGACAGTAGGCAGCTCTGAATGCACCTCCTGAACTGAAAGAGAAATGAGGAGTGATATAAGTAGAAAGACTGGAGTGTCAGGCGCATGTGTGCCACATGGATGTGATTTTTAACCCAACATACTCTCGCATGCCAACACTTGATGCCTCCCTGAATCTTTGCCAAGGATTTTGCACGCCAAAACATCCAAATAGTGGCTTCATCTCGCCATCTATCTTTCTTCCATATCATTTTATCGAATTTAAGGTCGTGGAGGGCTGAAGCTGATCCCAGTCGACTGCATGAGGAGATGGGATACAACCTGGAAGGCCAGCAGTCCGATACAGGGTGAACACAGAGAACAGACTCACTTCCAAACCCATTTAGATCAGCATATAAACCACAAATGCATTTATTTTGATTAAGGGGAACAATTCTACGTGTGTGTAAGACCCCCATTCAGTTGCTGACAACAGCCAAATAACCACCCCATTAGGAGGATACTATTCCAGCAAGTGAGATACGCTACGGCATCGCATCTCATCTAACGGCTGCGAAAAAACAAAGACAACTCAGTAAACAATAGTTTGCCATTTGTGTGACATGACAAGCTGGAAACTAGAGAATCTTTAGAGTCACTGAAACTGTTCCTCGGCTGACTGTAAAAGCTTGTACCAGATTTTGCCTGATGACAATCAAATATTTTGGACGAAAGTCCGAGATCGATGTTTCTGCCTTAAAGCATGTGGAAGAAAAGGGACGTGAAGATGTGTGTGTGTTTATGTGTGTATGCGTGATGAGATGTGTGTGTTGTTGAAAAGTGATGCTTCCTTTTATCACATAGGCAGCAGGAAACTCCTCCTGTGGTCATTTAAACAGCAGCATAAACTACTGACGGCAGCCGTCAGCCTGGCAGGATCCCAGCAGTCAGTCTGGAGGATCGTACACAACCTAATAACTGACAGGTAAAGTACCGGCCCCTCGAGTCTGCACGCTAAATGCACGCGGACCCTTTGTGTGTGTGACGTTGATGGAACATAAAGTGACTGACCAGCAGCATTAAAGCGGCCAGCCGACTTTCCTTCGGAGCCAAAGGTAATAATACACGTGTGAGCTGTTGCTTTTGAAAGCAAATTACGTTAATCCACGCCGTGACTTAATTACGGTCCTCCTGCTTAATTGGAGATATAGTAAGCCGCATATGTTACGCATCAAAGTACAAATTGCAACTTGCGGCCTGTGATGAGGGGAGGAAAGGAGTGGCATCGCCATGTGTAATCCTTTCATATGTCATCGCTTCTGCGACGAAGCCGCGTTTTCGTCTTCGGCGTAACTGTTTCTGACGGTTCATTAATTAATTGTTTAACTGGAAGTGCTGTTTATTATGATTCAAAGAGAGAAGGGGGAGGAAAAAAAAAAGTGTGTCCTTAGCTGCCTCGCTGTGAATTCAGGGTTGGAATTAGACTTTCAAACAAGCAGCGGCACCCACTTGAGAAATCTCAAACACACAGTAAGGGGAAGCAAAACAAAGTGAGAAGAAATAGCCTCATGGCATGATGAACAATCATCTCTTGTCTTTCCGCCTCCTCCTTATATATTATACGTAATATTTCTTGCACGGCCGGATCTATTTAAATGACAAAAACATTACGACAAATGGCTTCTTGTTAATGGAAAATAAATATCCTTCCGACGGCTGACAGTGCTGCGTACAGCAACAAAACACCTCATCTATTTCCGCCCGTTTAGAAAACAAAGGATTATTTCTGCTTGTTGCGCCGAAGCTCTTCCAGGAGAGGTGAGATTTGTTGGCTTACCACACTGGAATTCATCTGCCCCGTCCTCGCAGTCTTTCTGGCCGTCGCACAGCCACACGCTGGAGATGCAGTTCCCGCTCGGACAGGCGAAGTGGCCCTCCTCGCACTTCTGCCCATGGGAGACTGGGACAAACAACACGGCCGAGTCAGTCCCCCTGGGCGCCGGCGATGATTGAGGTCATTATCTTTTCCTAAGCTCTCGGTGAATCTCTCACTGCACTGTTATAATCACTTCTGAAAATGAGATCAGTCTTAAGTCCTCTCTAATTGAAGCTGGCTTCCTTCATCAGCTTCCAATGAACAGGAATGAAATGTGTGTGTTGTTTTGTTTTTTTTGTTTTTTTGTTTGTGTGTGCTTGTTTGTGTTGCCGCTCACCCTGGCAGTTGGTCTCGTCGGCGTAGTCCCCGCAATCATTGGCGCCGTCGCAGATCCAGGAGGGGTGGATGCACAGCGAGGTGGAGTTGCAGCTGATGAAATCCTTTTCTTTCACTCCCAGCTTGTAAAAGTGCGAGCAGTCTGTGTGGTCTGAATACAGAAACACGGCGCCACAGTAACTGTCTGCTCTGACGGGAGCGTTCGGCATCCGAGGCATGGGCACGTCAGCGGATGCGTCTGATCTGTTAAGCTGTGTGTACCTTTCCATTATTACTGCCACGCAAAGCGGAGGACTTACTGCAGTTTTTTTCGTCCGAGGCGTCGGCGCAGTCAATGACCTGGTTACACCAGGCTGATCTGGGAACGCAGCTCCCGTCCTTGCAAGATGACTCTGATGAGCCACATGTGACATCTAAAGGGGGGGGTTGTTCGAATTAGCATTTCAAAAAGATCCCGGAGTACAGACAGCACTCAGAGACAGGTACAGCTCACAACAATACTTCGATCAGGGAGCGGTGGAAATTAACCCCGGGTTGCAAAGTGCCAGACAGAAAAAAAAGGATTTTCAGGAGTTTCAGTGTCTGAGCCTGGCTGTGCAATAAAAACTGTCCAAGTGCCATGTTGCTATTAGTGCTGTGCAAGAAGAAATCAGAGGAGAGACATCTCGGTGAGCTAGCTTTTTGCTAATTATGCTTGGTGGTTATTTCACCTCGGCGTCTTTAACATCAGGTCACTACAGAACAATGTAGTGAAGGCAGCAGAAAAATAAATTCTTATTGTCGAAAATGCAATGCTGATGATGACACACCAAAGTGAAATTGGCTCCTTCCTGAAATCTCAGACTGCTGAGTTGGAAGGTCCACGTTAATTATAAACGCAGTGCCGATCCTCTCGGGCTCAGTCAGCACGGTAAGAATTAAGACACAAATTGCACATCCCGAAATGCTATCAATGTGAAATCACTTTATAGCGACATTAAAAGTAACACAAAATACTGTCCGGGCTCCACGGAGAGGAGCGGCTTCCTGGGTTGGAGGTGAGCAGTCTCTTTGAATCCGAGCACTCCTCCAAGATCTCAAGGCTCATTAAACAGTGACGGCTTAGCGCAGCATGCGGCCTACCACGCCGTATTAATATAAGCATTAGTGCGACTGGATTCTGCCCTCGGAGGCAGGATGGATGGAACAGGAGATCAAACGGCTGTGACTCACTGCTACACAGAGCTTCATCAGAGTTATCCCCGCAGTCATCGATCCCGTCACAGAAGCGATTGTTGGCCACACACCGCTGGTTTAAGCAGGGCCGAAAACCCTTCCGACAGCTCCTGTTGTCTGAACAGATCGACTCGCATGAGTATATCAAAAGTGGCCGGAGTCGATGATGTTCAGCAGTCATCAGCCGAGCTCTTTACTCTCCACTCTCCGCTTTGATTTGTGAAGCATCTCTTACCACAGTACTGCATCTTCTCGTCTGACTTGTCCTTGCAGTGGGCGATCCCATCACAGGTCAGCTGGTAGTTGATACACTCTCCATTCCCACACTCGAATTCAGTGTAGATGTTGCAGGAGGAATTCTCTGCTGCAGACAAAGACAGTGAGGGTGTTGACCGTCAAGACGACAGCATACATGAGGCATATTTACATCTACATGCATTCAACAAGTCAGGCCACACCATCCCTTGTTTGAGCAAACCCATTTTTTCATTGGAACATGTGACTGACAGGAGTTCCTCGTTGCCTTTTGGACAGATTGTTCAAAAAATAAACAGCCTGCATGACGAGTCTCGGTTAACCTTAACCTATAAAGACTGTACTTCTTGTTAAAGAGAATAAACCAACACAAAGACCAGAGAACTGTCTGTGGGAGAAAAGCTATTTTGAAACCGAAAAAAGAAGGAAAATCGATCAAAGCCATTACACAAACATTGGGCATCGCCAGCACAACAATTTGGAATGTCTACAGGTGTAGCGAGCAACAGACATCGAACAGCACGGCCAAAGAAAACAAAAGCAGCTGATGACAGAAATATTGTGAGAGCTGTGAAGAAAACCCCAAAAAACATCAGTAAATGATCAGCAACAACCTCCACAGTGCAGGGCGAAGGGATCACAATCCACAATGTTACACACAAGCTCATCTGTGAAGCATGGTGGAGGTAATGTCGGGCTTGCATGGCTGCTCCTGGAACAGCTTCACTAATACTTATTGACAATGTAACTAACGATGGTAGAAATGGACAGAAACATTTTGTCTGCCAGTTCACGGAGGAATACGTCCAAACTAATCAGGAGGAGCTTTATTGTGCAGGAGGACAATGACCCAACGCACACTGCCAATTTCATCAGAGGAGGATTTTAGACTGGCCAGGTCAATCACCTGATTTTAACCCGATAGAACCTGCATTTCATGTATTGAAAGGAGAAACCCCCCAAAAAACAAACACGAACCAAAGTAAGTTTCAGTGAAAGCCTGGAATAATGCCACAAATGAAGAACAAACAGTCATAGAGATGTTGATCGGTCACAGGCTGGAGGCAGTTATTGCAAGCGAGCGTTCCGCCATCATATATAAAATGTTATTTACCTTAAGATTATTTGTTCCTTTACTTTTGTTCACTTAAAAATGTTGTGGTGATATGTATTCAGATATTTTAAATCTAAATGTAAACTACAGGAAATGAAAGCTGAAATTCTGAACTCATATTTATCTGTCATCTTAGAACAAACATAACATGAAAATATTCAGAGCACTTCTCCATAAATGTCTCGGAGGTCTACATACAATATCTTTGACTTTATGCTTTGGTTGTGCTGTGACATGCACCGTCAACTGTGGGACCTTAAATAGACGCATGCCTCTTGAAATCATGTTCAATCAACTGAATTCACCACATGAGGACTGCGATTAAGCTTTAGAAACAACTCAAGGATGATCAGTCGAAACAGGAGACGTCTGGGCTCAGTGCTCAGCTTCATGACAAAGGTGGCAAACACTTATGTAATTTTAACAATTTCTTAGATTTACACTTATAACGCAAACATTTAAAACAAAATCTTCTTGCACAGCACAGGTTTTGTAGAAAAAAGAAAAATAATCTAATCTGGAATAAGGCTGTATTGTAACAGTGCTGTGAATACGTTCTGGCTTCACTGTAACTACTTCAGTTCATCAAAGCATCAGATTGAAAATGAGGAAACAATATAAAGTTAAAAGGTAGGCTGATGCTATTGATGAATGCATCAGATAATGATGAATCAGATATGAAATACCATGCATGAATGGAACTTATTAGTTTAATCACATAAAAAAATAAATTGGGTAGAATAAAGCACTATTAAAATAACAACAGACGGGAGCGATTATCAGTTCATTTTCATGAGAACACTAATCCAAATAACACACTTTAAGCTGCTTTTTGAATTTACCAACAGATGGTACCTGGTAGGTATTAATTACATTAACGTGCATGCATTAAATAGTTTTGATCTTAAAATATATCTATAAATGTTTTCAAAGCTTTCTTTTATTATCTGAAAAACTAAAAATGATCAAATTCTTTGTTAAATTGGCTCATGTGACCCAAAGAACAGGGACTCGGGTTTTATAACACAATCAACAAAGCTGATGCAGGTGAACTAACAAGGACTAGAAAACGCTGGAGTCTCTCCTACAACCCAGTTTCAGGTCACCATTTGTAAACGTGACGGCAGGATCCAGCAACGGCTGCAGCGCCACCCTGACTGTTACGATTGATGGACTGCAGGAGACGGACGGGTGGCCGTCCAGATGGCCGTCTCTACATCCATTACACTCGCACGTTACCAGTAGGAACATCTGGATCTCCTGGAAACCTCTGATATTGGTAGTCAATCCGTGTTTGATCTGCGATCACACACCGAGTGCTTTCATTCATCAGGCATAAATTAAAGTTCCAACAACAAATACCTTTCCAGACTTTGATCAGTCCCCCTCTGAGCTGTGCTACTTGCAGCTTGACGAGTTAAAAATACAGAACTGCTTTCCCGCTCTGGCTCCAGTCAGGCTTGAGCGCGGTGGAGAAGTGTACCGTCCTCGATCATGACATCCAAACTTTCTACCCAGCTCTGAGTCACACGCCATGTTCGGTCTGGCTAGACTTCCCCCCGTTTGAACAGCTCCGCCCGCCATATGGTCGGCCATCACGCTGCATCTCGAATTCAACTGGCGACGTCAAATTAGGAAGCCAGACGCAATCCCGCCATTTTATACTCATGGCTGCTGACAGGTAGCTGCGGCATCAAACGGATTTTACTGTCTTGCTGATCTGTCTGCATAGACTTCAAGTCACAAAGCTCCATTTATTTGTCTCCACTCATTCTTGAAAACTTATTGGCAACTGGAATAAGGAAAGTGCTTCATAGAGAGCGGCTGGCCATTCTTGGAGAGTGTGCTTGAGTGTGTGTGTGTGTGTGTGTGTGTGTGTGTGTGTGTGTGTGTGTGTGTGTGTGTGTGTGTGTGTGTGTGTGTGTGTGTGTGTGTGTGTTCAGTTATACACGAAGGCATCAATTAAAAAATCTCGAATATTTCCTGCATACAGCACATCCATGTGTGGATAAAAGGCGAAACTTTGAAAAACAACTAATTCCTAAAGGGTGTCATTAAAACCGTGGAGGACTTACACACACATCTGTTGTCATCTAGCAGCACGCGCTCGCCGCGGCACGTGCAGTTCACCCTCCCGTGTGGGGTCAGCAGACAGAGGTCGCCGCAGCCTCCGTTCAGGTGCCGGCATGGCGACAGCTCACCTTTAAGAGAGGAACAAGAAAAACATCAAACACAAGTGATTAAAAGTTCAAAGGAAGTCAACAAGAGACTCTCAGAGGGAGCACTTTCTCTTATTTTGGTGTCACCGGTCTGATAAGTGCAGTTTGCCCCAGGAATCTTCTTCAACAAAAGTAATTTACCTCAGTCTGGAACACTCAGCTTCAGTCTTCTTCCTCCATTAGAGGATCATAAACAACTGGATATGAGAATTATTACAACCAATATGGACATAATTAATTGATAAACAATCTACTAATTTGCTTAGTTACATCAGAATGTTTACATTTAATATTCAGGATTAATTTAGTTGACAATATTTATGGCGTGTGCACAGTCGATGTCCATTTGTGGAAACGGGGCCACATTTGGTCCATATGAGGCACCAGCTGCCTGCGCCTGATTTATCCGGTTATGATGATTCCACTCATTTATATTCCGTTTATTATCAGTTGTAAACCGCAAAATGTGTACTCACTACACGGTGTGAAAGAGAATAAAGGTCATTAAAAGTTATTAAAACAAATATTTAATTACATACGATGTTAGTTTAAATGACTTGTAAAATATCAAAGAGTTTGGACCTCGTGAGTTCTGAGGCGCCAGTCTGATCTCTGCCCTGCTCTTTTGCTGTGAGATAGCTGATATGGATTTCTGCCAGTAAAATTCCTCCCCAGGTGAGATGACCAAACTGCGAACATAACACATGAAAGAAACAACGTGCCTCTGTAGTCCTGAGGAAGAAATATCTGCCCTGCAGGCATTCTTCCTACGGCTCCGGTAAACCAGATGCCTGAATATTTATAGTGGGATTTTCCTGGATGACGAGGGAAATGCTATGGAGCAATCGGATGTTGGACAATGTAGCATTAAAACAAAAAAAGAAAGAACACATTTCTAAATACGCATTACACTGCAGAGATGCAGCTTTCCCCATGGAGGTCAAATGAAGAGGTTATATTTCATAACAAGATAAACAAAAGTACGGCTTGTGGCAACGGAGTCCGACCTCGGGGAGGATTTTAAGCCCACATGTCTTCGTCCTACTTGGAAATTAAACTTTATTTGGCACACAAGAGACTCGCACTACAACATAAGCTACTTTTATTATTAATTACCACTGAGGCATTAAGTTTCTGGCCATTCTATATAATACCACTTTCATTTATCAACGGCATTTTTTTTTGTGTGAATCAATGTAAAAATCATTTATAATGTTAAATCAGTTGGTCGCTGAAGTTAATTAAAAGCTAGTGTTACTTTTGTTGTAATCAAACTAAATAGCAATTGTATTTTTGTGTTTGTAACGTTTTGATTATGCCATTTCTAATGTGTTGAGATGAAAACATTATAAATGATTGTGCATTGATTTCAGATTGTTTGGCCTCGGAATACTTGAACAATCCTTAAAGTTTAATCAAAGGTGCATGAATCACGCCTCCAATGTAATGGTAGAAAACTCCGTAGTGAGCCAAAATAGTATCTTTCTGTAAAATAAGACACAAAAGCAGAGCTTTCAGAAGTTTGTCATTATGCTAAAAATGATCTGTTGTCAATAACCAATGAAGCATTTGTATTGTTTTTAATAATCATTATTTATAAATCCTTTATTCTTAAATCCTTATTAACTGCATGCACACCTTAATCAAATGTTTACATCATAGTCTTTTGCAGTCTGTATTATAACACTTTTACTTGACAAAGTTCTAAAACTGTGTTGGAACAACTTCTACCCTGCACTTCAAACTTTTTTACCAAGAACACTCAACCAACAGAAGTAACTGAGCACGCAGGGAAACACTTGTCGGTCTCTCTATTCAAATACTCCTCTCTTTGTAGCTTCCACTCAGCTTTCATCACAGAGCAGCGCTCGCGTACCTTCAACTGATGTTTTCTCACCTGTAGATTATTTTAGCAAGGAGCTTTCTCCAAGTCAACAGTTAATAGCCCTGGGCAAATATCTCCTTCCCGCCTCTTCATCTCGCCGTCTGGCTGATACTTTGCATCACTGACACAACCTGCTTCAGTTACTGTGTGTGTGTGTGTGTGTGTGTGTGTGTGTGTGTGTGTGTGTGTGTGTGTGCGTGTGCCTTGTAGTTGTTGACACTTGAGATGCCCCTGCTGTTTCAGAGCAAAGAACACTGCTGCTTACTCTTTTTGGACTTGAAAATCAATTCAAAATATGTATTCAGTATCGAGAAAGTATTTTGAATCAATTCAAAACAATAGCTCGAAAATAAACAATAGCAATAGTTATATTATTGTTATATTAACAGATTTAAAAAAAGAAACAGTGGCAGAATATATTGTTTTAGTCTGTTGTGCATTTTCTGAATGCTTATGATGGCCATAAGCTGCTGTTATTGGTTCCACACTGGGGCCATAAAAACAGCGAGGAATGCATTTTTTGTGCAATAAATTCATTTTGCTCCAGCTGGAAGTCTATACAGCAACACATTTGTTTTGGTCCACAGCGTTAAACATCATCAACATAATAAATATGCACATGTATAAACTAATGTGCGTAATCATACTTAAAACACCAGGTACTTCCAAGCAGACAAACATTTGCAAACACATCTTTGTGCACGTTGGTCCTGTATTCCACTTACAGTTATTGGTGTCCTTGGCCACAGCTATGATTCCCATGGGTTGATGGGGTATATCGGCTCGGAGCACCTTGGTGTCGCCGCCCGTGTACTTGTTGGATCGCAGCACAGCCCTGCGCGCCCAGTCCGACCAGTAGATGAAGTCCGCATAGATGGCGAGTCCATAGAAATTTCCAGATCCGGATTTAATGATGACCTGAAAACAGAGTCCCGGTGTTAGCAGAGCTCCTGTACCTGCTGGTGAACACCTTGAACACATACAGGGCTTCAATCCGTTTTCGGCCTGACTGGAGAGAGCATCGACGTAATTTTCTGCTACACGCCGGGAACAAATGTGGAGGAAAAACGTCTCCAGTCATTAATCAACAAATCACCCCCGCCGCCCACTTGACTGCTTAACCCAGATGTTGGGAGAAAAGAAAAAAAATGACGGCGCCATTGGCGGGAGGCAGGAATCCATCAGATGCGTTCTTTGGGGATTCTCTCGGTTTTGTCAGCGGGGAGGGCGGTGGGGGCGGTGGGGGGTGGGGGGGGATCAGGGACTCCCGTGGTTCTGTAGTCCCAGCCATTAGTGGGACCAGCTTGCAGGCGACATCACATTAGCTCGGTGCCACGCTGGGATTAATAGGACAGGTGTTGATTAAAGGAGTCCGACGTGTGCGAGCAACAACTGGCCGTCATACGAGCGAGAGACATTGAAATAGAGAGAGATGGCAGATGGGGCAGGGGGAGAACATATTGATTGGAAATTAGATTTGGGAGACATTCACTTTACGGCCAGTCCCACATTACTTGTGTTCTGCATAAATAGGCAAAAGCTTGATAGTCTTATCATCATCTCTGTCAATTTGGCAGAATCTAAATATGATACTCTACATCGATGAACTCTTCACTGATTACTTCAATCAGACCCCAGCGCGATATGGCAACATAAACATGCCCCTAGAGAGCACTTTTGACATGATTTCCGAACGCCGCTGACCATTTTCCTGCGGTTCCCCTGCATGAATCTTCCCCCCACCCCCATCTTCACGGTAAAAAGGGCATCTTTTTTCAGCTAAACATGCTGACATCTTCCTCTTATCATGTACTCCAGTGCCCTTTGTGAAGCACTGCTTTCATTAATGACAGAGGCTTCCACTCTCAAAATGGCAAAGAGGAGAAAGACGCGCAGCAGCTCTTGTTCCCCTCGCCAAGTACGCTGTCAGCATATAACGGCAGTGGTGCAGTGGAGAGGAGCAGCTGGCCGCTCAAAGACACTCCGCCGCCATCAAAAGTCTACATTCATATGAGTCATAACAAAACTGCTGCTGTACGCCGGGATCTACCCTGCTTGTTCTAAGACGTGGAGATTTCGCATTCCGAAGTGAAATCCGTTGAAAGTTTTGCAAACTTAAACACGCCGGTGCCAAATGAACTCGGAGCCCTTCTCGTTTAAGCTTCCTTCATCACAGTCAGATCCGGGTATACAACCAAAGTGTTTGTCCTAAGATTTCTCGGTTACAGTCTGAGCAAGCGCTGAAGTTGACAGTCAGCTATCTCTGTTTAATTTACACTTTTTAATTGGAATGGAGGATCTGCACCCAGAGCAGTCTCGCTGCAAAGCCTTCATTAGCAGCCCTCCACTGCAGAAAGGGCAGGCGGGGACCCAAAGGTGAAGACTCTGTGAGCCTGGTGACCCAGCTCATCAAACATATGGGTAACTAATTGAGGTGGGCCGAGGTGCCGAGCTGCAGAGGTCACGTCAAGCGAAAACTGAAATCCACAGCAAAAAAAAAAAAAAAAAAAAAAGCCACCTTGTAGTGGAATCTCTTGAACAATGTGGATACAGTTGGAAATGCTGCATCAAATGCATTAAAACTAATATCTTGTCTTTTTCATCTTTTTCATTTCCAAGGATTTTTTTTTTTTTTTTTTTTTTAGAAAATAAACTAATAAATAGTTACATCTGTAGAGAGGATCTTATCCCAGACGCTTCAAAACAGTTTCTGTCGATATTTATTTTCATTTTATGGATCGAATGCACAAAATTACAAAATAACACCAATATGTTTCTGTTCTTTATGTCAATTTACTTTTAATTATTAAGGTCCGGAAAATCTTCAGTGTGTTTTTGACAGTGCTAAGAAGCTAACTTCACGTGCGTGCAGCATGCTGGTGAACCTTGTATGTGATTGGACAGTCATGACAATTTATGGGATCAAAACTCGATTTCTCTGCATCCTGACCGAGTTCCTAGATATCATACAGGATGTATGATATCCCGTCAGAGGCATCTGGATGGTAGTATAAAGGGTGAAGATGTCTCAACCACTTTGACATTCTGTCAGTGAACGTGCTCCTTATATAGAGGACTTTTTCTTGGGAAGTTACCCTTGCTAGACGAGGGGTAACCGTAAAAACAAACAAACAAACAAACAAACAAAAAAAAAACTGCATAACTGTGAAGTGCTGAGCAAGAAGTCCTACCGAGTTCTGCTCAATGGACATATAATCAAGCGATGGATGTTATATAGTTTAGACAAGCCTCTGTTATTGCTCCAAAACAAGTTTTTAAATTTCGTTTTATCTGGTACGACAGTGAAGATTGCTCATGGTATGGCACTGGTGAAAGTGTACGCCTTTAAAATAAGAACAAAAGTCCAATTTTCAATTCATTGATCCATATTTCTCACTGACCCCTCACAGACTGGACGGTGGGACACACTTCCAGGTACATGCTACACGTTTTGCGACATGCAGACGGCTCAAAGGGCGATGCAGTCCAGGTAAATCAGATTCAGAGGTTTTTACAACTGATAAGACATGTTCCTGTTGCTTTACACAGATATGCCGCTGTAGGGACATTTTAAAAACTATATAAGGATTATATTTCTCTGTTTTTTATCCAGGCACTGAGAAGGGTTTTTTGGATTTAGAGTTCAGTATATCAAAAAAACCAAAAAAAAAAAACAAAAAAACTCCTGACAGCCCAGTAAAGAAACTGTTGCCTACTTAATTTTTATGCTGCGACACGAAGGAGTTCGTCTTTATGAGCTGCATAGCCCCGACCAATAAAGTAAACCTCTTCAGAACAAACTATTTTGCCCGCGGGGGCATGAAAGCTAACGTGAACACTCTCACTCATATAATGCTGGTGACCACAGCAACCTGTCAACTGGAATACACTGTAATTTACACCGAGGAGCTGCAGGTGGTACGCTGCCCCCGCCAAGCCCATTCTGGGTTAAACAGAGTTTCACATGAAGCCACAGTGAGAGGACTGACAGGCCTGGAAGGTCCTAGGGCGGTTATTACTGAGAGGGAAGTATTAACCGAGCAATAATAATTTTTCATTGGCGTGTGTGAGCTGCTTTTAATGTGACAGTCTCCAACAGAATAAACAAGAAACTAATTAAACAAAACGAAAAGCTGGATTTATATTCAAGGACCAAATAAGGGCTTATTTTCTAATAAAAAGGAGTATCTTGTTTGGGAACAAAATTTCTTCAGTGAGTCAGTTATGCAAAAATACAGTTTGATAGCCTGCAGCAGCAGATGGACGTGATACCTGCTGTCTTTAGATGTGTATTAAAAGATTCCCAGATATGAAAGACGGGCCTACTGTGGCGAGCGTTAATTTTGCTTGATTCAGTCTGGCCGGCAGACAGCACGATCGCGTGTAGGCAGAGGCAGATGAGGAAAATGTCGACTCAAAGCAGAAGCGTTTGTAGAATATGAATGACCGAATTAAGAGACCATAATATTATGAAACAAAAGTGGTCCGTGTTGCATGGAACTAAGACCGCAGGGTGCTTTTGCTTAGCTTTGCACATCATTTCCAGCCTTCCAGAGCTCGTTGGTAAAAGTTTTGCTGAGTAAAATATTATTTGGGTTGCAAAAACTGATGATATTGTAATTTGCGGAAACAATCGTTTACTTTCCAATGATCCTTTCTATACTCACATATCTGTTGGAGCCATCGTAGTCGCATCTCTCGATCTTGCCGAGGCTCCCGTCTGAGAAGTACAGCTTCTCTGCCTTGTGGTCGATCGTCAGACCGTTGGGCGTCAGGATGTCAGAACTGATGACGATCCTCAGGTTCTTGCCAGCTAAGGTGGATCTCATGATGCTGGGCCTTTGCTCGTTCCAGTTGGTCCAAAACATGAGGCTAAACAAAACAAAACAAAAAAAAAAAGTGGAAAAACACAGCCGGAGCAAACATTGAAGCACCAGTGAGTCTGGTGAAAGTGTGGCATTTTGCTCTTTACTGATACTCAGTAAAGTATCATCACAGACTCTCTCCCACTCTAAAAAGAACTACTTCACCTCAGTGCTATTCTGCTTTGTATTACAGAGATGGAACCAAACCTAAAGATCGCTGCCCTAATGCATCATGTAGGAAGTCCTTCACTATTCAATATCACAGACAGGTGAACTGGAGGTTTTTCTTTGCTTTACCCAGATCATCACAGTGTGACGGGATATTTGAGCTACTGCATACAGGGTTTGTGCAGTTTGCTCATTAAAAATAGGTACAGTGGATGAGATAATCATCACATTCATTAACTGAGTAAACATACTCTGCAAGACTCTATAGTTTTAACAAATCTTTTACTATTATATTGCTTTTCTTTTGCTGATCAGCACACTAACCCTCAAAAGTGTAACATTTTCACTGAAAATGCATCATTTTAAAATTACATTTTGTGCCATAAAGTCTTCAGCAATGCTTTGGTTGTAGTAACACAGACAATCCCACTCATTCAGCTAATTGACATGTTTATAGATTTTAGGAGGAATCCAGAGTCGGTCAATAAAACATGCATGATGCAAATTTCACACCCACAGCTTTGCAAACACAAGTAAAACAAAAACTGAATGTGTTTTCTCAAAAAAAAAAAACTATCAGTTCCTGGACTCTCACTTTACACTGTAATGAAGTACTGGAAGTCCACTTGAGTGTGATAATAAAGATTCAGGTCAGAAGTCACAACCAGGGGCTACTAATTAATCACTGGAGTTTAAATTCTAATTATGAGACAGTGATTCTGGAGTGGGATGGATATGGTGCCAAACTGCCAACCAAGGATAGTCTGAGGTCAAGAAATTAATTTAGTTAGTAAAACAGAGGGGAGTAAGACACTCACTCTTTTCAGACTGCTCACAGTAGGATTTTCATATTCATGAAAACACAGATTTCAAATGCAAACCGGACCAGATGGAAGAGGAATACTAATGTGATGGTATTGGAACAACAGCTTTAAAAAGGCACAATAAATAAAAACAGTTAAACTGGGGATCCAAAACCCTGAAAGTGTACAGTTCACAACACATCAGAGCTGCAACACCTGAAGTGTAATAAAACGCTTCCAAATCACAACCTGGAGCGCGACTCAGAGCGTGATGCAGAACAGATACGCTGCCACCCAATGCTCAATGGCTTGAAATTAATCACATTTGTTGCGGAAAAAAACAATTATTTTTGTACCATATGATTGATAACTGTGTCTCGTGGTACGAAAAAAAAAAAAAAAATAAATAAATAAATAAACTCTCCAAAAAACAACTTTCCATCCAAAACAATGTTTGATTTTCACAAACAGAATCCCCCATGATAGGAACACGAAATAAAGTAACTTTAAAAAAATCCATGAAAATGTTTCATACAAACTCAGGGTATTTCATTTTTTTTTTTTTTTTTATTATTATTATTATTATTAAAAGGAGCCAAGCTGATCCTTGATGGAACAGGCGTCAAGTTTTAATACGTTCAGGTAAAAGGCTGAAAGCAGAGGCAGAAAGAACTTTGATGGATTTTTTTTTTTTTTTTTTCCCAGTCCGCAGATAGACTATTTCATTTGTCTGCATTTTCTTTTCGAGCGAGCGGCAGACAATCTATGGATTTGAGGGCTCTATCTTGGGCATATCTTGGCAGTATATCAACAGTACAGTCCGTGAATAGATTTATGGAGAGGAGGGTGGAGTGGTGCTGGCCTTAAAATCTGTCCTCTAACTAACGGCGGGGAAGTGCATGGATTTTAGAACAGATGCATCGTGATCGAGTTAAAAACTCTGGCAACACGCTATGTATTAAGTGTAATTTATTTATAGACTTTTGGGAGAAATATAAGAGCAGCGCATTACAGCTGTCAAACCTGCTCGTAACAAAAAAAAACATGCACATACGTCTTCATATTTCAGAGAGAGGGAAAGTAAGGAGGGAGCATGTCTTTAGCAGTGTTATTTCAATGGATCCGCCTGTTATGCTGTGTTCTTGTGCACTCTGTTAAAAAAACCGCAGCATTTGTCCTGATTCAATTTGGCATCGAATTAGATGATGTGGATGAAAAGATAAGTAAAGCTTTTCATCATCGGCACAACAACCCAAAAAGGCAACCGCGCCTCAAAAACATCTGAGACTGGCTGAACATACGCTGAAACATAACAACGCTGTGAGTCACTGTGGCGACGGCGGAACCCGGCTTCATTATTATGAGGCTGACATGATGTAGAGAAAGAGAAAAACAAGGGTTATTTTAGAGACGACTCACTTTTGACACTCGTCCAGAGCAAGAACATGTGGGTGGTCTTCCTCTGAAAGAGTGACCACGGCCTGCCTGGCCAAGGCGCCGGCTCGCTTCTGGTTCACGGTCTGCCTGGTGATGGTGGAGGTGGTGGAGCTGGTCCAGTACAGAGTGTCCCAGGCTCTGTGGTAAGCCAGGCCCTCCACTGAGCCCACATCTAAAAAGAAAAAAAAAGCACAAAGGCATTGAGACCACTGCTCACGTTCCAAACAGGTACCTTTACTCTGAAAGAGAAAACAAAAAAAAAAAAGGAACGGCTCAATGAAAACAGACAAGCCTGAAGGACACTCATGTTTGAAGGTGTTCCTGACAAGAACCTGAAGTGAGAAACCTGTCTTTCTCTTGTTGTGTCACAAGTCATGACTGCAAGAGAGAGTCCTCTACTTGGTTTACTGAGTGGTGAAACTACAAACATAAGAAACTAAAACATAAAAGAAACAAACTGGAAAATAATACTACATATACATCCATAATAGAACCAGTAGTCAAATAGTATTGATAGAAATATTTGGAAAATTAAAGTTTGCTACATGAAATTGTCATTGGAAAATGACAACATTATACAGCACTTTCAAGAAATGTTTCTTGGTTGTATTTTTGTTGCTTTATTTACATATTTGACACTCGTATCATACAAGCAATCAAAAACCTTTTGAGTTAAATGCAAAACGGGGAAATCATTTCCCCCCCTCATGGGTTCATGAAGTTTACTGATTACATGCTGTGCACCTGTAATTTCAGAATTCCAGCCATCAGCTGCCGTCACTCGGAGTGACTCGACTTCAAAGTTGTCTGTTGTGTAGATTTAGGGTAAGAAAAAATATTGACTCTGCTTGTAACAGATGGCAGGCGCCAATTGTGTTGGAATTTGGATTGTGTTTCAGTGGTGAATGACAGAGAAATAACTTCATGCCTCGCTACACTGGGCAGACAGCCATTTGTTGATGCTACAGTCACTCAGGAACAAAATCTGTTTTCCTTGTGAACCAATTTCCTTAACGCAGAAGATGAAAAGGCCCTGATGTTACAGGCAAGGATATGACTGACAGGGTGTGAACCTCTGGAGAGAGACAGCGATCGGCGACAGCAGATCTGACCATTTTCATATTTCATTAGCTGGTGCAGTTGATATGGCTTCTTCAATGACGTTATCACTCTTTCAGTCATCCAAAGAATTCAAAAGACCCATTTGTGAGGTTGCCAAGTCACACACATAACACAGCAACACAGAGATGGATGTATGTGTGAAGATCTTGATATTTGGTGAACTGCATGTTTCCTGATCGCTGTCACTTCCGTTTAATGCGTCAAACAACACACTTTCTAATCCATCTAAACGGTGAACATGTGGCTAGTTTTAGACAATTTGGCTGTAAGTCTGGGTCTAAGAAGCCATAAAACATCCCCCGGAATATTTAAGACTCTACCTGAGTCAGCCGACCACTAATTAATAGTTCGCAATAAACGCCGTCTGGCAGCTTGAAGTTTCTCGCAAATTGTTGGCTGGGTGAGGGGGTAATTAATGGGGGACAGAGAGTTTAATTAGGGAAATATGGATGATTAACACCTTCACCTTTCCTCAATGACAGAATTCAGGCAAAAACTTCTAGAAGAAAACAGAAGATGTTCTCGATTCTATACAGGCTGAAAGCCTTGTTTCCATCACAACAGACTTCAAGTGTGTTTTACTTTCTATCAGGACCAAAATATTCTGCACACAAAATTTTGATTAGAGAACAAAAGGGGAGCAGCATTATGGATTAAAAAAACAAAAAAAAAAAAAAAAAAAAGTTTTACATTGCATTTTAATTAATTCCTCACACCATGTTTCCTGTGTATTTCACAAGTGCTGAGGTGAGAAGGACAAACGCCGATCCTGAAAGACGGGTGTTGATCATGCTTGTTAAATAAATAAGCAGTAGGATCCCTTTGCAGCGCTGTGGAAGAGAGGTGGAGGAGGAGTGAGAGAGAATCGGTAACACTCCGTCAGCCTCCCAGCATGAGGAGGGCCGTGGGGGCCGGGGTCGGGGGTGGAGAGGTGCTGAGCTCTGCTCCCGGCGGAAACTTCACAGAAACGGCAGAAGATGCTGGCCGTGCAGAACAGAGACTTGTGCTGTTCATCTGACTCCAGCCATGCTTATCAAGACGGGACTGACTGAGCTTTACTGAGTAATACTGAGGGATCGCTCGTCGCTCAGACCCTGACAGTCGGCTGGCAGAAAACCTCAAAAACACAAGCAACGCACCGCATTGACCTAAAATTAAATGGTCTTTTGAGTGAGATATTCTTCTTCATATTAGCCATTTCAGCCACGATTAATATGAATGCAACATGAATATTCTATTCCAAACACACCCAGAGTTTCATTAGTCAAAGCTGTCAATAAGCAACTTATATCACCTCACTTATAGGCTTGTACTCGTCGGGTTCAAGAGCTCTTTTCCGCTGAATGCATGTTCATATCTATCACTCACCTCACAGTCAATGCAGTTATGTTTAAGACTTGATGAAAGAAAGTACAAACACGCTTCAAGTGGCAGTCATGTGCACAAAGTGCTGGTGGCACTCGAGTCTTATGAGTCTTGTGAGAATATTTAAGCAGTTGTCGTTATTAAAGCTTATCTTGACTATGACAGGCAGACGCACGAAAGGGATGATTGGAAGCATGGCAACCGCAGACGTCGAGCAAGTATCACATGTTATTAATCCTCTACTGCATTGTGTCACAACGCACAGGAAATGCGAATCCCTAGAAATCGTCGCAGGATGTGTGCACACATGCATGTGTTGCAGAGGCACTTACTCTCTGCGATGACGGATCTTCCCGTCCAGTCGTCGTTAATAACCTGGATATTCCCGAAATGCACGTCGCTGAAAAAGATGCGGTTGGATCCGGCCGTCTTCTGGCCGTAGTCGAAGGCGAGCGCGATGATGTTCTTGACGAAGGCGGGGTTCTCCAGGGGCTGGACGGGCGAGTTGAGGTCGTTCTCGTCCGAGAGGTGGATGCTCTTCAGGATGGTCCTCTCGGAGTAGAGCAGGTAGCCTTCGTAGCGCCGGCAGGCGAAGCCGTCCTCGGCCAGGCGGCCGTGGGCGCAGGAGCACGTCCGGCGGCCGCTGCCCAGGTGGAAGCACAGCTGCTGGCAGCCCCCGTTGCTCCTGGCGCAGGGGTTGGTGCCTTCGGATCACAACACGTTCAAATTACCGGTTTGCACGCACCGCACGCGCAATGTGGGAGTCACGCATTTTTAAGCAGATTTAAACCATCAGAGAAAACAAAAGCCGGAATTTATTCAGCTGTCAGGGTTGAAGGCGCTACCTTTTTCTCTGCCTCTATTGAAGACAGTCACGTCTTTCAAATTGACCCCGAGACCACTCCTCATGGTCACCGCCTCACTCGTGTCGGTCTTTAAGCTGCGTCGGATCGAGCCGTTGGAGTGGGCCCTGAATCAAACCACGGGAGTTGAGAAGAAAACAAGTGCTTGAAGTGTCAGACAAAAAAAAAAAAAAAAAAAAAAAGTCCTCCAAGTCTAGATGGAGAAGGGGAGATATGCAGCAAAGAATAACACTTTTGTTTGACAACAGCAATGCCGAATCCAAAGCCGCAATCATCCTGTCGTGACACACTGGAGGTTGTCAGAGATAAAAATACAGAAACATAATAAAGCTTTCTTTTTCTGTTATGCTCATTGTGAAATGAAGAGAATAAGATACTGGAGCTCCACGTGATGCAGGATGTGCAAAACAGCAGAGTAACCCCTTTCCAGTAGTTCATAACTTTTCTGTCTTTTATTCATTTTTAAGAGTCGAAAAAACAGATATGGAAAAAAATAGAAAGATTAGAACACAAAATAACCATTTTCGTGAGAGGAAATTGGGTTTATCCTGTGCTTGACTTTTTCAGTATTTATTTTACTGGTGCTTAAGTTTATCTGAGCTTTTTGATAAAATAGCTGGTGACTCTGAGAACTGTAGCCTTTAAAGTGAAGGTTTAATGGCCAAGTTAATATAAAGGCTTTGCAGGCCAATGCATGCATGTGCAATGAAGAAAATAATAAATTACCTGTCAGACCAGTAGATGTAAGGCCCAAACACAGCTACTGAGAACAGGTCCACGTTGGCCATTGGCAGCACAATCTCCCGGCTCTCACCTGTCTCAAGGTTGATCCTCTCGATCTTATCCGTGCGAGCGTCACACCAATATAATGTATTTTCCTGGAAGGTAATTTAAAAAAAAAAAATGCATATGACAAAGCAAACCCTTGGGCAGAGTCATATTTCAGGCTCGAAGGAGGAAGATGAAGGAGGAGGCTTATCACGCGGGGGTGGAACAGAGGTGAATGAGGTTGAAGGTGCTGTTAGTGCATCAGCATTGCAAACGCACCTCGTAGTCGATGGAAATGCCGTTGGGCCACGTGATGCCCGAGTTCACCAGGGTAACCTGGTCTGAACCATCCAGACGGGAGCGGCCGATGCAGGGGTTCTGACCCCACTCGGTCCAAAAGAGGTACCTGTCAATCAGGAAACAGAAATTTAGGAGCCTGGTTTTCACGTTGATATGACTGTTTCAAACAGCTGCAACTAACATGGTCTGTCCACATTCCAGCAAAACACAGTGTATAATAAAGTGTATGTTTTAGTCAACAAAAAAAGTGAGTACACATCGCAATGCTTCTAATAAAAACAGTCCCTCCAGGAAATTGCAATGTTGTAATTGCAATATTTCATTTAAGTTCTTGCACGACCTTGCAATTTTGTCCAATCACCACAGCTTGACAAAACTGCAAAGCTGCACAGAATTCATGGAGATTGGTTGAATTTAAATCAACTGTTGCTACATTGCAACTTCCCGGAGGGACTGTTTTATCTCTTAAACCAAGAGACATTTTATGACAGAGGAATGAAAAAGACAGGCATGAAGCAATCCCAAAGGTTTCCAGTCATCAAAGAGAGTTCTTTTTTCCAACAATAATCTTATCAGTTGACTTTTCACTGTGTGAAAAAAGTCAAAGATTTGTAGTATATTTGCATTTAAAAACATTTAAAATCACTGTAACCTTCACCTAGTACACAAAACCCATTTTCTGATCTGGTTGGAAACACAGCGCTCAACTTCTTAGAAAGTTTATTTAACTGACAACAGCTCACCATAGCTTGCTTCATAAAAATAAAAAAAAAGTCTAATATTTTATTGCAATTACAAAACTATTTGAAACATACAGTATGTTAGAAGTAGCCAGTGGAAATAGTCGCTATCAATTAATTCTGATGGTGGAAAACATTTCTCAGAGAGGCTGTACTAATTAAATGATGATTGATTGGAGGTGTTGGCCCCAAAAATGTGCAATGAAAAAAAAAACAAGCCCCGCGTTTCACACCACCACCAGACCAGACTGCTGGCCGGTTCGGTCCAAGAATTTCTACTGTTGATGAAGAAATCTGAGCCCGCCATCTGCGTGCCT
Source organism: Salarias fasciatus (assembly GCF_902148845.1). NCBI lineage: Eukaryota > Metazoa > Chordata > Actinopteri > Blenniiformes > Blenniidae > Salarias > Salarias fasciatus. The sequence goes on from NC_043760.1 coordinate 16,295,742, forward strand.
CCACTGAAGTCAACATGCATCAGACCAGAGGAATGGATCTGAGTTCTCAGCTGTCCAGTCTGAGCGAGTCCAAGCCTGCGAGCCCTTTACGATTCCGATTCTAATTGACAGGAGTGGCACTGGTTTGACTGCAGTCGCCCATTAAAGGTTAAATTTGTCACGAAAGATGCCTTTGTATTCAGTATTTTGTCCTATAGCTAATACTATGCTAATATATTATAAAGCCAATTACATTGATGTGGGAGTTCAGCTACATTTCAGGTATAGACAATGATTTGAAACTAGAGGATGTTACCGATCAAATATAAACCAAAACATTTCCTACCCTTTTTGTGGATGTACAGCAATGGCCCGAGGCTGATCAAGACCTTCAGATATGACGACGGAGCGAAAAGCGCCATTCAGACGGGAGATTTCGATGAGATTCAAACCGTGATCTGTCCAGTAAAGGTTGCCTGTGCACAAAAGGACAAAAACGAAGGGGGAAATACAGCAGAGGTTCATCGATCCCGAAGTGGACAACACATGAAAAATAAAGCATATACCATGAGCTTCAACATACAGTACATTGGAAACAATTTACAGTGTGTATCACACATTGTCTGAATTTTTCGTTTTTGTTGGCAATCGAGATGGAAACAGAAAGCCTCCACTCCAAACCATTACCGAAAGGTTCAGCAAGCTAAAGTGAAATTTTCCAACAATCAATACCACCTTCACAGCCCGGTAATAACTCCCAGGCATTGGGAGTCGCAACACTAACCGGCGATCCAGTCCACGGCGATGCCCTCCACCCGGCTGATGCCGGTCGTGATGATGTCCTCCCTCCAGGTCTGGTCGCGCTTGGCGCGGGATATTCTGTTCAGCCCCATGTCCGTCCAGTACACGGTGTCGTTCCCTGCGAAGCGCGCCGCCCGGTTAATGACGAGGCAAAACGGAGTGATGAATGCAGCTGCCACAAAAGTATTTACGCCCTCAAACAAAGCGGCTCGTGAAGCTGCCTTTTTACTGCGGCACGGTCCATTGCGCCAGATGCTGCGTGGCACCATAAAGCACGGCGGCGGGCTCGCCCACAGTTCAGGCAAGGCGCCTTGTTGACACACGACGTCTCATCAGGATCTTCAATTGTTGGCCAAGTTTTACAGGGCAGTATATTGTTTCATGCAAAACACGGTGTTGGTAAAATTGTTATGGACATTTTATACTTTTACAGCTCAATTAAATAAGCATATAAAAAAAGCATTTAATCTTTTTTTATGAACCACTATTCAAGTGCACCTTTTTTTTTTTTTTTTTTCTCCTGCCTGCCTGTCAGTTTGTCTCTGTGCAGGCTGTTAGGAGGTTAGATGGCATTATATGTTTGATTGCGCGTCCTCGTCCCCGCCGTATTCACACTCTCTTAACACCGAGATGACATGTGACAGAACGCAGCTGCTTTAATACAATACTTTCATCTGTTCTGCTCTAACAACCCGGTTTCTATAACGACATGTAAATGACATGTGAGCGCTATCAGCCGCTCCTCTTGGGTGGGCTTAGTCACACATCTGCATGCTCACCTACCCATAGAAACAGTGTGTGTGTGTGTGTTTCTAATTTTAGATTCACCTTATTTCCCACCTTCCAAAAAAAAAAAAAAAAAAAAAAAAGCCAGTCACACTTCAAGATTAGCATCGACCTTTCATGTCTCTTGAATTCAGTCAGGCTCTCCTGGCAGTCCGGAGGTCGGGTGTGAGACTGACTCATGGCCGTGACTGTCGGCGTAACTGCTGACCCAGCATGCCACTGTTTTCCTTTCCTCTGAAAACGCCTATATGGATCCTTGTTGTCCACAAAAAAACAAAACCTATGTGACGCGTCTCCCTCGGGGTTGGTTTATACAAAGTACAGCGACGTTCTGCCGTTGCCAAACATTAATTATTCACATCTGACATTGTGTCATGCTTACGGCTTGACATTTCCATGAGACCCATAAATATTTAAAGCCTTTTTTTTTTTGTATGTATCCATCTGATATATGTTGATATATTTCACTCAGAGATTCACAACCGTGACCTGTTGCACCTGTTTGCCCCGTGCCAGAGGGAGTCGAGGGATCAGCAGGTCATTATGGGGTCATCCCATGAGTACCGGATACATATGTACCAGATTGAGTTCATGTGAAAGTAATGTCCTGGCAAACCACACTGAAAGCCTCAGTATCCATGCTTTCATTTTTAATTCTTGCATTTCATTTTCCATGTTACCAACCCTCCTTTATGAGTATACCAATACTCCAGTCACTGAAATATCCAATGGGCAAATATTAGTTACACTGAAAAGATCATGATGCTCTGAAAACAGCAACCTACTGTCAGTGAAGTAAAAACTGTTTCAGCTGCAGACAGTCTGGTGGCTTTGTTTCCTTCCCTCAGTAGCTACAACGACCTTTAATGTGACCCTCTGCAAAAAATAAAATCACTTCCGATGTTTTTGTGAGGAATAAACTTTTCTCCCCTTCAGTGCGCTTATTCATATTCATGTAGAGTTACTGAAACATGTGCACTTCCCCCCTCCCTGCATAGCTTCAGGAAGTAAACATATGCATGTAGATTTTTCACATGATGATATGCAATCACCGTCAACCAGGTTTTTTTTTTTTTTTATTCCCTCTCCTTCTTATGCCGGCCCCATCATGTTATCATGCCTCACCAGTAACCTAATACTTTCAGTATATTGGACTCCACCAGCCTAGGATGTATTCATAGCATTTGTCAGTGTAATAAATTGATCATTTTTATCCGTTATATTATACGAAAGGAAGCACAGATGTAACAAATGACGACACGAGCTATTGCATTCGCGGTTTGCAACATTACAACACCTTCATCTGATACAACATCTTGGGAATTGCTTTGCATTAGGTTTGCTCCTGAGGTTTGCGAAGAAATAGTTATTCATGCTGAGGTTCGCCTGTAATGCGAACTTATTACTCTTTCATCTGCGCCGCACTCCACACCGCTCTGGAACATTATTCAAAAAATATATGACGCCCCGTATAACCAAGAGCTCTCCGTCTGACAGCGTGTTCACATGGAGGACGAAGGGTTTGTGATGAAAGAAGAAAGGCAGGGAACAGGATTGTGTTGTATTTGTAAAATCAAGGATATTTACCTTTCCCCGGCTTTGTTGTTTCAAACTCATGAGTAAAAACCTTTCTTCAGCAATACTTTGCATTGAAAAGTTCATTCCAGAGCTGCTTTTGTTTGCGTGCTTCCATTGTTTCTAGTGTTTTGGTGAATGTTGAACTGCAATCATTCAATGGAAGGATGAGAAAACTTTGTACACAAATAACCAAGGCCAAGTTATTGCTATTGTTGTGGTTTCAGTTACTGCTTCTTCCGAGCAAGAGCCGTGATTGTCACGCAATTGCTAGTTTGCACTAATTCAATGATTTTGTGTTTCTCATGGAATCAGTTGTGCTTTGTTCCATTACCTAACATAACAAGAACAAATCACGGTGTTTATCGCAATGAAAACCACCAGTCAGCTGTAATTACCCCGAGACACCGTCACACGGGGTACTTTTAGTCCCGTTTAGCGGCAGCTATGCTTGTCATTCTTTCATCGTGTACTTTGAAGTTTGAAAAGGTGTGCATATTTTACAATCCAACACGGTTGTTGAAAATTCTGATTAAAAACTTCAAATTGCTCCTAATAGACACAATTTATATATAAAAAAAAGTCTTTGAAATGTGATGAATTGTGCAAAAAGCTTTCTCAATGGAGAAACTTCCAGGAATATTCTGAGTAATAAATGTAAATTAATTATGCGTACAGATTACCGACAACACAAGGAATCATAGGCAATTTGGAAACACTAATGAACCAAAAAGGATTTTCTTTGGAATATGAGATAAATCCCATGAAAGCAGAGGGAAAGAATGCAAATTGACTACCAACAAGCTCAACCCGGAAACATCCATGCTATGATGCAGGAGTGCCAACCACTGCACCACAGCGGACCCTTCATTCACATCCGAGATGAAGGAATGAATTCATTTTTAGAGATTTTATCCTCAGTGAATCAGTGAAAATCCATTTCTTGAGCCATACCTGCATGAAAGTCGACTGATACAGCAAACAGGGTTCCTGTGATGGGCATGAGGGCTTCGCTGTTATCGTTGGGATCCAGAGCAATTCCTCGGATTCCCTCGTGGACGCAGTACATCAGGAACGAATCCACACCTACAGAGCGACAGAAGCATCTATTAGCAAATAAATACATACCCTGAAGCACGGGAAATGACGCATTCACAAACGCAGGCCCGCAACTCCACTTTTCAGCGTAATGAGCGGCTCAAGGGAAACCGGGGAGGCGTACCTTCACAAGACATGCGATCGCTGCGCAGGTTGTAGCCGACGGTGCAGGAGCAGCTGCGTGTGTTCTCTGAAGTGGGGAAACAGAGCTGCGAGCATCCGCCGTTGTTTACCTGGCACGGATTCCTCCCTGAATGTCAAACACGCGGCGGAAAAAGGCAAACAGTGAAGTATTGCATGCCGGCAGCGCGTCCCTCTGTGTTTTTGGTTGCGGGGGAGTCCGCTTACCTTTCTGACCCTCCCTGTCGTACACCTTCATGTGGACGACGCCGCTCGTCTTGTTCCTCAGGATCACCAGGTTGCGTCCGTCCCTCTTGGTGACCGTCCCCAGCTGTCCTAACTCGTCGTCCGCCCACCACAGTTTGCCACCTGTAAACAAATACAGGAAAAAAAAAAAAAAAAAAAAAGCTCAATTGCAAATGCGGATTGAAGCACGTTCAGGATTCTCTGGCCTGCTTTTGTCCTTTTTTTCACTGAGACGTGTGGAAAAAGTTCGGGATGCCAGCGAGATTAAAAAAAAAAAAAGTCCAGACACAGCACAATCAGATTTCAACCTTCGTCACCAATTCCGAGTGCAAATGCAGTGCTTGAGGGCGCAATCAAATTCCCCTCAAGGCTGGGAGGCTCATGCCATACAGCCCTTTAATAATTGAGGCATTTTCGGAGCCGATTCGAGATTAAAGGATGAGATACCCGGTTCAATATCCGCCCACTGGCTGCCCATGGCGAGTGCATCCTGCAGCCTTGAGTCATAACTTAACTTGACGGAATGCATTCGACTAAAAAAGTTCCTCTGTGGACTTTAACGCAAACAGGATCCTCCAATATGAAGTGAAATGAGCCCGACTGCGGCGCTTTTCAGCGTCTGGTACGGGGAGGAGAGCAGGGGCCGTTGTTTATGTGCCATGATGTTTTTTTTGTTTTTTTTTTTACCTGTAATGCTCTGACAGCCAGGCTGACCTGTCTGGCTCTGTGTGGTAGCCAACAATCGGCCTCGGGGCTTTTTGCGGCGTTGCCCTCCGCGAGCATAAGCGATGAATGTGTCTTTGCAAAGAGACACATGCACAATGGGCCCCTGACCCCCGGCACGCCAAGCCCCACCGCCGCCGCACCGTCCTCCCACCGCTACCCTTGTTCTCAGCAGAAATCACTGATGCACAGTCCAAAGCACTTTGACACACACACACACACTCTCCAGACGTGACAGGAAAGCTCAATCTTCAAATCTTACTGAAGAGCAGAGAAGAGTAGAGTCAGGCGGCCTTTCTTCACCAAATAAACATTGTACGTGAGACTTTTTTTTTTTTTTGAAGGAGCAAAAACACTGTTATGCTGAAAAACATTTCAAAAAAAGCATGATAGGAGGACAAATGAATATTTATAAAGAGCTACTTGGATTGTAGGAAAAGGATTATTTTCCCTTACAAAAATCAAACAATGTTTTGGAAGTTAAATCAGATCTAATTTTGTCAAATCACTTATTTATAGGCCTCATTTAAAAGGTGTGAATCAAAGCGCTGTAAAAAAAAAAAAACATTTCAAATCAGAGAGGAGTGAGAAGATGCTATTAAAAAAAAAACAGGAAGTGGTGTGAAGGAAAATGATTGTACATGATGAATTCTTCTTCAGAGCAGTGGTGGACTCTGGAACAAATATCTTTTTCCGACAGTGGCAGAGAGAAAAAAATACACTGATAACAGCATCGGCAGCGACCACTCATTAAACGACTGCCTCTTTTAATGCAGCGCCATTTACAAGCAAATGTCCTTTTATGTTTTCTGCTAATTCAACCATTTCATGCAGCACTCACAACCTGGCGCAGCGTAATACCTTCTTGAATGATGTTGAATATCTAGCCTAAATGAGGGAGTCATCATCGTACAGTCGAAGCAATGAGGTGCAGAGAAATTCGCCAGCATAATGTAATTCCCAAGAAAATAAGTAGAATATATACATGTTTGATTCGACACCGAAAGTCTCGACAAGGTGAGACACTATTTTGCGTTGACCTTTCAGAATTTTTTTGTTTTTTTTTTAAAGGACAGAAGACGCAGAAATAATTCCAATTTTCAAATATGGCTTTAAGGACAAAGAAAGCTTGAACCCATTTTTAAAAATCTGATCGATTCCCGTAATTGGGAATGACAGTCAACATGCTGTTTACCTAACGTTACATCACGGAGGGCAGACGACACGAGATTAGCTTTGCAACCGGCGTTAATTCGATGTGGCAAAGACCAAAGTCTTGGTGCGATTACTCACTTGTGGCACATCATATTCAATTTCCACTTCCACCGCCGGTTTTGATCCTTGTCAAGTCAAGGCTGATGGATCGCTCATACCTTGCAAATAGAAGCCCTCGATTTTCCCTCAGGCTAATCCAATTATTACAGAGCCTTAGGACTCGAGTGGGTCGACCTTGTGTCACTGACGGTGCTTTCATTATACCGTTTCGCAACCTGCCGGCGCAATCAGCAACGCGCGGGTAAAAAAAAAAAAAAAAAAAAGCGAGAGACCGAAATGAAACAAGAACGCTGCATCAATATGAAATGTTTGATTCCTGTCTGAGTGGTGAATATGCAGGTTAACGCTGCATATTCAGGAATCCTTGCTGAGGAATGTGTTTCTGGTTGAAAGGATAGCTTCCCTCCTCCTCCTCCTCCTCCTCCTCCACTGAGGAAGGTACAGATCCATCATGTTTGAACAAGCTCTCCTTGTTTACACACAATGGTCCTTTGGAGCTGCTTTAACCACTTCAAACATGACTAACTGATCAATCAAGCCTTCACGGACCTGCAAAGAGAGACCAGGACCATTGTTGGATTCATGCTCATTAATGCTGATTGGTTATGTCACCACAGAGGATACAAAAGCTCTTAATTACTTTTAATGCTTATCTGATGATACCGGTAATTTATTGCCCCTGACGTAGCAGACTGCACATGTACTGAAATTTGCATTGCATTGTGAATACTGGTTGGAGTGCATATTTGTTTATTTATTTCCATTTTACCGTCTAATCGGAAAAAGAAAAGAAAAAAGAAAAAACAAAGACAAAAAGAACGGCTGAATAAGGCATTGTAAACAGAGAAAATGGGCTGCAAATTGCACTTCATTATTCCGTACAAGCAAAATAAAACCCATAGAAGAGACATTTTTCCATAATAGGATGCAGCAAAGTCTATATGCTTGCTGACAGCAAAAAAAAAAAAAAGAAGAAAAACATTCTGAATGAATGCTTATTCTTTGTCTCAAAATCAATTAAAATATTATGTTCAACCATCAACCTCAAAGTCATACTGAACAACAAATCTCACAACTTTCTAAGATATGCAAATTTTATATATACATGAAATATGTTAATTGTAACACTTCATGGTGACCTATTTTAGCAACTTTTCCCATTTAACATTCGACACACATCAGAGGTGAAAAGTAATTTTAAAGCCCAGCGTCCTGCGAACAGCAGATGAAACCATTCATCCAATGATGAAACTATTTAAAATGCGACATTATGTGTGAAATTAAGAGAGTCATGCACTAAAGATCCACAAGCTCCCCTGACCTAAATAATCAGAAAGGTTCACAATCTCAAAATGTCTCACATTTCCTAAAAATCTATAGATAGGTTAGTTTGGACAAACTGTGATGCTACATGTAGGCTAATATATTCACCACGGTCAAAACACAGAAGAGTTCATCTTTATGTGTAATACTCAGAAAATGGTTACCAACATTTTATGAAGTCTTGTTTAACTTAAACCAATTAACTGAAACATATTTTTTATAGCTGTTATGTATATGAGCACTGATTTAAGTGTATGGAAAAGAATATTCCACATCTGAATACTACATCTCCTCAAAGCAGTAATTTAACTAATGTCACTAATGCAAAAATCAATGAAAGCTTCTCTTTCTTTTATTGATAAAGTAATACGGCGCTGTTCAATGTACCATTGGATCTCTTCAACATAACAAAACGTCGTTAATTGTGATTGATGGAGACCTGCAGACATGGTTTTGCTGTTTTGCTGTACCTGCTCCTCTGTAGGAACCGAGCCATTAGTCTGTGTCAGCTTGCATTTTATCTCCCATTTGTGAAGTGCAATAATGAAGTCTCAGACGGCCGTTCCTCCATAGTCAAAGCCTTCACTGGGCAAAGTGCTTATAAAAAAAAAAATCACATGAAGTAGCTTGGATTTGCAGAATGCTAGCAGCTAACAAGACTGTGGGAATCCAATGTGCGACTGCTGTGTTATTCTGTAACACTGTAATTAATGCTCCCTGTGCATGCTGGCTGATACCCACTACACAGGAAACCAAAGCCTGTCATGATTAATAGCACGCTACAAGATCACAAGGCATCAGCCTGTCAATTATTTTATTTTTCAAACACCCCCCCACCTTTTTTTTTTTTTTTTTTTTTTTTTTTTTGGTGGGGGGGGGGGGGGGGGTCCTACGCTGCCACACAGCCACCATCTCTCTGCTCACTGTGTTTGCTCTCCTCTCATTACCAGGTTTGGCAAGCGAAATGCATCCGCACCGCACACTGGGAGGCTTCCCAATTGTCAAGATTGCAGCAGCATGGAAGTGAAACAATTTAAATTTAAATACAGGCTTGCTAAAAAAACAAAAAAAAACAAAAAAAAAAACAAAAAAAACAAAAGACAAAGAAAAAAAATCAAATATAATTGCACACACCAAAACAAAAACATAAATAAAAAAAAAAAAAAACCTTTTTTTTGTTCTAAATTCTAGTTTGACCAAACCTTTTGAAAGTGGACAAGTGTCTTACTTTAGTACATATCGTACGTATCTACATCTACTGTAGACTGGATGCTTTGTGAACATATCAGCAATTCAATATCTCTGTTCCTGCCGAGGTTGATCTTGGTTTTTAACTTCCAAACTAACGGCGCCACACAGCTGATGGATTTCCAACAAGCATCCAGCAACATTTTACCCTCACGTCAAAACCTTTGGTGTCTGCGGACAAATCCAGTCATCGGAGCATTATTAGGCCACAGCCTGCTTCAAACAGCCTCTGCAGGCGTCATTTACCTGTCTGGTGCTTGCATTGTTTAAATGATTGTGCTTTCAAGCATCTGTGAGTCTCGGAGAAGTTTTTAACTAAAATAGGTGTGTGCATATATCAATACAGATTTAAACCACTGTCATTTCTTAAGTGATGCAGTGTTTTGAAGACACATAAAGGGATGGATGAGAACTTCTTTTCCTGCAAAACATTATCAGAAGCTGAAAGTTTGTTTGAGAAGACAGATGAGCTGTCACAGAAACAGTTCATTTGTTACAAAGAGACAATACTTAGTCATGAATTCCAGCTTCTGTCACTCGATCTGATGACGGCAATTTTTCTATTTTTACTTTGTCAATTACAACACAGTCACACATTTTTTTTGGACCCTTTAACACCACTTTGTAACAGTGTGATAGTGTCATTTGCATTGTTTTTGACATCAATAAAAATCCAACAGCTTATCAGAAAAGGTCAGTTTGCAGGCACCACAAAGTTATTGCATTGTTGTATGAGCGCCATGGACATGTTCAGTCCAGAAGGCGCCACTTTCGAATGTAATCATCATAGTTCAATCGTAATCATCATAGCTGTCCGTGACTGTAGTTTTCTTCGAGCTTTACTGCTTTGAGTTCTCCAAGGTCAAGAAGACAAAGAAACTATTTTCGCTCACAAAATCAAGCAAAGTAAATTACTTGTAATTGGCAGTTGGTACAGCAGCATCTGGAGGAAAAAAAAGAGGAAGAGCTGAAGCGAAGCGGCGTTTGTGGAGCCATTCAACCTGAGCTCAATAGATGTGACTTTCAGGTGATTTCCAAACGAACATGAGTTGATGGATGGCGTGACACATTAGATTCAGCACCGATACCAAGAATCAACATGTAATTAACACCCTCCACCCGTTTCATTATGAAAGAGGTGAGCCAATCGATCACCAGTCGTTGCCGTGTTGTGTTTCAATTATCTAATGCTCCCGCTACTCCACACACAGGGCGAGCCGCAAACCGCTGCGTGGACCGCATGTAAGAGGGTGGTGTGTGTGTGTGTGTGTGTGTGTGTGTGTGTGTGTGTGTGTGTGTGTGTGTGTGTGTGTGTGTGTGTGTGTGTGTGTGTTCAAGAGCCACTTAACTGGTTAAACATGTAATCTCTTCACACTCGCGGGGTAATCCCCCAGAGGCGATCTGATGCGCCCGTGACAAGCTCCACTCACCCATCACGGCCAGCGCGGTGCCTTTGGCTAACTCCCGCTTCACGCTCTCCAGCACTTCCAGCCCGCTGCCGTCCAGATTGCACCTGTTGATGGTGCCGTTGGCTGAGCTGATCCAGTACAGCTTGCTGGCGGCGTAGTCGATGGAGAGGCCTGCGAGAGCAAGAGAGTACTGACGTGGATTTGCCAAAAGGCTAAATATAACATTTAATGATTTTTGTTAATCACTTCAACTGCCGTGAGTGCCATATGTCATTCACTGCTGTGGCAAAAAAAAGAACTAATATAGTGTGTTTGGTTTGGGGAAGGGACTGGAGTGTGAGGTATCCGCACTTCACACAGCCTCTTGCGCTGAAATATGTTTATCACTAAAGGATACAAGCTACAAAAAGAGCCAAAAACTAGTGTTGATGATCTTATTTTTTTTTTTTTTTCTTTTGTGGTATTTATCTCACTCTTTGCTGCTGTGAGATGATTCAAACAATATTGATCAAATAAAATAACTATTATGCTATTATGAGAGCATTTTGCAAAGCAGGAATGAAAATCGCAGCAGCTGGAGGTGAGGAATAAGAACACGACACAACAGGAGTGAAACTACCGATTAAATCAAAGATCACACAGCGTGTATCGAGTCTCAGGCCCGTAGCAGTCATGCCTGTTGCACTTATGGTTCAGCACTACAGCTAGTTTCATTATTTAAGTCAACATTCATTAAATTTACATATAACTTCACTTATCCATTTTTCAAATGATTTTAACAAAACGATAATAAGATACAATGCAAATTGTACACATCCAGATCCAACCGGGGTTTGTATAATTAGCTTGGATGCAGACTATAGTAGACATATTTTAATAAGAAAGTACAAAGAAAACATATTTTAACTCTGATGATACAGAACTGAGCCTACAATAACGACCCATCTCAAAGCTGCATTACCACAAATTTGCATACTGTCGTCAGAATGTGGCTGATTGAGGACTGATGGAGATTTTTATGTGTTTGCTGGTAAATATTTCTCTTGAAAAGAACCCCAGCTGGCAGGAAAAACGAATGAGAATATAGGACAGACTGCTTTCGAGTCTCATTTCCTGGCTGACGCGACGGCTTTTCATTGAATATCACCGTTAATGGAAGGAAGCGGCGAGCAATTCCAGTTGTGTACCTGCGGACAACTCACTGTCTCTCACCATGTGTCTGGCAGATTCACAGTCACAATGCATCATTAATTTACTTCTTGTCCCCAGGTCTTCCCCATAATCATAAATGAAGCGGGTGAAATACGGCGTGCCGCGCTATCTGCGCCGCTGACAGGATTGTAAGAATGAGGAACTACGGCCGAGACGACGCTGCTGCGCGTGACAAATAAGGACTTTGACCTTGAACAACATCTATTAGGGATCCGGCCGGGGCTGATTGTTTTCACTAAGTCGAGCAGCTATTACTTACTTAAGCGTGGGTCATGTGGGGAAAAGTTTACTCTCTAAAAGCAATAAAGGAATTTAATAACAGAGGGGAAAGAAAGAAAGAAAGAAAAAACATCTCTTGAACATGCTTAAACATGATTAAAGGCAGGCAGCTGTGACAAATCATTGGTCCTAATGAATTACAGTGCAGATCATCTCTGGAGATCAATGCTTTACTAGACTGCAAAGTAAAAATACATCACGCTTTCCTATTAGCAGAAGCTAAATTGCCCACACACACAAAAAAAAAAAAAAAAAATCAAACATCTCAAGAAATTACTTCCTTGTTGGTGCACTGAGACTACACTGATGCCAGCGCTGCACAACAGCATGCAAATCACCGTACCGCTTCTGTTTTACATAGCTGATTATCTCTTTCCTCCCCTATTATCACCACGATAACGAATCATTTGTTTTCATTTCTGAATTCAGCATTTAGTATGAACATAGACTAATATCTAGGAAGGTTTTTCATTATACGTGGAAAGTCCAGCAAAATTGTGTGAGATGTTCAAGGTATCTCAACAAAAATCCAAAAATCGCCACCTTTCTTTCCTTGTTTACATGTGCTTATTACATTATTATGACTTATGTACGCACGTTTGTCAATAATATAAGGGGTAATGATGATTTGAAGAGGAGAAAGACGAGTGCCAGACAGAGAGAGAGGGACAGTTTGAGACTTGGAGTGTTATTGCAGAGTTTAAAACAGCTCTTCGAAGGCAACAAAGGCGATGTGCGATAAATGAACCAGAACACAAGACTCCATCGAGCAGATTTAGAAGGCAACCCCCTGTCGATGGATGTGGGATAGACTGGGCTAAAAGCACGATGCTGTCTGCAGTACAGCTGCTGCCACAGCACGGCAATGGCAGAAAACAACAATGTGTCGCGGTAAAATCTCATCAATAATTTCTTTCAAGGAACACGAGCATCCGTGTGCTTCCTCCCGTGAACTGACAGGCAATCTAAGGTAAGCAGATTCATGCTCCCCAGTAACTAGTAACATCGCTAGTTTGATTGACAAGTAGTAATTTTTAGTAACTTGCAGAACAACACATCTACAGACACCTATAGAGATGTAACTGAAAAATTCTTTTGACGCTGCACATTTACAGAACATCACTCATGTGAAATCGATCTTTTCGATCTTGGTCCTCTCCATGCAGGCTGAATGTCACCAGGTACAAATGTCCAATCTGATTCAGTTTGTGAAAATCGTTGCGTGCAAACACATAAACATATTGACTGGCGCTTTACTGAGACAGAATTACATTATGAGGGCTTTTATGTTTAAACTTTGATTGTGTTATCTTCATCAAACGGAGGCACCGACAGCAGAATCACTTCAGATTAATTTTAGAATGAGGTGAATGCAGCTGCAAAGTGGTGCACGTGCTGGCACAGATGTCAATGCCAGAACGTTTAATTTAATTATATTACAACCCATAATCATCAAGAAAAGGCTCTCAGTTTGCTTATCTGTATGGCAGTAACGTCTTTGCAGTGGGTTTCTGTGCTTTCTGCCCCATCATTAAACAAATGGAGCACACATCAGGCTCTGAGGAAACCGAGGTGCTGCAAATCATATATACCCTTTAATGTGGTTATTTATATTCAGGCCTAATCAGGTACAACTAAACAGCAGGTCTGCTTCAGTATTCTACCCGGGGCTCTCACACTGACCGAGAGGCTCCCTCTGGTTCTGATGGAGCACTTTGCTGTTGCTCCCGTCCATGTTGGCCATGTTGATGGTGTTGCCGTCCGTCCAATAGATTTTCCTGTGAGCGAAGGTGCAAAGAGAATAGGTAGTAATTCAATTAGCCACAATGCATCGCGAAGTTTACGGCACGATCGATGAACACTATGCCATTTATAATTACAACCGCACGACTAATGTACGCCGATAGATTTTTCTTCCATCTGACAACGTTGTAAAAATCGCACAAACGTACCGGCTTGTAAAACATGATTTCTTTACAATGACGCTTTGATCCCTCCTTTGCATGGCTGAGGTTTGTCAAACGCGGTGCACTCAAGGTGAACCCGCGAGGAGCGCCGGCTGCACTAATCTACTTACCCCTTGGCAGGGTGCACGACGAGGCACCTTGGTTTATCAATGCCGTGGATGATTGACGTCTTCAGGGAGCCATCAAAGCGGGCCACATTGATTTGTGACTCGTCGTTTTCCGAGCTGAGCCAGTATAAGTTCCTGGAAAGCCAGTCCAGCGCCAGGCCGCGGCAGTTCGCTATATCTGTCGGGAAGACCGTGAAAAACCTGTCACACATGGATGGATTTCATACGTGTATCAGCAGGAGCCCCAGATTTGTCCTGCTGTGCCCTCTTCTTATTTTGAAAAGAACTGAGCTACACTGTGCATGTATGTATCGCATATATAAAGGGCGAAAGGTGTGTTTTGGCTTGTTTGTCACATCATTAGACACTATATTTAAAATAAGTCACTTACTATATTTAATAGTCACTCACAATTTCAGTAATTTTACACAAATTAGAGAAATTTGATGTAAGACTGCATTTCATTGACATTGCCAATTCCTGAACACTCGCCTGAAGAGATGATGGTCTCCAGCTGGGTGCCGTTGATAAAAGCCCTCTTTATGGTCTGCGTTTTGATGTCGGCCCAGTAGATGCGCTCCTCCTGAGCGTCGTAGTCCACCACCGTGACGTCGTCGATGTCCGGCACCGTCAGCGCCGTCATGACGTTCATGTAGGGGTTGTCGATGTCCACGCCGCGGATTTCCGACCGCCGCACGTACAGGAGGAACCTTTTCAGCGCTGGCGAGATAATGGAGAAATCAGTCAGCTGGGATGTTTTCGGCGATCCGCCGAAAATATGACGGCCTGACGTAAATGACGATGCCCGTCAAAAAAGCAAGACGGTCCTATGAAGTTGTTTTTCTCTCCTCCTCATGTCGTAACGGTACATGTTCAGGACGAGACGGGCGAAGCGCGACAAACGAGGGAGAGATTCCCACTCACCAAAGCAGGACTGTTTGTTGGCGGAGAGCTTCATGAGGTGCGGACAGGTGCAGGACGCCGTGCGGTTGTAATTGATGAGACACAGATGTGAGCAGGGACCGCGTCCATCATTCCCCTCACACGGGTTCGACGCTGATGAGAGGAGAGCGAAAACAAAGACAAAAGGGAACAATTCAGGACGCTCACCGTAAGATAACAAGCGGAGAGATGGGCTCGGAGATAATTACTGGACGTGAACTCGGGCTAACAGCCTTTTGCGACGTGACATTTATGGGATCTGCGTGAGTGAGCAACAGGAAGACAAAGGAAAGGAGGGCTGAAGACAACTACAATTGCAATATTCTTTTTGTAGCGTAACGGGGGGAAGACGCAAAGCAGGAAAGCAAGAGAGTTCTGAAAGGAAATATAAAAGTCAGACAATAACGGGAAACAAAGGTCGCAGATTCTTTGTAAGAGAAATGGCACAAAAATATATCAAGGATGCTTTTTTAGGTTTAATTCTGAAGAGAGAAAATGTCTTGGTTAGCTTTAAATTCATTTTTAGTCTAAGTTTTGGTAATTCAGAATAAGTGATACATGATACATTACATATAGAATACTTAATCTCTGCCGTCCTGTTACTGTGACGTGAATGAATATCTTTTTTCATTTAAACTTTATTTACGTGGCAAACAAGTGAACAGACTCTTCGTAGCTTTAAATGGGTCAGGTTGAGAATTATTTCTATTTCTTCTGCTTCTTCACTGTGCTCTATTCAGAATAAATCACTTCAGCCAGACTAACGAAAGTCATACACAGTTCAATAATTTCCCATCATCCCACAGTCACATTTCATGCATCAGATACAATGATTACGCTACCTGATTCATGTCAGATAAGCTGTTTTGAGTTCATTCCTACTTTTGGCGACGTACTGGGGAGGAAACACTGCATCGCAAATGTGGCTTATTTAGGACTGAAGTGAAGGGGTAAAATAAAAAAGCAACTGTCTGTGTGCGCTGAAAACAGCACCCAGCTGACTCGGTATGCTAATGGGAGACATCTGAGGAGAGCAGCATTCACCTGAATCATGGTCCTGAGGGATGACAGGCTGGAACAACAGAGTTGGGGCATTTGCTTGTACGAAACTGTCAAATTTATTTGAAACATAAATTTAAAAAAAACCCACTGCCATGGCATGAAGTGTAAATTGTGTCAGTCTTTGAAATTAAGGGATATAAACACCCTTTTTCGGTCCAAATGAAAGATAGAAATATAGTGCTTTTGTAAACATCAGGAAGCAGCAGCGATTACTCTTGGCAGTGTAATCACCCAACTCAATACTCACATTAGAAACCACTTATTGTGCAGAAAACTACACAACAAGTTCATGCAACTCGATAGATTCAATTAAGGAAGTTTATGTGGCAGCTTCATTAATACAATTCAAGCCGAGTTATGTTTGGGCTGTAATCCACTCTTTTTTTTTATTTTGTCTTTGAGCTGCTCCCTTCAGGATGAGCCTCCACCGCTTTTGCACCAACCTCCATCTTTCCTTGTGAACAAACCATCTCAACCTGGCATCTTTAATTCATCTCGAAACTACTCAAGCTCAGCTGTCCTTCAAATCTGTTCATTTGCAAGACTCTACATCCTGGTCTATAATCTCCTAATTACCAGTTTTAATTACCAGTTTATTTAGAATGATAATCTCCATAATAATTTCCAAGCTTGTTTCCTGTGCATGGAGTTTAGACGAAAACTAAACTGACGGAGGGAAGAGTGTGGCTCAGGTGGCAGAGCGCGACGTGGTTCAAACCCTCATCCCGGCCCATATGTCGAAGTGTCCTTCAGTCAGACACTGAACCCCAAAGTGTTTTGGATGGAGGTTGCAGACTTCACTCATGTGGCCCTCGCCATTGGCATGTGCACGTGTGAATGTGAATAACAATTCAAGAGTGCCTTGAGATAACTGAAATGGTGAAATGACTTTAAAAAAATAAATAAATAAATTAGAAAATACATAAAAATAAAATTGAATTATCAGATCGTGGTTGCTTTTATATTCTGGCACATTATGAATATGACAGTATGAATGTGATGCTTACTAAAACCATGTCAGGCCAACAGGGCATAAATAAAGCCATGTTAGGCCAATATTTCAAGTGAAAGTGCATAATTTTTGCATTTTCAGACCGGAAAAATTGTAAGTTTGCATGGCAATATTTTGAAAACCATATCCATTTATATGCACATGGAAACAAAACTCTGAAAGAAATTTAGTTTTCAAGTTGGGACACCATAGTTATTGTTTTCCATCTACTCATGCATGGGCAGAAGAACTATTTTCTCCAGACGAAGTAGCCTTTGTTGTGTTACAACTATTCTCTCATCTTGACTGTGTTCACCTATGTCACGTCAACTCATGTCTCTGTGCCCGTACAATGGCGGCATCCTTCCACTCGTTCCCGTGCATGCGTGTATAAGGCACGTAAATGTAACCTCTATATTGAAGTCCAGTAACAAGACAAGTGCTTTACATCATTAAATCGAAGGACATTACCACAAATGCCAAAAACAATTAAGGTGTAATTAAAACAGTAAATGAAAACAAAGAGAAGATAAACAGAGGGTATAATTGCTTGTGTTTCCAACGACATGCAGGGTAAATAAAGTCCTGCAGTGAAGCTGAACTGCGGAACCTGCTGAAGATACTGGTGAGAAGAAGCGGAGTGGAATCCTTGCGACTTCCTCAGTCCCTGCATCGATCGGTCAAAAAATGATTAATGAATGGACAAAAACAATGAATTAAGTTGATACTACTCAACTGTATTAATCAACGTCTTAGATAAACAAAGCCACAACCCTTCCTTTTGATAGTCAAACTTCTATTAAAACCAGTTAATAACTTTTTCCAGCCTCAACAACATTCGGGAACAATCTCCCTTACAAACCTACTTTAGCTCAGACATATTCTTAGGATGTCTGCTCTCTCAGCTCATTCTGAATGGATCACTAATACGTTTTTCAAGCCATTGTGGAGTGGAATCACTCTCACAATTAGAATCACTGGCCTGATGTATCAGCAGCTTCTTTTAAGCTTCAACGGCGTCACATTATCTTTTAGGATACCTTGACAAACATGGAAATAGATTTTCTTCTTCACTGAGGCATGCAATCCGAACAAGAAAACAGCCCCGAATCAGGATGAGACTTTGAATAAGAGTGATGGAAATGTTGAACTTGGAAAAAAAAAAAAAAAAATTCTCAAGAATTCAGATGCAAAATTATTTTCCAGTTGTGTGATATTATATCCACTTCAGTAAGTCTCAGGCCTGCAGTAATGCCTCTGATTATGTCCAAACTAAGAATATCAAAGGTGTAAACCACCATTTTCTCAAGACAAGGTATGATTTGATATGAGTTTAAATCCTTCCTTCTTCATCCAGATGTTCAGAGCCTGATGTCACACCGCATTTTGAGATTGGTAAAATTAAGATAATAATCAACTCACCCCCACCACACTACAATTTGAGCTCTTTTAAAGAGGATTAGGCATGATTAATGTCTCCACCCAGAAGACATATCATTTGCTCACACTCCTTTCTAGTGAACACTTCCGAGAAAGCAGATACAGGAAGGAACCAAGCAAATGAACTCATCACACGTTGGCAAATCTTCAAAATTAATGATGGATCTTTGAGCAAATAAACTCCAGCGACAATGCCTCTTCAAGGCGGTGGCTCGTTCTGAACAAACATGATAAAGCTGTGTGTGAATTGGGCACAATCTAGTTTTCATTCATAGCTAATTGTTTTAATTCACAGTTTCTCTTTTGCATATTAATCAAACACTAATTTAACTCTATTTCAGGGAGATGAAAAACAATATTATAAATCAAAAAAACAAATTTTACACTTTTCATTTCAAGCCTGGCACAATACCATGCAAGCAGATTTACATCTGTAATTTCAACAAAAAAAACCTGGCCTTCGGATGTATAGACAGCATTATGGGTAGAAACCTGATTGGTTTAACCTCACAGGAAATTGATTGCCTATTCCAGCCTTACGCAGAAACACACTCAGGAGGGAATAATAATGAAGTTTCACAACTATTTGATATAGTCCCTGTAATCACATTATTCACATTGCTAATTGACTTGCTCACTGGATACGCCATTATTATTATTCACTGGCACATGTGGTTCACATTCTGCAGCTTCCTTTATTCATATTCAGTACAAGGGGGGAAAAAAAGGAAATTAACAAAGCAGCGCTAACATGGTGGTATGAGCCAATTACAATAATTTGGATGGTGAAAAAATATTCAGTGGTACCTCCAACTCAAGGTAGCCAATTCTCTGCATGAGTAACTTTGTGTATTCAGACCAGTGGTTGTTGACTGACAGCTTAAATGAAGACAGAGGCAGGAAGTATAATCAATTACATTGTCATTCATTTTTTTCCTTGTGCCACAAGTCTAAGTTTGGTTCTAAACAAAAAAACTTCAGTGGATAAATCGCTTGAGTCTTTGTAGGAACTACAATATCATTCACTGCACGATGATAAATATTAAAAACTAAGAACATGAATGTATAATACCTCTTTGCTGTGTATCTGGAGTCACAGTGATAGTGAAATCTTCTATAATCAGTTCTTTGTTCTGTCATTGTACATTTCCAAGGGGATGATGTAAAAATGTTGATACATTCTTACACTGGCAGTGATTCTCATCTCCAACCATGAACATATAAACCCAGTTCTCACCTTGTGGCTGCCTGCTGGGATGGAAGATCTGCAAGTCGAAAGGCTGAGCGCTCGTCTTCTGAATGACTGTGACGTTCTGCCCCGTCCACTTATTGGCTCTGGCCAGAGTGTTTGTCCTCCAGTCGGTCCAGTAGACATTGCCTCCGAAAAGAGACACGGCGAAGGGATGGGACAGGTATTCATGGCCTTTGAGGATCTCAATGACGCCGCTGCCGTCGTAGAGGGCAGAGAAAATAGCATCAGAGCTGTTTGAGAGAGAGAAAAAAAACAACATATCAAAATTTAAACCAGGCTCAAAATACATATAAAGGGACTGGGGAATGCAGGGAAATCAAAGTGAGACGTCCACTGACAGCGCTATTAAATTGTTTAAGACCCACTTTAAACCAAAGATGGTCATTGTGCTAAGATCTTTAAATATTATATATCTTTCAATATTTAATGCCCACTGGGAGATTGAAAAGTTATTTCCTACTTGGGGAATAGTGAAAACTTTGCAGTATTTAAAGTAATGCATGCACTGAAAGTAATAATAATTAAAAATTAAAAGGTGTGAATGCATCGATACAGGATGAAAACTCGAACCGTGCATCGGTCCAAACGATCCTCTTTTCCAGATGATCCAGGGTGAGTCCGTTGGGCCAGGCCCCGATCTCCATGTCCTTAAACACAATGTGCCGGCCTCCTCCGCTCATCGACGCTGCCTCAATGCGGGGGAAAGTCGCATCCCAGTCGGTCCAGAAAAGAATCCTTAGAACAGAAACACACAGGCAGCAATTAGCATTGATAACTGTCTGCTTGCTTTAGGGGGAAAAAAAAAATAGTGCAATCAAAGTGTAATCATTTCTCCATACACCTCCAGGAAGGGCTGTTAGACCTGAGGTCTGTCGGAGTCATTTGTACTTGTTTGTCAAAGCGGGCAAGCAGAAAGACGCTACAATTACACATATAATGCTGCTGTAACTCAAAGCATTACCACAGTCAGCAGCGGTGGTGACCGTCCAAGAACAGCACCAGCGATCCAGGGCAAACCCTCAACATCTGTGACAGGCCCGGAAATGGGAAGCCATCTGTTTTATTATGACTTTTCACAGCTCAATGAGGCCTGAAAATGAACATCGTCACTGATGTGGTTTATTGACAGAATCCTGAGAGTCCGGCTTCAACCCAACAGACACTGCTTTCTGTCCTGCCCTGGTTCAGAAAGTCCTCCAGAAGGAAGCAGGAAACGGATACTCAGGCTTAAATCACACACCGACGACAACAAAACTGTGTTAGGAAGAAATATCCCTGTCCGGATCAATAGTTCTATTCACTTGATAAGGCCTTCCTGATCAATGACGCACTCCTTTGAGTGGATTCAAGTAATTAGATTAGAATTATTGCCCTGTAATGGAAATGCGCCTTTAGGCACCAAAAGCACCCATTAATCCTACTCTGTACAGCCATGAAATGTACTGTAGTCATCCTCCCAAATGTGAAAGAGTACCATAGGGGAGAGTGCACGAGCAGATTACTCATTTCTTAAGAGTGTTAAATTGATTTTTGGGATGTCTGGTTTTTGCTTTAATCTGAAATATACTGGCTGAAGTATACAACCACTGGCTAATTCTCAGATCCATTAAGCCAAAGTAAAGCACCTCAGATGAAATATGGCCCACAAACCAACCGTAGAGAAAATTGATTTTTTTTTTCTTTTTTGATAATATATCATCTGAAACTGATACCATATTCTGTTAATTAAAAGTACATTTAAACCTCACTCTGTTTCTAATATTTCATATAACACTCAGAACCAAACATTTATTGTTTACTTCTGATCATTTCTGCTGGTCCTGAGTTGGCGTTACACAAGGACAGGTCTGGGATTCTGAGCCACAGATGCAGACATCGAGAGGACTTTTCTTTTCTCACTTCTGAACACTATAAAGCTCTGCAGACACTGACTTGCAGAACGCTACCAAATGGAAACCTGCCAACACCTCCAGTGCACAAAGCCGTCACATGAATGATACAGAATCCAGCGTTCCGAACGTTTTCAAAGACGGGAGAAAAGTGCATTTAGTGTTTTTGCTAAGTTTAGCAGCAAGTCTCAGTATAGTACAAAGAGCTAATGCATTTGTGCCTTTAGTTGCATGTAAAAAAAAGAAAGTAAGAAAGAAAGAAAGAAAGGAAAAGCCCTTCTCTACCCAGAACTCTTCACTGCCCAGAGGCCGTGACCATCTACTTGAGTCCCAGAGCAGCGATGAAAGTTGGGCTTATGACCAAGGAAGAGGCATCGCTCCAAGAAAGTGAAACTCTGCAGCTGGAACTCAAGTGCTTTTCCCTCCCTCACACTGACAGTCCTAAATTTTTAAAACCTTCAGAATATGTCCTTACATAACACATCCTTGACTTAAAGCAGCTGTTGCTGGGAAATGATTCTCACCTGTGTGATGCATTAATATTCGACGTCAACAAAATATTACTTAGTGAAAAAGCATTTTGATTTTACTGACCTTTCGTCATGTTTTCCATTCAATTTGCATTAATGCACGAATAAACCAAATAGACATTTCAGACCACCCAGGAAAATAAATAAACAGAGCACACAGACATAACTCCATCTGGGAAACAAACCTTTTGCTCCATAAAGCTAAATAAAAACTAAAATGTTTGCTTTTTTCATAAGATGAATAACCCATAACTATTGATTAATAATAACTGAGCAAAAGACACACACTACGTATGGTAACCTTGAGTGAGACTTTTGTTTTTTTAAATGTTCAAACACCAGAGAATACTCAGCGACTGCATAGGAAAATTGATCACACTTTATTTCCAACACACACAATAAATATTTTCTGACGCACAGCACCTCACACTAAAACATTTTCAGTTCACAATCACACCACCAACCATTCCAAAAAATAATGACCAGTGTTCAGTATTATATCTTTAAAGAGAGTGAACACTGTGCAATCTTTGCTATCCCTTCAAAAACATGGCCGTTATAAAATATGGCAGCTGACCAAGAGAGGGCGCCCCGAGACGGAGAAACAGAATAAAAATGTAGTTACGAAATAATTTAATAAACGGCAACTGATAAATAAAAACAAACTAACAATGCATGTGCTTTATTTCCTGTAAATAATATGCAATAAAAGAGCAGATAAACTGCTTTTGGCACAGGAAAAAGTCACCCAGACGAGGCAGTAGCGATTCCACCAATCACTGATTAACAATATAAATGAAGGACATGTAATTGAACTAATCAGTGATGGTCAGTGGCTGTGGCTTGGGACTCCTTTGAAATCGCCCATGACTATCTGGTTTATAAATGTGCTGTATTTAAGCTAACGCTCCGAATATTGGCTAAAAATGAAGAATGATGAAGTGCCCCCCTGAAGAAATTCACCAGCAGCCGCCACTGGCTATAACCCACAGCTGAAAACGACCAATATAAATGCAGGAGAGAACGATGTGATGAATGTGTTCAACTTGATCTTCTGTTTTGAAATCACTATTTCGAGGGCCAAAAAAGGCATCTTGGGGATGTGGCTGACAGTTGCCTTAGTCTGGTATCCAAAACAACAATAGACATCAAGAGCTTGAAGGATTATCTGGTCTAATGAGAGATAGCACAGTAGATCGCTATTTTGCATGTATGCAAACAGCATACAAGCCGTGTCCTGTAAACTGTAAGACAAAAATAAATATTGTGTGGCTTATCTTTCATAAACATGTCCTGCTCAGGCAGTTAAATGTGAGAAGGCAAACATCTACATGTCCAAAACAATAGTAGTTTTCAGGATATGGAGCATTGATGGTTAAAAATGGCTGAGTTTAACAGCCTTGTCCACCAAGTCAGAAAAGTACATCTCAACACAGACTTCACTGAAAGCAACAGAAAGACTAAACGTCGTGCTGCGTTTTTCTCCACAGATCTGCTCGCTGACCAAGGGGCAATGGAAACGCTGCCATTTCTCAGCCACAGATCATTCTACAAACACTGTGCTGCATGCATCTGATCAGGATGAACAGTGTGATTCTGAAAATTGGGCCCAGAGGGGACGGACTCAAACAAGAACAAAGTGTTTCTTGGGTGTTTTATTCAAACAGCCTGCGATGAAAGTTCACTGCAGAGAAACATTTCCAAGGAACGAGACTGAACAAGTGGGGAAGCATTAAGATGGAAATGAAACTGTAGGTTTAAGCGCTGGTAGCTTAGAGGTTAGAGAGGCGGATCAGAGGTTCGAGGGGTTCAAATCCCACTGCTGACGAGTTACCGGGGCGAGTCACTGAGCAAGACCCTTGACCCCCCCCATCAGCTTTCTGGGCGAAGTACCGCTGCAACCCCCTGCTCCGCTTATAGTTAAGGTTAACCTTGGATAGGATAAGTTCAACGCAGAGATTTCCAAGAAAAGAAGTGTAACTGCTGCTTTAATGGATCCCAGTACAGCCGATACTGAGGCCATTTTTATATATCAGGGCAAATAGAGGAGTGAGATTTACTTCATTCAAATAATACCACTCTCTTACAGATAGTAAAACAATAAGACCTTTTTGTGTGTGTGTGTGGAGGGATGTGTGGGAGTGAGTGTGAAACGTACCCCTGTCCCGGGTCGAGAGCGATTGCCCGTGGATGTTCCATGCCTCCGGCGATCAGAGTGGTGCGCATGTCTCCGTTCAGCTTGGCCACCTCGATCTGGTCCAGATTGCTGTCAATCCAGTACAGTTTCCCGGTAATCCAGTCCACAGCCAGACCTTCTGGGGTGGCCAAGCCGTGCTGCACGACCACCTCGATCCCGATCACTCCTGAAACAATATTGGCAGCATGTGTAGTTTGCAAAAAAGAGACACTGTAGTCAAAAGTGGTAGGAGGTTTTCTTTCCATTTTTTTTGTGTTGCTCAAGAAAAGTTTCACAGGCCACAACGGGAAACTGAAGAAATAGAAAAGGAAGATTTCTTTAAAAACAGACCTCCATTAAGTATGCAACAGACTTCTTAAGTGATATTTAAAAATCCAGATGATCGCAATGATTCCTGGATGCCTGGGTTATCGTTTAAGTCTCACAGAAAGGTGGAACAGGTGCGGCTCAGGAGTGATTTGCGCTGCACCACAGAGAAAAATTAAAGGCAGAGAAACCCTGGATGTGCTGCCGCCCACAAAAACACAGAGCCAACAAGAAGTTCTGATTCATCACTTTGAGAATCAGTACTCCAAAAACTGAGGACAATCATTTCTGCAGTGTGCTTTAACATTCGACAACATGGATTGTTTTTCTTTTTTCTTTTCCCCACAAAAAAATTCAACCGTTATCACCTTAGATTTGCATTTTGGTAGTTTTGGAATAAAGTGCAAAACATTAACATTAACACTGGAACATACTTAGAGTGCATGTTTGGATGCTTACCACCGGAGTCTGAGAGTTTTCCTCTGTAAATCTTATCTTCCACGACGTCCGTCCAGTAAAGGAGGCTTTGGTTAAAGTGAAAGTCCAGAGCAATCGTGTTCCTCAGTCCTGGAACCAGCAGGTTGTAGTCCCTCTTGTGAAGGTCTATTCGTCTTATCTCATGCCGGATTGAAAAGATGATGAAAGCCTCGAATGGATCTGCTCAAAGAGACAGAGGAAACAAGCAAGATGGCTAATCTTCCACAGCACTACATTCCCATACATACGTTTCCAGGACGGCTTTGTTATGACTGCTGTGTCAGTGAGAAACCGCTTCAATATCACTAATGCAAAACGTCGAATAATCACACTTGATGCATCTTCTGAAACTGCTGAACCAAATAAATATTCTCCTTGTTCAGAGTCAGATCAGGACGAGGCAAGCATGAATTCTGATCAAAATTTCAATCAAATTAGAAAGTACTGTTTACATGACCCACTTCCAATCGGTGCAGCATCTAATCTGTTTATTCTATTTATGTCATGCACAGCCACTGTGTGACTCTCATTTGGGTCACAAATACACCTCTCACCTATTGAAACACAGTCTCTATAAAAAAACATCCAGAGGTGCCAAGCAACAAGAGGACCAGATGATTTAAGTTGTGTAATGTGTTCTGTGGAGCCTGTAAAGATGCTTTTTCTCGAATGTACAGCCCACATATGCCTGACTAGATTAAAGACCTTGGGAATTTGGAGGCTAATTCAGCAGTCATGTTATTCAAAATATTCCTGGATTTTTATTTTTCTTTCTTTGCAGTGTGGCAGGGGGCTGCCAATCCTGAATACCGATTACTTAACAGAGAACAGTGAATAAAGCTGCCATGACGGGTTGTATAAGGTCTACAAAAGTATTTAGGGAGCGTGCACATGGCAAACCTGCTGCCACATGCATGCCAGGATTAGAGTCTCCCCGAGCAAAATGCTGCCCGGAGCATCATGCTGCCTCTGCCAGCCTTCCCCCCCCACAGTGCATCCTGCTGCCATCTGTTCCCCAGGTATACAGCACAAACGCACCACGCTGTCTACATGACTCATCAGGCCAGACCACCTTGTTTTCCCCCCATGTTCCAGCTCTGCTGCTCGTATGGCCGCTGCAGAGCATTCGGCGGTGGATTGGTCTGCCTCCATGTAGCATGCTGATGCACTGTGCGCTCTGACGCCTTTATATATCAGCTGCCATTACGGCTTTTTATCAATTTGAGGTACAGCAGCTATTCCACACCACTTTTATTTCCCACACATATCAACGAGGCCCGTGCACCCATGAACCTGTCACCGGCACCTTGGCGCTCGATCCCCAGATTGCTTTCAGAAAGTAATACTTTCTACCAGTAACACCAACCACCATCCCAGTTCCGTATTTGTTTCAGATTACTATCCGTTTTATTTCATCGCACTGCTTCCAAAGCAACCTTAAACTATTATTGTTTTCTATCCCAATACACTCAGTCCTGTGGCTGATGTCTTTGTAACATAAAAATCAATGTTATTCAATGCATCTCTCATTGTTTTTTCTGTGTATCTTGTACCTTATAAGAGCAGTGTATCTTTTATTCAGCGTGCTAAAACTGGTTAGCATAATGTCTAAGCAGACGGTAACCAAATGAATTGATTTGAGATCAAAGCAAACCTTTTAGTCTCGCTTCTTTTAATATTTTAATGTAGTTGGCTGTAATATGGGTTCTCCATTACCCTGTGAACTTTTAAATCACACAAGGTCAACTTCATGCTTAGGCAATATTTATCAGGCTTCCTGACCCACATTAGTGAAAATGCCGCCCTTCGTGCTCACTCTGAATCCTGCAGTCCTGTTTTTTTTTTTCCTTATCACAATTGTTAGTAGCTAGTTTTACATGAACGTACTGGAGGTTGATTTCCATTTCCATTAAGCTGCCGCAATTTCAAGATCCTTTCCTGTTCAAGCGTCAATGGGACACTTCCATGAAACAGAGGCAAAATTGATGTTGTCGCTCCTAACTGTGCAGCGGTATTAGTAAAATGTGCCTGGGAATTGAAACCATTGAGCTTAATTTGCTCCCAAACAGTCATTTCTCTCGGTTTCCTCTCAGCTTGATGTGCTGAGAAGACAGCACGCCATCAGACGTACCTCACTGGTTTATAGCACCACGTGGTGCACATTTGTATGCATCACTTGCAGCCAAACCAATTTGTTGCTAAACACTTTGGGACTCAACACATTACATTTATCCATTCTCTGAAAAAGTAGATACATTTGTAAGCAGTCTCTTTTGAGAAATAAATTTTGTAGGGTCTCTGAGAAGTTGCTAAATCGGGTGACAAGTTGCGAAAGTGGGGAAGTGTGCCTGCATACTGAGCTTCTTCAGCCTTGCCCTCGGAGGTTTAGCTCAATCAGTCAGATTATTTCTGCCTCTGTTGCAGCGCCTTTTTCTTCTTCTTTTTTTTTTTTTTCCTGAGAAATGTTTGCACTACAGAAACTCCAGCTCTGCCAGACCTGGACAATTGCACACAACCTAATGACACACGCAATATTTCAAAAGTGGGCTTTTTTTTTTTTTTTGCAGGCCTGGACCTCCCAGCGCACTAAATCACCCTTTAGGGAGGAAAACAGTTTGCACACAAATATAATTAAAACTGTGTCCTTGCCTCGGTGACATATTTCACTGGTGTAACCCAACTGGCAACAATGCTTCTATAGAGAGAAAAATGCAATTTTGTCCCCAACGAATATTTTATTACCAAGATGTGAAAAGGTAGAGAAAAAGGAGACATGTACCCGAGACTTCACTAGAAAAAAAATAAAAAAAATAAAAAAAATCCAATAACACTTTTTTCAAGATTAAACTGGAATGTTTGTGTTTGCATGCATAATTTGATTTATGGCAAAGCTATAGAATTCAGATCGGCTTCCAGGGAAAATTGTCTCCTCTTTTCCCCGTGTTAATGTAAGATTAGAGCTGCGACTACCATCAATCTTGGAGTGAAATAGAAAAGCAAGTAATCAAAACGAGGTCCATAAATCTGAATGTGACAAGCCAGCAGCATGTGTATAACTATTGTACTTCAAACGCTTCCACGCACTCTCATCAAATGGATTATTCAGTAGCGGCAATCACAACGGAGGAAAGTTTGAATTCATAATGTGATAGTACTCCGCTGAAAACATTTGTGTTTATATGGAATTGGGCCTGAGGTGAGTGTCTGCACAGCTGAAGAGGAGCAAACCTCTGGTGGATGGAGGATGGAGCGCACGCATCCTTTACGCAGCATCAGAGCAGATAAAAACAGACAGGACTCATCGCAGAGGTGCCTCTTTGGGTTTGACACTGATTGAATTTGACCTGACAGTGCTCTAAATCACCCTCTATTACTATTCTTCAAACCACCTCTCCACTTTCTCAGCACAAACACAGCCGCTAACGGGGAGAACCTCCCAACTCTGCGGTTCGACTTCTACTGTTTTCCCTCTCAGCCTCAGCCATGTGTGGTGCAAATCCTGCATTAATAAGTTATGGCTAAAAGTCATTCTTTCATTAACTCGCAAGCCCTGAAGCGGTGAGTTCAACTCAGAACCCAAAACCGCAGTACACCAGAGGATGAAATTCATTATTGCTGCAGACACAAGCGCCCCGTACTTGAAGCGTCGCGGCGGCTGCGAGCGCCGGAGCAAACGCTGGAAAAAGCCGGTGGTCTGTTACCTGCGCTGTGACAGCTGTCTCCGTCCGAGTCCAGCACCCATCCCGGGTAACAGGAGCACTTCACCGTGGTCTTGTACTGCTCACACACCTGGCTGCACTTCAGGTGGCGGCTGCAGTAGTCCACCACCTCGCACGTCTTGTTGCTGGAGTCCAGGTGGAGCCCGGGGGGACACGAACACACCACTCCTTTCCCCGGCGCCACCGTGCACTGGTGGCTGCAGCCCCCTCTGGCTACCAGACACATATCTGTGGCAAAGAAAGGTCAGAGGCTCTTAGAAACCACACAGTGACACGGCAAAGGGAGTGAGATCTGGGAGAGAACATGGGAGGAAACAAGCTAGCTGTGAATACGCAATACTTTGTATTTGCACCGAGGAAAACATGCAAAACAAAGTGCAGCTTCAAATTAGATCTAAAGATCATATGCAAGACCGTGTCTTTCTAATCTAATGATGAGGATAAAGGTGTTGTACAATGAGGGAGCTTCTATACAGCATGGATTTGTGGGGGCCATTTGTGGCTTTCACCACCTTCACTGCAATGAAACAGGAAAAAGAACATTAAGTCGTGTTGCCTTCAGAGGTAACACAGAGACAGACATGCCTTGACTTCATGTTCTTTCATCTTTCTTTAAAGCTGTTTGTTGCCTTACACATCTGGTTCCTGTTAGAAGCTGCCAGGTGGAAAAAGAAAAAATAATGAAAAAAAAAAAAAAAAAAAAAGATTTCTGTGATTTCTCTTTTCTACCATGATGACGACCGTCTATTTTTCAGACCAGGAAAAACGAGCTGTGCTCTCTCACACAGAGGGCAGACTGATTACATGTTCACGGTTTTTAATGACAGGTATGATTCCTGCTCAACTGGCGCAAATCAATCAGACCATCAAGGTCCCTCTGAAATTGCAACATAATAATCCAAGAGAAGACAGGAGCTCTCTTTTCAGCAACAGAACCACTCGAGGGTCCTGGAAGACCCCCGTGGGTCTCGGTTAGTGACGCTCCAGAAAATGAACCTTTGCACTGCACACTCCAAGGAATCATCTGGCTCCATTAAATATCCTCTATTCCCTCTGACACTGTGTGCTGGACAAACACTTGCACATTTACCATCATCATGTTTCATCTCTCTGGCTTCTAAGCAAGGCTTAGAAACTTGTTGGTCTCTCAGCTGAAGGATTTGAGGAAGAGCTACGTGGAAGGAGTCCGGTGAGAGATATTCTATATAGTCAGTGTCCCATGGTGTGCAAAAGATGAAAAGATAAAGGTGAGCAATATCACAAGGACTATGAGATGGCTGAGAAGAAAAAATACACAATAAGAACAGTGGATGAAAAGGTTCCATATTTACAAATCCGTTACTTACAAATATAACTTTATACATCAGTAAAAATATACACATTTTGGAGATGAGTTACAGTTTTTTACATTTAATGTAAATGGATTCATCATTGTTTTTATCAAAGAATATATAAAGCTATTAATGAACTAATAAACTTCTATTTTTACATGAAAAAAAAAAATATGTCTGCGTTTACTGTTCAATACTGCACACTGCAAAGTCATTTTGGCAGCTTTATTCTATCTTTCCTGAAAAAAAAAGTGAGTGATTTTCTCCAGCAGGACAGCTGACTGGACAGCATCCCTCACAGGGGAAGACAGTAAAGGTCAACTTGAATCCCAATGTTAAAATATACAGTCTGCTGAAACAAAGGCTGAGACGTCTCAGTCACGTCTCGGATTTTGGACACTGTGTTGGACTGAATATATTCAGAGATTTAATATCACTGGAAATATGTCTAAAAAGTAGGGTCATCTCAGCGGTTAAAATCAAGCAAAGGGAAATCAGAAATAAAAGGAGCATGGCTGGAAGATATCTGAGGTCTGTCTAGTCAAAAGTCAGCTCTTGGTACACAGCAGTAACTTGGTAATCATATCGGGAGAATGACAAAACAGCTACAGGTGGTGGATGTTGTTCAGCGGCTCCAAGGTTGCATTTCAAATGTGTTAGATGGCAGCAAGGATTACAAGTTAAGGGAGGAAAAGGTGAAGCTGGAGCAACGGTACCTGGAGCAAAACCAGCGAGGAAGGGGCTCAATGTGAGAAACTGTATATAAAACTATGAATACTACACTTGCCCATGTGCCCACGTGTGTCTGGTTACTTCTGTTTAGAATAAATTAAGAGGAGGTGTTTAATTCCATGCACATTTTTCTGTTTATTTTAGAAAATTAAAAGTATTTCTTTAAAAAAAAGTCTTTGTGAACTGTGATGAGGTGATGACTATTGCAAAATGCAAATGTTAACATTCCTTGACTCCAAATTGCCCAAAACTGTGAGATTATGTTCCTATCCCTCTACTGTTTGCCCTGTGATGGACTGGAGACATGACTCTGAATTGGATGATTAAAAGAAGAATGAATGTATTCAGTGTAGCTGCAGAGCTCTACAGGACTGAAAGACCGTTATAAAGTAAAGTCAAGAAGATTGTATTACCTTGCGGTTGTATGCTCTTTATAATTAGTTTAAGCTGATAATGACTTTATATGGAGCTGGATATTCTGATTACAGCTGGTATCACTGCACATGGGCACCTGGGACAAAGTTTTATCCTGATCTTTGATGTTCCACCACTTTGTTGCAAGTTTAAAACTGCTGACCTGTAAATGTACATATTCTGTCAAAGGACGCAGCTAAAGCACACACAATGGGAGGCAAACAGAGAATCCAACTGAATGATACTCTCCACAATCGCCCGCAAAGTGTACCTGCGAGAATAGTCGAGATTGACATTGAGGGTTTCTTAAGCTAACTGCTGCACAGGTTGTAAAAGTGCACTCAGGCAGAGATGACCCGACAATGATCAAAGTGGACAGTTTGAGTCATATTTTACAATATATGTTTTATATATACATATATAGCAAAAATGAAAATACCATGGTGACATTTACTTTTAATAATGCCAGAGTATATAAAAGAGGTTGATGTTTTGATGACTGGGCAACGGTGAGGTCTGTATCCAGATTGCTTCTGTTCATCAAGCTTCTCCGTGTTCTGGAGCTTATGGTCTCAATACCATGAGGTATTCAGTACTGACATTATGAAATGGCACAAACATATTTCTGATAAAGAAACATAAGAAGTTTTGACATTTACACATAAAACACCTTACCACAGATGGGTCCTTCATCGGAGCGGTCGGCGCAGTCCACCTTGCTGTTGCAGATCTTGTCCGGAGTGAGGCAAACGCTGCTGTCGTTGGCACAGGGGTACTTGGGGGGCTTACAGACTGCAGACTCACAGGACTCCTCATCTGAGTGGTCCTCACAGTCGATGTCTCCATCGCACACCCAGCTCTTCGTGATACACTTTCCTGCAGATTCATGGGAGAACACCTCATTTTAGCAAATATCTATAGAGCTGATGTTTGCTTATACGAAGTGTGTTGAAGTTGTGTTTTGAACAGCTGATTGCAACTCAAGCTGACCAGCACCGTCATCGCAACCCTGTGTTGCTGTTGCATGCTGGGGCAGCAGACTGAGTGTGGTCAACACCAGCATCAACAGCAGGAGCGCCTTCAGCAACAGATTAAAACCACCAAAGTGTCCAACAGCGAGCCACTGGAGATCCTTCCTTCCTGTGACACTAAGACTATAATTCCACCTTGTAAATAGTGTTTTTTGTGTTTTCCTGTTGATTTAATCCTTCTATGTCTATACCAATCACTACTTAGCCCTTTGGAGATATTTAATATTACTTAATTGAATTCTGTCATATTGATATTTTAACAATATGTATTATGCATTATTTTCTATATATAGCTACAGCATTCTATCCTATTCTATCCTAGTCTCATTCCCTCACAATGTGCATGCAACAGCAAAACTGCCAAGTGTTTCTCCCCGAGGACCAAGATCAACAAGCTCCATTTCAGCTGCTTGCTAAAATGCTCAATTTGATGAAAAAAAAAGTCAGCAGAAGATCAATTTCTACACGCTGACACCTGCACTGGAGAATAATTTGTAATTCCCCAACTGGAGTCAGAATCGGGTACGTGGAAACCAAAGACGGGGGCGGCGGAGAAAACAACACAGACACCAGGAAGCATTTTTTTTTTTCCCTCCTTTCTTTACCAGGTGAAGTTTGTATCGCTGCATATTCCAGTTGTGATGTTCTCCAACCCCGAGACATCAGAGCATTTTCAGGTCCCACTCCCGTGGTGCCCACTCAGATGCCCGATCAAACTGACGTGGGAGGCTGAAGCGACTGCTAACAGCATGTGTGTGTGTGTGTGTTCGCTCAGGTGTTTGAAGATGCATTTGTCTTCATCTGATTTTGAAGCTTTCCAGTTGTCCTTGTAAAAACTGTCATGTTGCATTTTAAATCAACCCTTTAGGCTCCTGACATGACTCGCGGTGTCACAACAGTCACAAAAGCAAACACTGAAGCCTTTTCAGGCACGCGGCAGCAAGACGCTGAAGGATGAATCCAACTCCACCGGACTGTGTTTTCAGGCAACGCACACCGACAAGGAGATGAATCACGTGTGTAATTGAATTAATGAGTCCCGATTACTGCTATTTCACCTTGAATGACACAGTGAGCAAACAAAAACAAATAAAGTCTGACAAGTCTGTGGAAAGTAGAGGACGGGCTGGTCATGTGAATGAAGAAGGACAAACATGGTTTTATTCAGAGAGTGGGAGGCACAAAAGGCAAAGCAGTACTTTTGAGCGGGATTATTAAACATACCCGTTGCTTATCATTCTGAGCGCGAAATACATTTTTAATGTCCCGTCCGAGTATAAAAACGCTCACTCAAACGTCTAAAAGTTTCATCTTTAATTCAACAAAACTGCAGCATACCCACAAATGACTTTTCTACACAGCTGGTTACTTTTGTTTTATACTTAAGTCGGTCCCTCCTCTATGCATGGATGAAGATTTACTTTTAAATAATACATAAGGAAATGCATTCTTTTTTTTCTCACTATCAGGGTTGCTAGATTCAAGAAGCTCTCTCGGCTTTAGCATCTTCTCTACATGATGCTGTTTCTGTGTTTGAGGTACTCTACCTATTCCTGTTGAAAAAGAAAAGCCCTTTGATGTCTATTTGGCATATTTAACACAAATAATCATCACTCCAAGACTGTTTATGATATCAGGAATATTCAAACTCTACCAGAATGCTGAGAAAAACAGCTCAAAGCCCTACGGCCTCCAAAGCCCCAAATTAAGAACGTCTGCCTTTGTTGGTGTTTTACCCTTTATATATATTTGGAAATGCACCCAAACACACACCTTTTAATTTTGGATGATACACACACAAACTGGTAATACATCTCTATTTCCTCCTAATCACTGGTGACTGCCTCGATGGGCCCTTTCAGAAACTGTGTTTGAAAGCTCCCAGAGAGAGCGCTGTTCTTCAGGGGAGGACCGGAACGAGCCGCATCAGGCGCACAGAGGTGTGACGCTGCAGAATTAGAGTGAATAATAATTGTGTGGTCTAACTAGCTTGTCGCCATGCAGCAGCACCTCCAATCTTGATAAAAACGTCAGAGTAAGGGGGGAGCTGCAGGGCCGAGGACAGACGGCCGCTGGATCTCCTTTTGATCTTATAACTTCAATTTGCTCAAAGGACAAAATGTACGTTGGGTACGTGGAGTGTTTATTCACCGTGCGTTAAGGCTCTGGTCCGATTGGTTAAACATTCAGACACAAACTGGGTTTTGATCTCTCTGCTTTTAACCTTGAGCTGGATTTCTGGATGCAACTTTTCAAACAAAATCAACTGTTGAACACAAACTTGTCTTTGAGGACTTTCTCGTAGATTTTATGCAATGCTGAAAAAACTGAGAGAATTCTCCACAATTAAAATTCAAATATGAATCTGAACCTTAAAGGACGACCAGACATGAAGACTCACACACAAGAGGAACACAAACAATAGACATAGTC
Organism: Salarias fasciatus; assembly: GCF_902148845.1. Lineage (NCBI taxonomy): Eukaryota > Metazoa > Chordata > Actinopteri > Blenniiformes > Blenniidae > Salarias > Salarias fasciatus. The sequence goes on from NC_043760.1 coordinate 16,330,636, forward strand.
TCATGCACACACAAACAGTTTTTTCTTTTCTTCATTATTTTTTCCAGTCTCTAACCAAATATCTAATTTGACTTTCTCACTGTCCTTCAAACTTAAACTTCTCTCAGGGGAATGTTGCAAAATTTACTGACTCGACTTAAATTTCACTTCACTCTACAAGCCTCAGGATCACATTTGATAAACAGACCAGCCACAACTTTCACTCTCCGCTTCCTAATGAAGTGTAGATTTTTACTACGGCAGCATATGCAGACGTTAGACTTTACTTGAAACAGCCGACGGCCGCTTTCCAACGTCTATAGATAAAAAGGCCGAGCCAGCCTTCAACGTCTGAGTTAGTGTCCTGTTTGTGCGCTGCGTTCACTACCTGTATCCTTGCAGGTGAACTTGGCCTTGGGGTCACACATTCTCTTGGTGCCCTCGCAGTCTTTCTCGTCGCTGCCGTCCTCGCAGTCCTTGTCTCCGTCGCACCTCCAGCGCTCAGGGATGCAGGTCCCGTCCGTGACGCAGTGGAACTCGTCCTCGCTGCACTCGATCACAGATGGCGGCACTGAGGCAAAAGACATGCTGACAATCAATGCTTTGCATGTCTACAGCATGTCTTTACAAATACCTACTTTATCTTCAGTTCATCCTAAATAAAGTTTAGTTTGAGATTTATAACTCAAACTATAATGGGACGGTTGATTCTCAACTGGTGGAGTGGTCTTCTCTCAGTCGGAAGGATGTTGATGGATTCCCCATCTCCCTTGATCCACATGTCAAAGTGTCCTTGAGCAAGCCACTGGACCCCAAACAGCTCCCGGTGGATGGAGTGAGCACCTTGCATGGCAGCCACACTCAATGGAGGGTGAATGTGTGTGTGAATGGGTGAATGTGATTGGTCGTGAAAATTGCTCTGGGGACCATTCAAGCAGTGGAAAAGCTCTATTTAAGTAAAATCTACTTCCCATATCGTATCAACAGCTAGAGAGCCATTGCATTATAAAGGAAATGGAAGGGCTTTGCTATCTTTGAATCTTCTTAGGAGATTTGACTTAAAACTTAAAAAAGACCTTAGCATGCCAACGGTACCAAAACAACTCCTGTAATCTTTTTTGGTGATTCATTAAAGTTCGTAGCTGTAAGAAGTTGTGACTTCAATAACTAATTAGTTCATTAGGTTGGAAACTTTTAAAATTAATTGAAAAAATACTTTTTAACCAAATATCATTCCAACTATTGTAACTGAAATGTCGTTGTTAGTCCCTAATGGGGAAAGTTTGGCATTAGAGTTCTTATGCTGTACTTTGAAATGTGGGGCAAAACTTAATCTTCCACCATGAAGCAAGAAGTGAATATCAACTGTTGCAAATCAGTTGTAATTACATAGTTCTGAAGCAAATAACATCAGGACAACAGCATTTCCAGCAAAAACATAAAAAGCAGACACACGCATTAGCTTAAGCATGCTATCGCGCAGTCGGTAAATACAGTATGGTGATTTGAATACGATTAACTATTTGCTTTATACATTGAAGTCGAACCAGCAAAAAAAAAAAAAAAAAAAAAAAAAAAAAAAACATTTCTCGAGCAGCTGAAGCAAAGCTGAGACAAATTCAGCCCCCCCCCCCCCCCTCCGGGGTGACGGCAGAATCAGACACGGGGGAGTGGAGCAGCCTGCAGTTCCCATCAGGAAACGGTTTGATGAATAGTTTACACATCCCAGTGACAAGCAAGTGAGCTGTGAGTATTTCTAGGAGCTTGCATGAGGTTTCTGCGGTAATTAGATTAAATGATTCAGCTCCTGATGGTAAAATTCTCCCGAACGGAGACGTGCGAGATAAGATTTTGTCACACGCGAGTGTGAAAACAAAGTTAGTGGACTCGAGCTGATTAATTGTTCAACTTGTAATTAAAACACCTGCATTTAAACAGTGATTTGAATTGCAAATAAAGCCATTTGCGCACTCAAACAGATATAAAGGCGAATGTGTGCTTATCAAAGTGCTGTCATCAGTCCCTCCGTGATGGCTCCATCTAAAATAGGGGATGTACAAAAACACTACTGTCATTGTCTTCTGAAACACGAACAATAACATTAGTCATCTGACGCTGGAGGGGATGTGCTGTTCTATCTTCTGTTTATCTGACTCGACATCAGGGTGTAATTAGTGAAAGGAACGGAGGGAGACATCTTTGGCTTTAGATGATTTTTTTTTTCATGAAAGACCTTCACTCAATGTTTATATTGATCACATTCCTAAAACGGAATACTTAGGTGTAAAACTATAAATATTACCAGTTTGGCCTTTATGGGCTTTATATGAAGACCGAGGAAGTTGGAAGTTTCAGACAAAAATCAGAGCCTGAATGGCACTAATGGTTAGAGAGTCTTTCTTACATGCAGCTCCACCTCTGCAGGTGGTGTTCTCGTCGCTGAAGTCCCCACAGTCGTTGTCACCATCGCAGGCCCAGTGGTCCGGGATGCAGCGGCCGCTGGTGCACTGGAACTGGGTGTTAGCACAGGACTGGATGCATCCCGCTTCATCGCTGCCATCTCCGCAGTCGTCATCTAGACACAAACACAAAGAACAACCTGTGAGCTGGATTCCCACAGCGTGAAGGTCTGGAGGGATCTTTAACGCACCTGAGTCGCAGTGCCACTTTACGCTGATGCAGCGTCCATTGGAGCAGCTGAACTGGGTGAGGGGGTCACAGGTCGGGAATGCTGCAAGGATTTGCAAACAGGTAAACATCAGATGTAAGGGAAAAAAGAAAATCCGCAACCATAATCTGCAAATGACAGATGATAGAGAAGATATAAAATGCATCCAAGTTGCTATGATCATGAAAAGTCTTTCAATAGAGGAAAAAAAAGTACACTTTAAGAGTTCTCTTTTGCATACTGAGATTGAACAAGGTGTTATTACAGGAGTCACGTCTGAACTTCACAACTCCGAGAATCTACATACCTCAACCAGACAGAAACTTTCTATTTCAAATGAAGCAAAATCATCTCATTGAATCATAGCTGTTGGAATTCACCTTTTGTCCACCACGTATATATGCACAGACCTTCACTGTTATTCATTCACACCACTCCGAGATATCAAAATCAGGAACAAAGACTTGTGCATCAATCACGTTACCGTACTTGAAATATTTCAATCTTATCTGCAGAGCTACAGATTCTTTCAGATTCTGTCATCTAGATGGCCCTGGCTGGAAGCTGGAAATAATGCAAAGCTTCTCTTCTGATTCTTCCTTTGGAGGAAACGAAGCCTTGAAAAACGGCATTTCATACACATCAATTTAAGTTTGTACATTCCATTTCATGTTCAATGACTTCAATCACAAAATGTAATTTTGGAAAAAAGAAAAAGAGTAAAGAAAACATCCGTGACCATGAAACAAAGCACACTCTTTCTATTTCAGGGTCAGACAGTGAGCTTCAAATCATGGACACATCATCACTGATGGTTTTCATGGAAAAACGGGAGGCAGAGACTCTGTACGGCACCATACAGGGCATTGATTTACACAAAAAGTTTTGTCTTTATCTAAAAACAAGAAATAAAATGCCCAATCTCAAGTTTTGAGATGTACTCATTCCATTTTCATGAGGTTAATGAGTTTAAGCTTGCAATATTTGAAAATGTGGAACTAAAATAGATGTAAGTTCGCCTTTTTAAAACACATTATAGAAAAAAAAAAAGAGAATTCTTTTGATGCACCTGAGTTTTACCATTTATAGAGAACCAAATGAATATTTGGAAATGTAGAATATCATCACTGGCGTGTGGCTGAAGATTATTTCAAGACAATCTGTGTATCATTTGTTCACATTTGTACATTTTATAATGGTTAGTTTCTTAATAAGAGAAAGCTGGAAGTGACCATATATGGTAATTTTACAGTTCCACTATATATTTAAGATTAGACTTTCAGCTGTGATAGCTTACGACACTAAAACGACTGCTGCAAGCTTGAGTGAAAGTGTATGCAAATGTCTTCATTTCCACCTCTGTAGCTTTTCCAATACGAAAGCCGACATCCATCACTGTAGCCAAGCAGAGACGGTGAACTGTCCCGATATTCAACAGATTGTACAACATTTTGCTGACGGATGACATCGCCGGGATTGACGTTTGTATTCCCATCAGATATCGGTCCTGTTTCCGATTTTGAGATACCATATATACAGGGCGCCCGAAGCCTTATTGACTCCGGCGTGAAATGCAAGTCCACATTAGAATTGATTTGTTGGCATCTGCTGCCGCCGACTGCCTGGAATACCTTAGGCGCTATAGAGGAGACGTATTATATCTTTATCATACGAGTCCTCTGCAGCTCATTTCCCTTTCCCGACGCATCCGGTCTCACTGACAGCACATGACCGGCTGGAATTTAACATTCTTTAAAAATGAAGCACGCGCATGCATAAATAATGAATGCTTCAAGTAAACAGTGAGTGCTACTAAAAATGAAACACCGGCATTCATAAATAATGATGGCTCCAAGTGAAAGGAGGGCCCCGAGAAAGACACTGTGTGACAACTACTAAACTACTGACAAACAAAATCCAAATTAGTATCAATCTCGGAGGCGGCCACCACTGAGCTTCAGGTGTTCCTAAACCCACAGCAGCTCCGCTGCAGCTCTAAGTGAGCTGCCAGAGTCGCACAGCGGAGCACCTACAGAGAAGTAATGCCTGAGGAAGCTCAGACAACAGTATGGGAGAGAATATGTTTTGCTGCACAGCTTGATTATGATTGAATGAAGCCGAGCATGAACTTTAATTACTGCTTACGCCCTGGCTGTTTGTGACGGAGCGTTGAAGCGGCTTAGAACAGACAAAAGGAAGGCTGAGGCGTCGCTGCGTAGTGCGGCGTTTGGCAAACATCAATCACTGTTAAAGGCTGATTTAATACAAATGTTCTTCAAAGGAAATCTTAAAAACCTTTCGCCCGATCGTTTAAAAGTGCGCTGGTAAGTCACGCAGTTCAATTCTGCTACAGAAAACATATTTCACAACCCAAAACGCTCCTTACCCATGCATAATAAAAGGTTAAATACATCTTCAAAGCACTGGGGCCAACATGGACAGCAAGATATATTCTTCTATTTATTCATGTTTTCCCAGATTAATCCAGAACACAAACTGCTACTTTCACAGCCTGCAGCTGACAGATTGTATATTACCACTGAGACACGACTTAAGAACAGTCAACTACTGTACAGAGAGTGTGCAGTTTACTGTGCACCGCCCCTCCGAGCCTCTGCCTTTCACTGAGAACACGTCTGGCTCCTGGTCCAAAGAACACAACACGGTTTAGACTTGAAACTTTCTAAGCCGAGAGCGGCAATCCATGCACTAGAACTCAATACTTTCACTTCATATTTCCTGGCATGTGTCTGTGAGAATCATGGATCCTGATGCAAAAGTTCCTTCTATTTGAGTGAAGACATGTTGAAGTAATCCTGAAATCAAGAACAAATACACCAAGAGGTTTAATGACACACTGTTGCACCCAGACAGCAGCTCATGTTGCCTAAAGTAGCATAACTTGTTCCAACAGCAGCTGTTTGTGCTCATTTCAGAAGGCTGACCTTCATTATGAAGAGAAGAAACTGCCTATAAGACGGGCGTGTCAAATGTATGGCGCCCGGGCCAGAATGGCCCCGCCAGAGAGTCCAATCTGGCCCAAAAGATGAAATTTCCCCACTGTGAGAAATTATGACATTAATTACATTTTTTTTTTTTTTTTTGGACCAATACGTTATATACAGAGGCATCACTTACCACCGGTCCACTTCAGTCTATATTGTGTGGTAAATGAGGATTACGCTGAAGTAGAACTGTGTCTACATTAAAAGATCATTTCTAGAATTTGACGCGTTATCCTGATGAAAATGTGAACGACCCTCCTGTACTTTGAGCTCCAGCCACATGTGGACACATTAAATGCCTCTGAAGATGTAAATATTGTAAAAGTCCACTGGGGTCTGTAAGTCGTAAAGCACAAGGTGAACTGCTGCATAATATTCTTGTAATAGTAGTTTTTTTTAATTCAAATTTCAGGTCTGTCGTGTGTCGTAAAATAATAGTGTAGTTCCTTATTTACTGGTATCAAGTTCCGCTGTGTGTGGTCCATTAGATGTGGTCAAAATATGCTAATGTCCACTTGCTAAACTTTCTCCACAAAACGTGGTACCTAAAGACCGAGCGATTCAACAGCCTCTCCTCTTTCCAAAGTGGTCTCGCTGTGGATTATACTCCACATTCGCACACGCCGTGAGATTGTACGCCAACACATGACTGCTTTGCTTTGAGCTAAATGCTAGCGTGTGGCTGGAGCTCAGAGATTAAACCAGAATGTGCACCTGCTGCTCTGGAACCACATGCTGCTTTTTTAGCCTCACCGCAGCTTCCTGTCGCTTTCAATCAATGGCCTGACTGTATATTTAGATATATGTTGTATTACAACAGCGTGAAGTGACTGTGGACATAAAATGTGGAAATGTTATTTAACTGAATTCAATTAGAGGTGAAAATAATGTAAGGTCAGGGAGTATTCTCAGCAAAAATGAAATCGAAAGTCACGTGTTCATATTGCCCACCTTTGATCGTCGTCACTCAGTGCGACAGCTGATGGGCACGCTGATGAGTTCTGCATTCGGTATGAATTAAAGTCATGAATCAAGGGACTGGGTTTAATATGACAGCGTGCAGGAAAGGATTTCAGGAAACCATTTACATATTTACTTAATCATAAATCCATCTAATGGGTGTAAAATGGCAAACTCGGGGCGGCACAGAAAAAAAAAAATTCTGGGAATCAACAACATCATAATAAATCATCTGAAACCATGAATGTTGATATATTACACAACAAATGACAGAAAGAAAAAAAAAAAAACACCTGTTATTCTTGTCAGTTGTGCTAAAAATCCTCCTGGGACGGCCACCACCGTCCTCAGGGGACAAACTACATCTGTTCCAAATTTCATAGCAGTCCATCCAAAAGCTGTCAGGACATTTCATGTTGAATAACCGAAGTGGACGAACCAAAAAAACAACAAGTCATTACTTCTCCTGGAGCCGCATCACTACCTGACAAAAACAAAACTCATTGCGTCTGCTGGATAATGAAGTCGGATATGTTGACTGTTGTTTCTCACATAGATGCCTGCAGGCTATTATGCATGAGGTTTCCTTAGACTACCTCATGAAGCCACTGGCTGATGCGGATCACCCCGGCTTCTTTATATCCACCTTGTGAATGGTAGAACAGATTCACTCATAATTTACTTTACGTGCAGAGCAGCCCCGACATGGTCTGCCTCTTTCACACGCACAGTCACACACCAGTGGTGACCGCTGCAATGCAAAGACAGCTGTTCTCTGTCGGTTTTTCCTTGTTTGTACACATGTTGTTGGCATTGCACAGCACACTGCTTCATGTTGAGGCTAGTTTAATGAAAAGCACTTGGTTTAAATAAATCTGTCTTCTGTCGTAGAGTCTGTGGAATGCCATGAAACACACTTCAGCATGTCTGTGCATATTCTCATTTGTCCAGGTAGGAGGCACCTCAACGTAATCTGAATCAATTCAGCTGGACTTGGTCATATGTCTTGGAGAACAAGTCTAGAAAACAGCGTGAACAAATGCAATTAGACATGGAGCGAAACGTCCTCCAAGACATACCGTAAGCCCAAATACAGGCTTCTGTTGGGTGAAATTGCTCTTTAACAACCAGTATATACGCTGGAGTTTAGAGCTTTAAAGAGTAGGAGGCATAGAGGTCGACTGAAACCTGCACAATGGATGTGAAATATGAATCATAGGAAAACAGCACTAATTTGTTTTTGTCTTGCTTTAGACAGTATGCAATGACCTGACATCAAATTATCCAGATCAAGCGTTGTTGTTTTTTTTTTTTTTAATTGATCACTTTGCGGTTAAGAATAAACTTAGCATTTTAGTGTGAAAATGCAGAAGTTGTCATTGAGTTTTTTGAAAGTAAACTGCTAAACTTATCCCAGAGTATTCTGAGGCACAGTTGAAAAAAAAACTGCTTATGTGCTGCTGTTTTAAATAAAGAAAGAGAAGCAAAGATTATTAACTGTGAGAAAGTGTTTACTTTCAGTTTCATCATGAAGCTGGTTGGTGTGTCACATTGGCCCCCCAAATAAAATAAAATAAAATAAAATAAAAATAGCAGTGCATCCACACAGTGTGACATTTGAATGCCATTTGGTGAAAAGTCATGTATGACTCACTGCATGATAGCTCATCAGACATGTCTCCGCAGTCGTCGACTCGGTCGCAGCTCCAGGCTCGAGGGATGCAGCGTCCGTTCTGGCAGGAGAACTGGTCGGCTTTACAGGGCTGGGCTGAGGAAGCGAAGAGAAGAAAACCCCTTTAATTCAATCACGCTGGCATGAGTCGGGGCCGTACGTGAAGAACAGCTCGAACGCCGACGCGTCCGTCGTCTGCCTGCTGTAAACTTTTCATCACTCAATCACACAGTAAAGCGTGGAAGGTGAGACGGCCGGGGGAAAACGTGCTGTCAGTAGCATACTGGTCTTCACGCACATGACGGAGCAGAAGAGACGTCTGGCTGATGTGGGATATGCACGTCAATCTGCCAATGCGGAGGCATTCATCATCCTCTAAGGCTAATGCTCACTGATTGATCCTCTGAGGATAAAAAGCTCCTGAGAGGGACCGCTGAGGATATGGGAGGCAACTCGACACATCAGAGCTGCATTAAGGAAGCTCTAGTGAAGGAAGACAAAGTAATAAAAATATGTCAGAGATGAATCACTGCAGCGAGTCAAAGATCTTTGATTGCTAAAGTCATTTTCATTTAATCATCTCTGGTTTCACCGTTTTTCATTTCAGCATTCGTTCAGTTTAAATTGTTTAAACGTGGACTCCAGCTTTGCCAGGTCATAACTAATCAAAATGGATTTTGCACACGTCTAAAACCACAATTAAATCCTTTTTTGGCTCCTCAAACAAACTGCAGAAACTCGCCATGTCAGTCAGAGTGGGTGTGTCCACCGAAGTTTGGATTCATGGTCATGTTTTTGGTCGATCGGTAGTCAGAGGGGGTTTTCGCACCAGTTAATGTGAACCACAGTGCAAATCTAGTGCCCGATGAATTGTAAATGAGCTGCAGTAGTTTGGGGTTGGCTGTTTTCACACTGACTTTTCCCTCCTAGACTAAAATGTTGCACTGACAGCGTCCTGTTTCCGTGACTACGAGGATACGACCATACAGGTAATGTCACGGTCATGTCGTCCAGCCGTTACAGTCTGGACTAATCATACACAGAACTACTCTTGCATGTTGTGGATAACTCTGCAGTGTTTATCGGACTAAAATCAGCTCCAACTCGCGGCATAAACAAGCATTGTGTCACATCACATTCAGCCTGCAGCACAGCTGGACTACACTCACTCCTCAGGACGCTCGCAGCTCACCAGGAAACTCAACTTCACCAGGAAAACAAAAAAAAAAATGGCCGATCTGCAAGCGCCCTGCAAGGCAGTCTGGGATGACTTCCAGGAAAATAAAAGGTTGAGAACCACTGATCTACGGTGGAAGAATGAGAGAGATAAAACAAGTTTTGGCTGCCACAGCAGATCATGTGATTATCATGATTGATTTTACCGTGGATGCCCTTCCCGATGCAACCTGCGGGCCTTGCTGAGGGAAACCACAGTATCAGCCCATTTCAAGGGGTATTCAAACAAGTGAACAGTTGGCAAAGCCGCTTCTTTCAGCTCTTGGCCACCATTGTTTCTTTTTCATGGTAGAGGAATTCAAGTCAGAAAATTATGGAACTGCAGCCAAATGACAGCTTGAATAAAGCCGACAAAACAAACCTGAGCATGTGCTGTTGGCCTCGTCCTCATTGTTTTCGCAGTCGTTTGTTCCATCGCAAAGCCATCTTTTGGGAATGCAGCGGTTGTTGCTGCATTTGAACTGATCAGCGGGACAGGTATGATTATCTGTAAAGAGGTAAAACAGACAACAGTCAGCCACTGATCTCACAGCAATAGCAATTAATAAATCAGTCAACAGTAGATACGGAACATTTCTTCCCGTGGAGAGCTAAAACCTGATGTTATCATTTAGTGGTGGGCATTTCTAAAAGATAAAAAAAAAAAACGTACACTCCACAGGGATAATACAGTCAGCTGTGGTTTCTTTGGGGTTTTTTTTAATTAACTCGTCCCCTGTATGGTGTCCAGATAAAGCTCCAAATTACCCATTTAGATAAATTATGGGGAAATGGATGACGTCAAGGCTTGACAAGCTGATTTCAGAATTTGGCACAAAGGAATCAGGGAACAATCAATTTTACAGCATTGACAACAACTGGCACAACTTCACTTCATTAAGTTACAAACACTTCCTCTGATCTTCATCCATTAAAAGAGAGTCACGATTTAACTCTGGTTATCAAAGGCTCAGTCTTATTTAGTGAGAAAAAAAAATCCCATTTTTCCACATTGAGTTCTGCTTGCTGAAGTTTGAGTTTGTGTCACTGGCAATAATATTTCATCAATGACACTCCCTTTAACTGTCGGAAATAATGTGATTCCAGTGACAAATGAAACATTCTTTCTACTCTATACAGCAGAACAGAAAGTTCATACTTTCAAATTCAGTTTCATCAATCACAGGTGGAACAAAATCCTCAATAGAAGTGAAATATGACACATTTCATCCTCCTCCATGTAAGCAGGAGGATTTTTGTGAGACAAACCAGTTCGCCACTTCTCGCTTCCATTAAGAGTCAAGTTTACTAAATACATACATTTGAGGTCAAACAGTGACTCTGAGTTGAGTTGACTTGAAGTATGAGTGACTGTGTGTGTGTGTGTGTGTGTGTGTGTGTGTGTGTGTGTGTGTGTGTGTGTGTGTGTGTGTGTGTGTGTGTGTGTGTGTGTGTGTGTGTGTGTGTGTTTGTGTTGTGATTGACTGGTTCCAGGTGCATGCTGCCTTCAACAAAATTCAAAATTCACCTGGCATTGGTGCCGGCGCTATGTGACCTTAAGACTGATACAAATATAGAGAAGATGAATGGATGGATGCATTGTGAAGCCTCCAAAGCAAATCTTTATTGGCTGTTAAGTTCCCAGCTGTGTTCCCTCTGCAGCATAAACTGAATAAACAGACTAAAAACTGGCCAGGGGTATATCAGCATCATACTTTCGTAACAGGATGCGCGTTTTGGGCTTACTGAAAACATGCGGTGTGAAGGAAGTAAATATTACATCCAAATCTACAATATTTGAAAGATTTAGAAGCAAAAGATTACAATTAAAAAAAAATACTTAGATGCAACTGCATTCTGACTTCACCAATTCATGATGGAAACTAAAGTTTCCAGAAAGTAACAGTGCTTTTCAAGTTCTCAGCGGAATCTTTTGGATGTTTCTCTGCTCTAAATTTAGCCGTTCGTGTTGATTTTTTCAGTGTTTGGAGGGTTTAACCTAAAACCAAAGCACTGCAGTAAACTTTGCTCTGAGCTTTTCTCACATGCGGATAAAAAAAAAAAAAAAAAAGGCTCACAGCTGTCCTTGAATGTCACTTGAGCTGAAAGATGCTGCTGCTACTGCTGCTCATGACCCCAAAAACACAAGAGAGACTCAGTAAAAGATTTCTTTGTTCATCTTGTCACATCGCGCTCTGAAGGGAGAGGCGCACTAACGTAGCAGATGATCATAACGATCCCCAAAAAAAGAATGCACTTCATCCTTTTGTGAAGGCTTAATGGGTTAAAAAGAGGACGACTGATCCTCACTCCAAGACGATCATTAATGTAAACGTTCAGTTTTTAGAATTTGTCTTATTGTCAGTCGAGCGATGCAGCTTCTCAATCATAATTACTGTGAAACATTGATCCATCCAGACATTCATCTTTAACAGGGGTCATGTGGAGTTCATCCCATCATATACATGACTGTATATTTAATATTTATGTTGATATTAAATTAATATGTATGTGCCATTAACAGGCTTTTTATCTGTATAACCATATAAAAAGCTCATATTTATTGTCCTGCACCAGGAAGCCTCATAGGAAGCAATGAGAAATCAGTCAAGACTTCTCATTCATCCTTTGAGTTTCACCCTTTAATTAAGAATAGTTCACTTCACACAGCATATTTATAGAAGTCACAAGAGTATTTTTTTCTTTTTTTTTTTAAATGCATTGATTCTCGGTTTGTCTTTAATCCACTCGCAATTTATAAAATCTGTGTAGCAAGCAGACAAGAATCTTATCTTCTTTCTGGTCTTGTCATTTAACTTTAATTCCGTATTGACGATTACAATTAATTGAGTTTCAGAGCTCGTAAATCATTCTAAATAAACAGACGGCAAGCAGAGTCAAGTCAGATCTGATATCTATGTATGGCTTAATTTTAAATCATTTCATGTATTAATCACACGGATTTATCATATATTATCCATATACTTATGTTATCTGAAAAGTGTTTGAGGCTTTACTTGTGTTTTTTCATGTACTACACATTTTCAGAGTGCGATGAACATTAATTTTGCTTCACTGAAAACATCTAACAGAGGCAGGTGAGGGTCAATATTCCACCTGAATAACTGAAAAAAAAAAAAAAAATGAACAGTGTTCATCAAATTTATTATAATATTTGATATTACTTCAACATATGGACATTTGTTTGTGTCTGTGAATTGTAAGGCTGCTCAGGTACTGCTGAGCAGCTACTAAGCCAAGTCAGTGTATTAGTACGTACACGGGATCCCAGCTAAAGATCTAATTGATTTTTTTCTTCTGTTTCATATTTTGATCATCCTGGCACATCATCAAATAATGCTACTTTAATACAGTGACTTTTCTAGAAGGGAAAAAAAAGGGGGAGATGGCATCCAGACATGTAACATCACATTTATCCAACTGATTTGTTAAAGAGCAAATCCACTTCAGCAGCAGCAGAAGAACAGGCAGCAGCTTCAGAGGAGGAACGCTGTACACTCCGACATCAATGACATTTAGGAACATAGAAGCTGACAGCGAGAGAGAATTAGCTTTAAAAAGCTTAGGCTGCTCCTCTTTGCCGGCTGCATGTCTGTCTGTGTGTGTGTGTGTGTGTGTGTGTAAAGTACCCGTACAAACAGGACGATACATTTCAATGACAACGCGCAGACGCATGCCGAGGTCCTTACAGCAGCTGTGGCTCTCCTCGTCACTTCCGTCCAGACAGTCGTCGTCTCCGTCGCACTTCCACAGGGCCCGAATGCAGCGCTGATTGTGGCACTGAAACTCATCGTTCCTGCACCGCTGCGGCTCCGAACTGCTGCTGGAAGCATCTGGATGGAACAGTGTAAATCAGACGGCAGACTTCCTGTGACGGTCACGTTCTGGGAAAAGCATCGGCGCGGCCGTAATTGTTAATAATGTCTCTTGACCCTGCGTGTAACAGCTGGGACTTCATTTCTATCTCTGGAAACGCCGGAATAATTCCCCAGCTGTATTTATTTGGCGATTAGTGCATTTGCGTGTAGAGATATAGGATTATTATCTGATGTTTATCCCATAGGGCCGAGTCAGGATTACGGTATACAGGGAGAAGATGATCTTAGGCCTCTTGTTCTATCTGATTCATTACGTCCTCCTACCTGCGCAGGTGACATTGTTTTTCTCCAGAAGCTGGTTGTCAGCACAGGCGCACACTCTGCCTCCTGGGATGGCGAGGCAGAGGGTACTACATCCTCCATAATTCACGCTACATGCGTTGTCACCTGGAAAAACACATCCCAAACACGGTAAGACTTCCTGTTCATTTAAAGCTGCGTTTTCTGAGCCATGCGGTTCTTGTCTCTACTCCCGTCCGCATAATAAACAGAGGGTCAGAAGTCACATTTTACCTGCAAAAGGATTCACTTTAATGACAAAAAACACATTTTCTGGATTAGCAGAGCATGTCAGTGCTACGTGAGTCTTTAGGCGTGTCAAGTGATGCTGTGGGTGAAAGACATTTGACATTTTTATCACTCTTAGAGGAATAATTTGTCTTTTCCTGGACAAAGCTGACATTCTCAGCAGGGGGAAGAAAGTCACACATAAAGTTAAGGCGTGAGACACCTTTGTCACTTTCATTCCGCCTGGAGCACAAAAGCGGCGGCTGAGCCAATGAGATAACGCTTCTGGTTTTGTGAGAGCCAATCAGTAATACTCAGAAACCCTGGACAGTCAATTAATCTCTACAGTGACACGAACAATGGAGAAATGTCCGGCGAATCCTGTGCACAGCGAGGAGCGGGCTGTGAATCCACAAGCCAGCCATTCACCGGAATCGCATGGTGGACAAATCGCATTTCTGACTCCAAATACACAGTTTTTTTTCTGTTCTTGCTTGAAAGCTAATTGCTCCGGGAAAGCAAAATTTGAACAATACCTCTACAACCAGAGCGAGAAGTATCACCATCCTCCGATTTACTCCTGAATAGCGTTACGCCGTGTTCCCTGTGATAGATTAGTTCATGGATTACCACAGAGAGGAATAAGAAAGCAGCCGGCTCCTGCGAGGACCTGCAGTGCTCTCCGCTGACTGTCACATCCGATGCCTCTCCTGTCTGCCGCTTCCACGATGAATCCATCATCATTTCTTACAAAACTGAGCAAATCCTGGTCATCGTATTTTACTTCATAAAGCCCGAGCCCCGGGAGATTTGCAGGCTGCCGTCGCCGCTGATCAATGCGCTGGTTTACGGCGAGGAATATGGGGAGCGCATTCATAATTCCCCGGTGTATATATCATCGAAAGTGCTGTCCATTAAGTGAAAGGGGTTATAGGGGATACAAATGTGTGGACACACAGCACAGAGAGGTTGTGTTTCCAGTGCAAAAGCAGCCACTCTTCCTGTTGGGGAAGCTGCGCTTCAGTGGCTCTGGATAAGGACTGAATAAAGGGAAGGCAGCCAACCTTGCTGACTCTGTGCGTCGTAGACGCGCAGGCCAAACAGCGGCGGTCTCTCGCTCCGCAGCAGAGCGACGTCGCCCGTGGACAGGTCCAGCTGGAAGACCGAGGCGTTCATGTACTCCGTCCAAAAGATGAAATTGCGATAATGAGAAATTCCGAATGGATGGTTCAGCTCTTTCCCGCTGTACACAACCTGCAACACGAGGCAAACACGCGGCATAATCAAAAGATTAGGAGGGCTACGGAAAGCATCGGCAAACAACCAAAATCAATCATCTCAAACAGGGTTCTAGCTGTTTGAATACAGGCTGGGAAATTATTTGATCACGGTATATGATGAATGTGATTCAATTTCTTTCCACAAATTTGTTCGCGAAGGGCTGTCTGCTTATAATAATGTTTGCTAGACTCTTGGCATTGATTAAATAGCTTTCGCAAATAATTCATTAGCTTAATATGCCTGTACAACTACTGTCGGCAGGAGCGGTTGAGAATGAAAGCATGTCTTGTTGGCATTTGTTGTGGGGAAGAGGCGTTTTCAATCATCGCTCCGCTCCGCAAACATCTCAGTGAAAATGTTTCAAATCAGGTTTGACTGCTGAATTATGCAAAATTAGTATTCGATCCTTCACTACATAATGCAATCTTGGCTGAATTTACTGTTTTATATTCAACGCATTAGAAATACTCACATTTCTGTACATAAGTTGTCTTTTCTATTTGTTTTCACGAGGATATTTTCTCATACAAATTAGTTTATTTTTCTGCTTTACATCTATTTGCTTTTGCTATTTTGTGTTGATTTTTTTTTTTTTTTTACCATTTTAAACAACATAACAATGATTTATACTTTCCAGTACTCTTTCCTAGATGCTCAGTTGCACATAAAGATCAAAACTTGCCTGTAAAAGAATTATTGAATCTATAATGTAAAACACTAACATTGAAAAACAAAACAAAACTAGGATACTTGGGAATTATTTTTGGGAGTGAAGAATATAAAAACCAAAAAGGAATTCAATTTTCATGACTTTCTTCAGATATTCATGTAAGTTTCCTTGGTTAAAGAAACCATTAATATATTTAATAAAAATTAAAAAAAATACGTCTTTAATGAAAGAAGAATGATTTTGAGAACTAAAGAAAAGACTAAATGAATTATAATTGTCAAAGAATGAGAAGCTCCTTCATTGAATTGCTGTGAATTATGAATTTCACAGTGATATTTTTTTGAGCTTCTGAAAAACAGCAGTTGAACTCAAACTCCTCCATGCAAACATATTTCCAAAGGAGAGCCGGCACGGCCTATTTGAATTATTTGCCCCCCCCTGGGGAGGGAGTCAAGGTGACTGTATCATCACAGCGACCTCTCTTTTTATCAGGTCACAGAAGAGAAATCATTCTTACCGCAGGTTTCCAAGGAACTGCTTCATAGTTTACATAAACAGTATATTGCTATTTATTTGGACTGGAGTTTGAACTGAGATTTTTTTTTTTTTATTTATTTCCCCCGAGGGAAATTTGACCGATTCGATACCTCGGCAAAGCAATCTGCTGTGTGCGCATTTGAATATCCAAACATACCATCCTCCCTGTCCCGTTCAGGTGGATTTTCTCGATGTGATCGTAGTAGGCGTCGCACCAGTACATGGTGCTGCTGCTGTGGTCCAGCGTCAGCCCGTTGGGCCACAGCATGTTGGACGTGACGAAGATGCGCCGGTTGGACCCGTCCATCCAGGCTTTCTCTATCCGCCCGATGCTGTCGTTGACTTCGTCCTCCTCCCAGTCGGTCCAGTACATCCAGCTGTCACACACAGACATGCACGAGATTCCCGCACAGACGGATTAAAGTGAGTGGTTGTCCTTGCATAGATGGGGTTTGCCAGTCATGTGGTCACATCAGTAGATCGTCACCTGCTCTGTAGCTACACTGATCAAATCACCAGCTGAAGCCAAGGCACTTCGTTCTGCTTGTCTGCTCATCATTCATCCCCGCCCTCACTCCGTGACACGCCGATGTTAAATGGTTGCGCTTGCTGCTCTCTCCACCAGCCTTCTGCTACTTTGATTGCTTATCAATCAATACACATGTGACAGCATGTTTCTGCAAGCCCCTTTCAACATGATCTACTTCATATCACAGTGAAATGCGTCTTGTGAGTTTTGTTCCGGATGCCCTTGGGAAGGCGCGAGCGCCGCTTCCGTCGCCGAATCCCACGCGTGCGGCTCCGAGTCACACGGAGAACATCATAGAAAGCACAGCCTGCGCTGACAAACACGTACCGCACGAGCACTCCATCAGGGAGCTGGTAGCATCACGCGGGAAAGAGTGCTCTCTACTGAGATGGAATAAACTGGCACCCCGATTCCCCACATGCACAAGCAGACAATCAGACAGGCATTGTTTGACAGCGGCGCTGTCGGAGGAGAGTGCATCATCATCAAAGAAACTATTCAGGCTTATCAAGTTAAAGTGCTGCTTGACTTCACACCACAGAATGTGTGGAGATCTCAGAAATCCCACCCCAAAAAGTTTGCCGCGCGTCTCGTGTTTGACAAAAACTGAAGCTTTTTCGCCGCTGTCTGAAGTATGATTGGGTCAACGATTTGACACGATCTCTTCGGCAGCAGCCACGCTCGGGGGATTTGCTCTGCTTGAGTGTTGCTGACTGAGCCTTGTCCCCCCACCGTGTTCCTCATCAATGATCGAGGGATGGCTAAAGGAGGATGAAACAGAATGGGATATGCAGGTGAATGAAGTCCCTCACTGTCTCCAAGTCATCTTTACGACCTCATGAATTATTCAAAGCTCTTTGGAAGCGAACACATAAACACACACAGTCTCAGATGGACAGCAGGGATTCGCAGTGTCGCAACGCAACAACTTTAAATCTGTTCCAGCTTAATTCAACCAAGACTGAGTGCAACATTTCATATTATCAATGTTTTCTTCGCCTTTCAGAATGAAGAGTCAAGGACTCATTAATCATTATAGCAATATCAAAATAGAGGGGAAAATGCCGCCTTTCTGATTTTTTTCAATCTTTGATGCTGTAATCTGAATATATTTGAGTTTTCCCGGCTGTCGGCATGCAAAGCCATCACCTTGAACGAGATCAAACTTTTATTATGAAGCGGAAGGTTGAAAGAAAAATTCAAATAATCTTAAGGTGCAGCTCTGTTTTTATTCATATAAATATATTTAGAGGCTGCATAAAATGTTTGTTGCTGAAAGAAGACATTAGACTATCAAAAGCCAACCGCAGCTGATATGTGGGGTTATAGTGAATCCTAATGCAGCCAAATAGAGAGGCGTGACACTGTTAAGTGGACACTGTTGGTCCTTATCGTGTCAACACAGACTGGAGGTAGCAAACAGAGCAGAAAATAAAGTCTTGGGAATGCAGTCATGAAATCTGTTGGAGAGGTGCTTCGTTTTCACCTGAAGAGACCCCTCCAGCAGAGCAGATAGACATCAAAAGGACTGTCGGGTTCAGGCTGAATGCTCCCCCAGAAGCCCAAAGCCAGCTCTTCTAGTCATTAGAGCTGTCAGTGGGAGGGACTGAGTAAAAATTATTAAACTTTTTACTGAAAACTGATGATATTTTTGGCAACTCCAACACCGCGGCTCTGGTATTTCTGTCAAATGATGCTCCGAATCACTCATTTCAGCCCTCAAAAGCAGCATCTTGTCATATGTTCTTTTTTTAAATATGACAAGGACATTAGTTTGATGTGTTTTCATCACTGTGATAAAGGTCAGTCTCCTTCCATATCCAGTTCACGCCACACTGCTGCGACACATCATCTGTGCTTTGTATAGTAATGTTGGTATCAGTGTCAAGGTTAAAATGGAGAGCACAGCTCCAAAAACAAAGGTAAATGGCAGACTAGTTGGATCTCAAAGGTATCAGTAAATGTCAGACTTTGGACAAAAAAAAAAAAAAAAAAATCTGAACAGAGAATGAATAAGTTTTGGTGTTTGGTCTGGTGTGTTTGCCGACAGCAGTGAAATAGCGAAAGGTTTGGAACATTCCCTTGAGGCTTGAGGACTAATCTCTAACTGTTATGGATTTGGTGAGTGTTAATACGATTTAAGCCTTAAAATGTTAATCCTTAAGATCCTTAAGACACTCAATGAATTTGAGTTTTACAGCATCAACTCTACGTTAATTACAGTTTCGGCTGTGAGAGTCCTCGGTATATGAATTTGCTGAGAAATACCGAGGAGATGATCTGTGAGAACTGCACAGATTTTGCTATGAAACTGGCTAATTTCACTTAATGAGCTGGTAGGAGTGGTTCTTGGAATGAGATGAGCTGCCATCTCCTTTTGGTGAGAAGGCAGCAGCGATGTGAGGGAGGAAGTATGCAGAAACATCGTTTTTCCACATTTGGGCAGAATGATGGAAAATGTCCATTATGCCATATACTGTATGTGTGGCAAATAATTCCCATGGGCGATACAGACTTACGATGGATGGATGGATGGATGGATGGATGGATGGATGGATGGATGGATGGATGGACGGACGGGTGGATGGATGGATATCATGCAAACCTGCATAATTCCATCTTTTCAAACTCATTCAGGTGCAGATCAAGGATCTAATGATCATTTAACTTTGGTACTCTACACAGCAAAGCTCAGGTAAGGAAATGGACAGTTTTTAGTTTGGAAACCCCCCAATACTCATTTAGTAGCGTGAATGGCAAGGTAATTACTTTCTGCATTGATTGTCAATACTGAATCTAATTGCACTGGAAAAGAACCGAAGACATAACATTAGCTTTTTGTTATTGTTTTCTCATCCAGCCTGCCTTAATGTAATAAACACACCTGTACCTCTAGCCAAGAAAAACATGTCAGAAATCCTTAACTGCAGGAAACTGGCCGTGTCTTTTTTTTTTTCCTGACCTGTTAAGAGGATCAACCACGATGGCTCGGGGGTGGGACATATTTCCTTCTAACAGAGTTTTCCTGGTTTGTGAGGCTCTCTCCAGCCTGGCAACGCTGATCGTCTTCCTGTATCCGTCGTTGGTCCAATACAAGTTATTCCCAATCCAGTCCACAGAGATTCCTTCAACATTGTCGAGTTCTGCAAAGCAAATAAACAGAAATATGCATATTTTAACATTTCTAAAGTTTCTAATGTTTTCAATATTTCTGTCTGTGGACTTTTCAGATGTGTAATAAATGCATTCATATTGCTAAAGTTTGTTTGCAAATGTGCAGAAGTTTTCATTTTTGTGCATTTATTGCATATAAAAGGATTATATGTATTTACACTGAAAGTATTTCTTGCCATTTTGTAGACTAAAGAGGTACAACTATCTCAGTTCTGCAGAACTGATATCTACACAAACTAATATTTTCTTAGAAGAGATCTAGAGAAGTCTTTTTTATGGAGCAAAGCTCCATAAAGATTTCATTTCAGTGTGTTCCAAGTGCATTACATGAGCATTAACGGGACATCCTGAAAACAGTGAGAAATCGATTCCAGGGAAACGTCGGAAAAAATAGTAAAATAATTACAGGAAAAGGGACATACCGTCTTTGAGAATAG
The DNA here is from genome assembly GCF_902148845.1 of Salarias fasciatus. Taxonomy (NCBI): domain Eukaryota; kingdom Metazoa; phylum Chordata; class Actinopteri; order Blenniiformes; family Blenniidae; genus Salarias; species Salarias fasciatus. The sequence goes on from NC_043760.1 coordinate 16,351,169, forward strand.
TCTCTCGCCCGTTCCCATCTATTTTTTGACGTCCAATGAGGAAGCTGGTGGTGTCGGCGAAGTAGATGTGTCCCAGTTCTGCATGGTAGTCGATGGCACGAGGGTTTACCAGGTCTTCAATTGGCTCCATGTGCTCATCGCTGGACTTGATGTTCATATCCAGCCCTCGGATGACCCCCGGGCGTCCCTTACCGTAGAACAGGAAAAAATCGTTTTTCGGCTCTATGAAGCAAGAAAGGATAAATGCCTTTTTACTGTTTATTGTCAATTAATTGGTCTAATTCATCAGCGCTGATCCCAGCATTAAGCCCCTTTTACTGGGCACATTGTTGTTATATGTTTGCCGGAGTCTGGGCCATCCATTCACCTTAATGGAGCCAGTAATCAATGCCAATGACGATACTCTTCCCCCTCAATCACCTTCCTGCACACCGCAGCCTTGAGAGTAACAGAAGGAATTTGCTTGTGCAAACAGACAATTGCAACACTTACCTTGACTGTGAACACTGTTTCTGATCTAAAATAACATGGTGTCTGCGAAGAAAAGGCAAACATAAAGGCCTAGAAAGCTGAGGCAGCTCCTCGGCGGCCTGCCAACCGCTCAGGGGACTGCATGTTCTCGAACCCTCTGGGACGCTCCGGAGAGACAAGAGGAGGAATGAAGTAGGGGGGGGCTTCCATTGAGAGAAGCAGACCTATCCACGCTCTAAGCCCCTACCCAAGAGACTTGGATGCTGGGGGTGAGGACCACACATGCCTTACTTCAATTTATCATTTTGTGAGGGAGAGACCAACTACCCGGGAGACAATTAGGCATTGCAAGAGACCCAGATATCAAGCCCCACTGTGACTGCTTTATGAAAAAGGACGACCATTTAACACCAAATCTCATTATGCTCAGGGAGATGGAAAGAGCGAGCAAGAAAGAGATAGCTGGTGTCATCAGAACATCTTTGAGGGGGGAATAAATCAAAAGTGTCATGCCAAGCCTCCCAATGCTTCGCTACCCAGATCGAAATGTGGTGGGCCCTCAAATTGTGTCATCAATTCGATCCCGGGGCTTTTATTGTCAGCTATACAATGTCCAGCCATTGATCAGTCCAGCCAACAAATGCAGACAAACTTAAAACCTCATTATGACAATAATCAATCAGTCTTAGACAGGTCAATAGAGGAACACTACTTCCAAACGGCTCTGTGTTCACCAGCGTTCATCCTTCACCACATTGGAGGCACAACTTTGCAAGTGCATGACAGCATGAAATAGAGTGTAAGGCATCCTTTTCTGGAAATGAGTCAACATTTATGTCCGTTAGAAACACAACCCACTAACAATGAAAGTCTCAGGATCGTTAGTCTTAGTCTTGATCCCTGTGGAGCTAAAATTAAATATTTTACAATAACGCAGAAAGCTTAAAACATCAATATTTGAAATGCTTTTAGAATGACCAGGTTGCATACCTGGAATGACTCAAAAAATCCTGTTGCACAATTGAGACAAAAACCCATGTCCCGTGTGTCAAATCTTCCTTTTTCGACATTAATAGGAAAAATGAACAGAGGAAAATCATGACAGCATGTTTTATTTAGTAGAAGAATAGGTCTTGATGAAAAATATCTGATACTGCACAAAAGGCAAAAGTTTTAGTCAACTGAATGATCAGAATCAGGATTTTAGGTAAAAAAGTGCATCACTGGTCACCCTTGCTAAAAACTGAAGCACTGATCAGAAAAACAGTACTTTTAACTCAAGTATAATAACTTTAATGCTCTGCCATTACTGGGTAGTTTTTGAGAGCAAGAGCAATGCGTGAAGACCTGCCTCGCGGGTTGTTGTTGGGGTTAATCTCTGTAGAATCCACATGACTTTATGTGTTCACTTGAAGAGAAACCAGGCAGTGTTTGCGGAGAGGAGCAGATTAGAAATTTTCTTGCAGTGACAGAGTTGACAGGAATGCCAACCGAATTGGCAGAGTCACAGATTGATACCACAATTGATATGCTTTCTGAAACAGAAGTTCAGGGGAAAGTCGATGGCTGAGGTGAATACTGGAGACTGACTAAAGTGCTGGGGAAAATAAATAAATAAAAAAAATCTTCCATTTGCATCAAACTATTTCTCTGAGCTTGATTTTTTTGGCACCGCTGCCTGAAAAACAAGTGGGGAAGCTGTCTGAGGGGTGAGAAGTTTGCATTTCTCCTGAACTTAAACACACCACTGCCTACCACTGACTTAAGTATCCCACTGAGTGAGTTAAGCTTTACATATTTCACTCAATATTAACCTGAAATTTTACTTGCTGACGACAAAACGACACTCTCCAAAAGCTATGTCTTATCTGAGATTCAGTTCATGTATCTGTTCTACAGTAAACATGAGGAATCACTGAACATTTGCTTTCGATGCCAGGCAAAACAGGTACTAACTTTTGCAGGATTTTCCATCAAAGCTCAGGGTGTAACCGGTGCGACAGCGGCATGTTCTGGACTTGTAGCTGCCGCTCAGGAGACACACGTGGGAGCATCCGCCGGGTTTTCCATATGAGTCCATCTCACACGCATGACTCTTGACTGTGAAGAGAGAAAACAAATCATTAAAAACCAGTGAGGCGTCCTCACTCTGATCTCCTGCAAAACTCATGCTGTGCGTCATGGATTGTGGGCAGGTCCCACGTTTTCCGACATAGAACACGTTGCCTACCTTTGGGCTGAACGAGTTTGTGGTAAACACGGAGTCCTCTAGAATTCCCCAAGCGGGCGAGTGTCCTGCTCTCTGCTGTGATGTTGAACCTGTGCATCTGCAGCAGCTCCGCAGAACTCCCTTCGGAGGGGTCAGAGTGGATAGCATAGAGGTAGTCCTCAAACACAGCTAATGCATAAATGTAAGACACCTGGAAAACAAGAAAGATCCAATGTGCTTTTTTTTGCGACATCACTCTGGGATTTAAAAAAAAAAAAAAAAAAAAGATGTGAAGGGAAACAACATAAGGTAAATTAATGCTGCATAGACATGCATCACATAAGCGAGAGGGAATGGAGGTGGAGCTGTCCGTACTACAAGTCAAAGTTGAACTCCCCGGGGAGGTCACTGGGTCCTGACTCCACAGTCTCCACGCTACATTTAGCAGGCTGACACCCACACGAAGCGACACGGCTGAATGAGTCGTGTTCACAGGAAGCACACCTGAGCTCACTGGCCCACACCTTAACATCAGGGGCACCGAGAAACACGCGTCAGAATAAATAAATAAAAAACAAACAGACCACTGAACCATCTCCTCCCTATGGAGTCTGGCCTCAGCACTCTCACTTTTACATGTTTTTTTTTTTTCCTTCTTCTTCTTTTTCAAGTAGCCTCACACATTGTATTTCAAATATACCACAACCCTCCTCAAGGAAGTGGAAACAAGATGGTGGACATACAGCCCATGGTTTGAAATCTCTGGATTTATGTGTGGTAATAAGAGCGGTTCACTGACCCTAAACCGACCACAGACAGCCTCAGGTAATCTGCTCGTACGCAGCTACATGTGTGACGATTTCGTGACGATGAAAGCAGCACCAGCACTGCACCAAAACAAGAGTTCTCAGGATGTACACTGCTGGTCTCTTTCCATTTTGAGCTTTTTTCTTGAATACAATGGTCACTCAAACAACGACTCGAGTTTTCATTCCTGTTATTTGCTTCCTGAATGCGCTGACATAACGGACGGTACGTTCATCACGACAGTCAAATTTACTCTCCCACTCAAGTCTATCAAATCTACTTTGCATGGTGACATGGAGTTGATTTAAACTGTTAAACTTACACAATATGCATGAGAAAAATGTGGAATCTTCTCACCAAGTCAAGACAAAGACTGGCCTCTGCAATCAATTCAACTCTTTAAGTCAGGACTACTAGGATAATATCAACTGTTTTATGCATAATTAATCCACATGTCTGCAGCAATCATACAATTTTCAGTTTTCTTAATGGAAAGAGAGACATGTTTGATGAAATCAAAACTATATTTAAGACAAACAGTCTCAAATGATGGATAAATCTTCTCCAAAAATCAACAGAAAATAAAATAACCATATTTTACATAAGCCTGAGCTCATTGTGATTCCATCCCAGTGAGTGGCCTTATAAGTGACACACAGCAGTCCATGGAGGACAGAACACGGCACTGCATGACATTTGTAATGCAGATGCAACGATATGGAGATGCTTCGCCTAATGGGGTCACAAAGCAAATTAATGAGGCAAAACCCTGCAAAGAACACCTGCATGCACAATAAGGTACTTGATATGTATGTTCCCCCCTCATTTATAAAGGGAGTCTATCTAGACCAAGTGTGCTAAAAGGATCTTTTAATGGATTAAAAGAAATACTAACATTCGAGATGAAAGGCCTCAAACGTGTACTACAGGAGAGGGACTATTGATGTGCTCATTTGGAAGACAGCGCCACACGCTATTCAGCTTCTTCAATTTATTAACCCACCTAATTTCTATTCAGAAGACTTTCTCAGTGAAATTGAGGAGTACATTACAAGCAGCAAGCAGTGAATATACCACCTGTCACACTGTGATAAAGCACAGTAACCTAAATTAGAAAATTAACCAAGAAATCCCCTCTTGTGTCTTAATTTGAGTCTCTCAAACAAAGCGGGAGACAGTGCGGATAATTTGTCTACAAAGGGTGCTCATGATTAAAGTTCCCGGGGAAGACAAAAGCCGGCGCTCGCAGTGAAATGAGACACTCACTTGGCTACCGTGGATTATGGTGTGCCTGTTCTTGCCGTGGTAATCCACCACGTCGATGTAATCCAGGTAGGCGTCTGCCCAGTACACCAGCTTCTTGATCACGTCCAACGCCACCGCCGTGGGCTGCTCGATCTTATAATCCACCACCCGGGTCCGGTTGGTGCCGTCCATGTTGCAGCGCTCGACCTTGGCCACGTTCCCGTAGTCGGTGAAGAAGAGCATTCTGCAGAGGGTCGCAGGGTTTACATGGTTAATTCATTATTTGTGGAGCCTGCTCTTTAGTGCAGTTGGTTTGAGATCTATTCTTTTACATTACATCACAGTGCGTGATCCACATCAGTTCTTCACCTCAGATCACACATTGCCGCCTTGTTTATGTGGGGTTCACTGACCTCGGATCACCTGACGTGACATTTGGCATATATTATCACACATTACAGTAACTCGAGCAGCTTTTTGCTGAACCTCTCCCCTGAACACTGACTTAATATTGTATTGATTGTACTGGATGCAGGCTTGAGTGTTACAATAATTCAACGTGTTTATTTGTTGGAAGCATTTTTTTAAGAAACCAAATAAAAAAATAATTTTTAATGTAGGTGAGATTATTGACCAGTAAATATGGAAGAGGGAAAATATAAAGCTCATTTTTATATTGTTAAAAAAAAACAGAAGTAAATATCAAGTTAACGTAATCAAGGCAACTGTGAATGAGCAGAAATGTGCCAGGTTTTCAACTGGAGGCCAAAATATCAGGATTTATTAATAATAATAAGTAATTTATCGAGTAAAATCAAGGGATGAAAGAACAGAAGAAACAAAAAATCACTTCAATCCAACATTGACTGTAAATCGCTATTTAAATAAACTCTCTCAATCATCACTCTGCCTCTCAGCATTCATTCATTCACAGTCAAGAGTGATGGAAGCTTGCGCACCATCATGCACTTTGCCTATAAGGACGTTCTTCTTAGGCAATTTAAATAACATGAACAGTTCTATTGTTTTTTTCTCCCCTTGAATCTAATTTATCTAATAAATCTAAGGCAAATATGCCACCAGAGACATAAGATTACCTGAGATTTACTAATATTGGAAACTCGGTTTGTCGCCAGCCCTTATCTGACACTCTCATGGAAGAAGAAAAGCATAATCTAATCTCCCCACGAGGTATGAAGGATAAGTGTGCAAACATAGGTATGATGAAAAGACTGATCTTATATTTTATTTCCATCGTACATTTTATTTCTGTTACCGGTCACACAGCAAGAAAAAAAGGTTATATTGTGATATTTCTATCAAGATTTCAGAAACTAATTTATTATCAGGTATGCATAAAACAGCCTTTTACGGGAATCTTCCTTTTCAAACGTGTGAAAAACCATTGCATCAAAGATATTAATTTCTTATTCATTTCTATACACAAGATATAAAGGTCTGCCTTGCTTTGACAGAAGATTGTGTCTCGCTTTAATGCGCAAGGTTAATGTGTAATGCAAAAAAAAAAAAAAAACTATACTTTTGCAAAAAGTTGTATCTTTACAAAGTCTATGAACGTTTCAGAAGTTGCCCACTTACATTTATTTAGCCTTTTAATCATCAGCTGGTTAAGCTCAGTAACAGCTGCTGTAATGATCATATCAAAGCAACCAACAGTGCAAAGCAATGCATGAAGCACGAACACGGACTCCTGTCTGTCAGGCGCCGGAGAGGCTGCGGTGTGATTTTGGTCGAGAACCATCAAACATCTTAAAGATAAAGAAGAAGTGAACAGTGGGGTCGATGAAGGAGGCCGGTTTGATGTTAGATACAAGATGGCAGTCGGCCTTAGTTCCCATTACCGGTGATTGCGATCTTACCTTCCCTACACTTAATGTTTAGTGGAAACAGTAAGTGAGGAGCTCATATAATGAGGGCCAGCGTCAAGTCTGAATGAATAAATCCAATTTAATTTAATGAAACATGATGAGCAGGATGCAATTATGCGACCTGTTAAACAAATAATTAAAAAAAAGAAAGGACAGGTGAAATGATGATAGATTGTTAAATTTATGAAAAAACAGGAATATATTGTGTTTGAGCGTGTGTTAAAAACTCTTGTAAGACTGCCTCACTGGTAGAAACCTCATAACCTGAAGGCAAATGTAATAAAAGCAGCTTTTTCCATTCCCTTTGTGGTAATTTTGGGGACATTTAGAAGGCATGCCGCAGAGAACCTTGGGGTATGTGAATAGAAATGAAATAATAGACAATGCAGCCTACACAGAGGAGCCAAATCATTTAGTATTACCTAAAAAAAAAATAAGGGAAGGCAAGTCACGTTGGTGTTATATGCATAGAAATTCTTGTCTTGCCAGAAGAGGTGCAGAAAAAAAAACAAACAAACTTGAGAATAAGAGAAGAATGCTTTTCCAAAAAGTGAAAATCTCCTGGACTATCACTTCAAGCATTCAAAACTGCTCTGGTCTGCACATGGAGTAATTAATATGGAAGGCTGGCCTCGCTGTCTTGCTGGGACTCTGTGAGGACGGAGCTCCAATGGCTCGCAGTGATAACAAGCTCGAGCCAGAGAACGACGGGAAGCCGACTTAATCTGCACAAGTCAAGCCAGGGGGAGAGACGGGCTGCCCTTTGAACCTCGGACCGGGCTGCGCTCGGAAACTGCCGGCGTCAGCGAGGGACCCGGCTCCCCAAACAGGTGCGCCTCCACGTGGCATATCAATGACGGCTTCCTGGGATTAGGACGGTGCTGACGCTGTACTTCTACATTCGGCAGCCACAATGAGATCCATGTTGGATTCTGGAAATGAGCCCCCTTGACAACGGGAGCCGCGTGGAACCGGTGGAAGATGGCATGAGTCTGACGGCGAAGCAGAACGCTGTGCAGGCATCATTACAGCTGACAATCAATGGAAGAGCTGGACATAGACTGAAGCTGGTTTTTCCCTTTTTGTTGTTGCAGTATCAGCCATCTTTAACTTTGACGAAGCAGTAGCAACAAATAGCTCTTTTAGAATAGATATTTAAATTTGGCAAACAAAATTCTGCACAAAGACTAAGAAATCACTTGGTTTAACTTGACTCAACAAGCTCAATTACACAGGTTATTTGTGTAAAACGTGACCCTGAGATCTCTCAATGACGTTGGGGTTTTAGGTGAAATGTCTCAACAGTGTTTGGATGGTAATATGTTACAACTTTTTTACTGATATCAATCAATAGAAAGATATTAATTGATTATATAGACATCAATATAAAATATGTTTCCTGCAACACGGGCTGGAATGTATCTTCCCCCATCATGAATATATAATCAGCTGAAATGAAAGTTACAGGAAGCTTCAGGCACCACACTTTGCTATGCTGATAAACAAACCATATCATTCATCAAACGCTTCTCAAAAAAGCCGCTTCGAGTGAAGAAGAGTTGTTATTAATCAAAAAGGCCTCCATATTGCAAAGTTTAAAAGTATATTGAATGATGACAGACCGAGAGGGAAACGGAGAGAGGGAGAGAGCGACAGAGTCAAGTAACAATAAAAATGGAGTGCCAAAGCAGGGGCATATTATATAAAGGCTGCTCCTCACGCTGTGCTGCTATCTAACACCTCCCTGATTTCTTTTGTTTTCACTCCATTGCTCCAGGCTGACAGACCTCTCACGGACCTGCTTCTTCAGAAACAGCTGTACCTATTTCTCACCAATTACAGTCAGGAAGACGGTTTGTAAAACGTCCGTCTCTCATACAGTCAGACCCATCTCCCTCAGCGGTCAGCAGATTGGATCTGTATTCCTATGCAACACGCACTTGTACAAATGTGTGATTAAACATGTAAAACATGGTCTGACAGGGAGATTTACAGAGAGACGACCTGAGGAGAGACTCCAACATGCAGTATGTTTACCAGAAGCTTCTCTTCACCATATGTTTATGTTTATGTTTACCACAGGCCACATTTAAGCTCTAAATCTAATGACAACTGAGAGATAGATGCATTCAACCAAATCAAAACTGTCCATGCAGTGAGGAAACAAGCAGACAATCATTTGATTATCCCCTAAAGCTTATGAGAACCCTGCACAGCTGAAAAAAGCTCAGTTCCCGGAGCATAAATGGAGATCTGCTTCAGTCATCATGTTGTGTTTTCGCATTATGCACAGTTTACATTTGGGAGGCTTGTCATGTAGCAGTGATATTTACTATTTGACAGTGTGCCTCAACCAAATTAAAATAATCTCAATGGTCACGCAAAAAATAGTGAAACTGACACAAATAACTGCACATAAATACTTATTGTTTTTTTGTTTTTTGTTTTTTTTTTGTTCACGTTATAAGATTGTTTGAAGTTGCCTTGTTAAATTGCTCTTGTAATGTCCAACACTTACTGGACAAAGGTCAAACTAATGATGTAGCCAGTAACCTGTGTACTGGTTACAGCGGCAGGTTTCCATTATAGCGTCTGCCGTCATTTCATCTGAGCAGAGTTTGTATTTATTTGTACGTATCAGACCTCAAAGCTCTGGAATCAGTTCAGCTGGACTTGCTCGTATGTGTTTGAAGATGTTTCGCCCTTGATCCAAGTTGCTTCAGCAGTCGATGCTGCTTCCTCGACTACACCGGATGATCTAAATCAGGTATTTGTATCGTCTGGATGTGTGTCACCCGAGCTCTCATATGGTAATGTGGAACAGGGAACATGGCGTGACTCAATGACACTCTTTTATGAAACAACACTGATTATTTAGATTAGATATTGAATCATGCTTCCTTTCTAATGTGTTTTAGCAAAACATAAATATTAGTTTTAACTACAACATTATCCTCATTCCAGTAAGCAGAAAACATAGAAGGAAAGCGACACATGAGAAGAGGCACCCGCCTCCATCTGCTGGAAGCGTCCCCTCCTTCTGGTTTCCTCACAAATTGCTCCCTGAACACAACTCGAGTGGAGCAGAGAGATACTTCCACAGGAACTGAAGTTTGGAAAAAGACCATTACCGTGCTACAAATGCGACACATTTCTTCTTTCACGAACAGATCTGTCAATGTTATTAGTGACATCACCGAAATCTCTTTCACAAAGAGGTGCATTATGGGGAACTTTTCAGACTCTGAGGCTCCTCGGCATCTTTGCAGCATTTTCTCTCCCCTGGCAAACCAGAGGGAAGAGTGCAGAGAGGACCGGGCTGCTGATAATTGGTCCACATCTCGCTACAGCTGCTGCAAGCAGTTAGACGGGATTATTTCGCTGTTTTGTGTTTCTCTGCACTCCGACACAGGAAGCTGCACTGAAACCCACATAAATTTTGTAATGTTGTGATCCTCAACCACTGTCACATGCCATGCGTGTTAGTTTCATTTTTTAACTAAAGACTTCTTCTTCCGATTCTCAAATCTTCAGAGACAAAAAATTTCCCTAATAGAAATTCCTGAAGGGGCATTTTATTCTATGTGATGTTGGGTAAAATCAGCGAATGCAAATGACTGTCTCGACAGTGCGAGCTGTCGAAAGCATCGCAGACTATCCACCAAATTACACAGCTCAAAGAAAGAGAGAGAAAGGCCAAGGCGAAGGACAGGGAATCATTTAAATCCCTTCTTTGGACGCAGCGAGCTGTTATGAATAGTGAAATGCTGTTTCATTCTTTGTCCAAGATTTTTTTTTTTTTTCCTCCACATAATAATAACATACTAGATGATAAATGAGCCTTGAGGAGAGTTTCAAAGAGGCTTGTGTTATCCGGGCTGCAGGATGCTCACCCCATGAGAGGATCCAGAGCTATTCCTTTAGGATTCAGGAGATCTAGTTGCAGGATAGTAACACACGTGTTCCCACTGCGGTCGCAGACAAATATCTTGTCGGAGACGCGGTCAACAAAATAGAGGTTTCCTGTCAGCCAGTCGATGGCCATCTGCTCCGTATCTGCAGAGGGAAAGAAAAGATGTTAAGGGTTTTATATATGCACACAAAAACATGCAAGAATACAAAAGGACAGGGGCATTTCCATGGCAGCATTGGCCTGTTAACATTCAGAGTTAGGAGGGGATTTAATTATTAGCTGTAGCATAATTGAAGTCATTAGTAAAAAGGTATAAAAAGGTGAGGGTGAAACTATTATGCGTGCTATTTAACACTTTCTTTTGACAACAAATGTAAGCAAATTGAAGTAATCTTTATATATCAGGTACAAAGGTTGCAGACTGTATTCAGTAAGTGATCTCACATCCATGGTTTCTAAGAACTGCATTAAATCTCAAAATACATTCAAAGTTGCTTTTTTAATTGTTCCAAAAATTAAAAATACTACGACAAGTGGCATGCCATACAATCAGTGATCAGCAAACCTACTTCCCATGTGAGTCTGCAGTGACCTCGGTCTTTATAGATAGCACCAGCAGATTAAACACGACGCTTCAGCCTTGATAATGCTGGATCTCGCTAAATTATGCTAATGTCACCTGGCTGGGGCTCAACCTGTCAGTCAATCTGCCCTCTGCATTGCTGTCGGGTGGGGGTGGGAGGGGGCACTGAGTCACACTGTAAAACATGTTTGCTTGAAGCGACTACTGTGTAATGTCAAGGAAGCCGAACAGTCTTTAGTGAGACATGAATGTTTCATGCACGTACACACACACACAGCCAAAGTCCTACAGTTCTCGCCGTGCAATGCATTTTTAAAGCCTATTTGCCTGGAAAAGGTAGTTGAAATTCTGGAGCTCTAGTAGTTTGACATTGAATTTTTTTTTTTGTGTGTGTGAACACCTTCCTCTCAAGCTACCTTAAAACTGAGGGCATCTCTGACACTTTCTCAGACAAAGCTGAATTTTCCTTGACAAAATAATTTGTACATAAAACTATTTCAACGGCCCCTTTAAAATATATGATTAAATCAGCTCCTTCCGGGTTCGAGCACATCCAAACACTGGTTTGCAGAACAAACATCATGCCACATTTCTGTGTTTGGTTGCATGATTGTCTGGAATGTCTGTGTGCATCTGGGTTCAGAGTGCTTTCAGATTCTTCCGCATATTATTTGCAGATAATAAAAGCAACAAATGTGACCTTGGTCTGACAGCATCATTTTAAATATATTCAGTTTGTTTTTTGGATGTCAAAGGAGCATTTCAAACATTCTCTGAAACCACCGTTTAAATGAAAAGAAAAACAAGCATTGAATGGTGACTGAAAGTTCAAAAAATTGGATGCCAAATGCATTTGATATTTGTGAGAATCTTTGCTTGGTTTGGGGAGAAAAAAAAAAAAAAAAAAAAAAAAAAACATCCCTTTTGAAGTAGAGAAGCTGGTGTAGCCCACAGGCTTAAATGACAGCTGTAGGATAAAGGTGAAGGCCAAAACTGCTGAGGCTAACCTCTCCTAAACCTCACAGATAATGAGGGGATAAATGGAGAGCTTGCAGGTAAGAGTGGGAAGACGAGCGCACAATAGCAAGAGGAAGCGTGAACGTTTGAGCCCGTACGCCAGAGCGCTAGATTGTGTGTGTCAGTTGAATAATATGCATGTTTATCCTCTATTTTTTTGCACTGTAGGCGAGATTGTTCACTGGAATGAACCAGAAAACAGGAGGGGTGACTCGAGAAGACGGAGGTTCCGCGGACCGGCATGAACGTACGTTGCAAACTGTGTTGTGTTCTTATTTCTTGTTCCCGTGTGAATCCTCGCAGGTTTCTCGTCACGGCGCAGCGCAGCAGCCCGGAGGACTCCGTCGACAGCGCCCAGCATACTTTTTCCTGGTTATGAAGGAAATCCAACGCCAGTGTTCCATTTACACCCAGAGACCTCATGGGCTGGAGGCCCGTTCCATTTAGATGGGTGATGACAATACGATCCGAGCCTCCGATGAGGAGCACCGGCCGGCTGTCACCCGGGTCTGAAGAGAGAATATTCCATTATTAGAACACACAAAAGAAAAAAGAAATTAAAGAAATGACATACTGCAGGTGGAGTCATTCATTCTTTTGGCTTAAGGAAACAACAGTATTCGAAACAGATTCGGCCACTTTCCGGAGACCGCAATATGGAGCTTTACATAAATATTGTCATGATCTCTATCTGTTCCTGCTGAGATTTATTCTGCTGAATAATCAGAAGATATACTAACTTTTTTTTCTGGAGACAGACATGAGATATGATGTAATGCTTTAACGGGATAACTTGAGCAGCCTGCATGTTGCGCTGCCACCGCTGTGTACAAAGTGGCTGGTAAACATTATCAATAAATAATCCTCGCGTGTGTCCTTTGTGAAGCCTCCGTGGATAATCGGGCTGGTTTCTGCTACTGTAAGTTCCAGCTGGTCATAGCGGTGGTGCTTAGAGAACGTTTTCTCAGGTGGCACACACTGAGGACTACTGCTTGAATTAATATTTAAAGAAAAGCAATAATTTATTGATGTAAATGAGGCCCCCCCAAATTTTTTTTTCCACATTATTGTTTCTTAGTGACAGCAGGTAGGTTTTGAATTTTTTAACAGTATTTCCAAACATGAGCATTTTTTTTTTTTTTTTTTTTTGTCTCTCAGAGATTACACCTGCAGAATAGAAATTTAGTCTAACTGTAGAAAGTTTGACAACAACTGGTCTGAACCCGCAAACAAATAAGCAGAAAGAGTAGAAACGTGAAGAGCTTAAAAATAGGTGTCTAAATATTAATGTATTAACAAATAACAACGGCTGTAAAAACGATGTAATAAAACAGCAGATCAGTTGAACAAGAATTAATAATCCCAGATAGGAAGGTTTAATCTCACTGCAATAATTGATAATATTACAACAGCATTTTCGAATCCCATCTCTAAAATGAATTAAGTTCAACTCCGACAAAGAACCGAGGGAGAAGCATATGAATGAAGTGAGATAGCAGTCTCCACTTTGTCCCGGCCTCATCCTCGGGCTCGGACTCACGGATCGCTAGTCCACTGTGCTAAAACTGAAATAAGCTCTTTTACGGGCCTAATTGACCGTGCGCGTTCTGTGACACCAGGTTCACCCTCTGCAAAGGGCCCTTATTTATCCCAATCTCCAACACAAGTTCAAGTCAAGGGCTGCTCTCCTAATATAGGCAATAAATCAGAATGTCTGGTCACATAACTGCTAGTGCATGACTCAGACACATTTTTCTCCCGCGCTATAGGGGGTAGAGCAGGTTCTGACCAGACACTGGCCAAAGGTCTGCAGACGCGCTATCTGGCAAGGAGTATTCAGTCGCGAGAAATGAATTAAAGTGATGAAAAGCTGAATAGCAAAAGGCCAGATGGAGTCTAATTGTTATGGACTGTCATGTTATTCGCAACATTTGCATGCAGGCCCATGTGAGGAGAGGCAGACGTTCCAAACCAGAATGTAAAGACGGGTGAAACTTTAATTTGTGACTTCGTTTTCCCCATTTAGGTATTCAGGTCTCATATGTGCAGCTTTATTCGTCGTTATTCATGTCTGCTCATAAATGAACGATATCAAGTTGTTACCACACCAGTGTGCTGGGGTCAGAGGTGACACTGTGTGTGAGCTAAACACTGTGTTTTCACAACTAGTTTTCAAACACATGCCAATTATTTTACTACTTGCCATATTTATTGTTGCTTATAATACATCATGTACAGTCGTTCTCAGCAGTATGTGGAAAACTTTTTACAGATATTCAGTGATATTTTAATTTTCTTATTTAGAAACTCTTTGAACGATACATGCTGAAAACTCTTCTGTTGCAATTATAATGAGGCTTTTCAACAGATTTTGGAATGTGAAAAGCCCGACAAAACTGTTTTATGCTGGCCTCAGTGAAACATCCTTCGATGCTGAGGTATTTTAATGAAAGTTGATAAAGCTTCATGTTATAAAAGAACTGGTTATTGACAACCCACTATCCCCACCTGTAGATCCATTAATATATTTTGTTGGATGAACCAGTATGTTTGCAGGATGCAATCGCTCCACATTTACTGTCAGTTATGAAATGGCTGTAGTCAGGCTGTTGTCAGATTTAGGTTGAAAGTGCAAAAAGAAAAAAAAAACATTTCATTTTATGGGAAAATAAGATCGTATTAAATCAAGATTGCATCCCTTAAAGAAAAGTGTGCGCTGCAGAGTTTTAACTTCAATCTTGCACTCAGCACGTTAATATGTTTTTCATACCCTGCTGCTCCTCATCTTCTGGCCTCCGAGAGCTCAATCGGAATTTATATTCATGAGCTTTCACAACTAATGGTAACCCCATAGTTATCCTCGCACCACTATTGCGCCGTGCTAAATTAATATTAATGCGTGTGAGCATTGGGTTCAGTTAAGTTTATGGGTAATCATATTCAGTTTATTCCTGGTAGGACAGCAGTCACAGTGATTAAAAGCTACAATGGTGTGTTCTCCCCAATAAGGTGTGCTGGGCCGAGAGCTATTTTCAACCCGCGGATGCAACAGTGACAAGTGAACAAAAAAAAAAAAAATAGTCACTTTGCTTTGAGATTCGATGCGCGACACAAATACATACCGCATAAGGTTGAGCCCGTGTTCTTGCAAACGGTGGACCACCAGAACACAATGCTTCTTTTAGTTGTTTAATTTCTACAGTAAGTAGGCTGTTTTACTCATTCGGACAGATGTGTGGCCAGCATCAGGGATTAACATAAATCAGAATGACGCCACGCATTGTCTGTGCACAAACCGCTCCAGACTGCGCCCACTTAAAATCTCACGCTCATTAATTTTATCATTATATTGGCCTGACCACATCTCGCCGTTCCCATGTGGGTGATGGATGTGGTCACTGCTGAACCACATTAATCTTGCCCTCCCTCTTTCCCGCGAATGCCGAGGTGACAACGAGCGTGGATTCTGCTGCCGGACGACACGAAACCGCCCCGTTTATTATTAGAAATGAGATGTACGCGCTATGCAGATTGTGTTGTTTCCTCACCTTGTTTGGCTTTGCAGGATTTCCTGTCAGGCTGCAGGATGTATCCCTCTGTGCAGCTGCATCTGTATGACCCGTAGGTGTTGGTGCAGGTTTGGCTACATGCGCCGTACATGGCACATTCATCATGATCTTATAGAAAAGGGAAGAGAATCATTTGTAACGAATTAGGTGTGCTCAAACATGACCCAAATACATAAAGTATACTTAATGTGGCCTCACTCTGGCACCTCAGGCCTAATTACTTTTACAAGCAGCGGGCCTCTTTTGGAGCTCCGGTATCCATAAACTGCTCTTTGTCACGTCTTCAAATTCAGGAAGCACAGCAACTTTGCTGAACCACTTCCACTGACATAATTATGCAATTTTACGCCGCCGGTCTAAGTTACATGAAGTAAAACAATACAGCTATCGAGACACCTTTGACAGCAAAACCCTGCATTCCTGGCTGGATATCAAAAGCCTGGCCTGTGGCACATGTGAGGAACGCATAGAGAGGCTCATGGAGAAATGGTGCGCTGTGTGTACGATATGTGTGTATGTGTGTGTGTATGTGTGTGTGTGCATGTGTGCTGCAGGTAAAATGCACTGTGCTGCAGACAGATGGTTCTCATATACGCAGCGACTCCTGCTTATTCATCTGAAAGGAGTCTGGCCGAGGGCAAAAGGAGACACTCTGTGTGGAGAAGAGAGGGAGGGAAAAAGAGAAAACGAGAGGGGGGGGGGGGAGCTGTCCATGGTGGTGGGAGCCGGCGCCCCCCCCCCGCACTGCAGGAGCCTACCTCTGCAGCTCGTCCCGTCCTCGCCGACCTCGAAGCCGTCAGCGCAGAAACAGAAGGTGCCGTTTCTCGTCATGACGCAGCCGTAGCGGCACCGGAGCTCGTGGCAGGCTGACAGGAGCTCTGTGGGGGGGCGGGGAGGGGAGGGAGAGGAAAAGTCAGGGCTGAGGAGCGAAGGTATGAAAGGGTAGGTGAAGTGGGAAATTGCATTTCGACTTGAGGAATTAACTTTTTGATAATCTTCCGGATGTGGTGTGCTCCATCGCAACTGCTCCCACGTTACTTAGCAAATAATTTTCAGCTAAATATTTCAAGTTTTGACACATTATGTCTAAAGGTTCTGTTTTTTAATTATTTATTAGGTAGAAATATGAATTGTTCATTAAAAAAAATTGAAATCATAATGGAGGATATAGCTTCCCCACTTTGGTCGAAATAGATTTAGTTTTGGCTATAAATGTTTCCTTGTGCATAAAACCCATGAGCCGGATTTCAGGAGGATCCAAATGTGCATACCGTGAACCTGATGGATTTTGACTCTCTGCTGATGACACAAACAACCACATCTGGCTCATTTGGCTTCTGTCTGACTTTCAATTTCACTTCTCAGTCAGACTTTTTAATTTGTTTTTCACACTCAAGAGCTCTTTAAGTTTTTTTTTTTTTTTTTTTTTTTTTTGTCTTACTTCTGAGTCAGGTAAAAGTTAACCTTCAATTATTTCTTTAGTGTGCATTCTCCACCTCATTTATTCCTTGTTAAGTATCACTAATATATATTTTTGTGTTTGAGCTGAATTGATGAGATTCAGATAAACATTTTTCATTAGTTTTTTTTTTTTTTTCCAAAGTAGAATTTAGACTGTATTCCCAGAAACTGACATTTTTTATTATTATCTGCTCCATGTTGCCAGATTGACGTAGTTGTCGGTGTGTCCTCTCATATCTGTGATCATCCTCATCCTGCAGAAAACACCAAAATATGAAGCAGACTGGATCATACTCTTCTGAAACAAAGCCATGTACCAATGTTACTTTTAAACGAGTAAAATCTCAGTGTTTAAAACCTAAACATAAATGTGACTGTAATTAACCCAGCAGATGGCAATTTGTGTATCAAACTGATACAAATAAGTACAAATTAAAACACAATCTAGAATGAGATCTGGCAGATCACAGTTCAGACTCATTGGCAATCACACATTGTGAAGCCCTCAAATAAAAAACTGAGACAGTAGGAGCCTTCAGGAAGTGCCAAACATTTTCATTCCTTATGTATTATCTGAGTAATGTAATTGATGTTCGTGGTATCGGACTAGAATAGCTAATTATAGCATGGCGTACTATCCGAAGGGAGGGGAGGGGGGGGACTGAAAAAAGACGACAATGTAAAGTATAATTCTCAAAACAAAGCTCTAATACCAGAAAGATTGATATGCCACAGCTGAGCATTAATTAATGTCAAGTAACAACCTAAAAGATAAGAACTTCTATTGGTTGTCTTTGGTCTTTCCTCTGCGAGCCATTTGAAGGCATTATGAAACGCCTCGGCAGCAGATCAAATTATTTCCTGACAGGGTGTATTTACATCCAATAGCCTGGCGGGGACTGAATGACAATCAAAGCCTCACTTTTCATTATATTTCTGAAAGTGACAGCCTTTGGTTGTGACTTTTAAAAGTTGAAATTATGTAGTGTGGGTGGATCACAGTCACATAGCTGTATTTTTTTTTTCTCCCTTCATTACGCTATCTAAACTGCTTACTGACACATGAAGATGAATGGTGCAGCTGAATTGTTTGGAGAGCAATATATAAATCTCGGCGAGTGCTTGTTGGAAGCCAATATTTCCACTGATAATGATAAAAATGGTTTAATAGTGAAGGGAAAGACGAATCAGGGGAAATATATATATATATCTGTATACGGAATGGCGGCTGGCGGAGATTGGCATGAAGGATTTATTGCTCATAAATGTACCCACACAAGCACATGTGCTGACTCTTCCTCTGCTGCTGTTAATATGTATTTAGACCACAAAGTGACTTCATTTGTTTCACCAGTCAAACTACTTTGAATCTAATCTCTAATAAAGTTGCGGCGGCACGTAACTATAAATATTAAAATAGGGCTGTGAAACAGTGTTCCCGCTACCTTTAATAGCTTCGGAGAGAGCTTAGCTGGAACTATCAGGGTGAACTTTCTAAGAATTTGTCTCTCAGAGGGGGTTTTGACTGACAGCGCGTTTGACGTAAAATGACAGATTTTTCATTTTGGGGCAAACAATTTTCGAGGTGATGGAGTGCAAGTAAACACAGACGTATTAAAATGGTAAATGCCCGGCAGCCTTTGGAGCACGCTGACCAGACAGAGCCTGCTTAGATATTTATCTGGACTTTCTCAGGCTGAAGGACAGATTCCAGGGTGGCAAAGCGAACACGGCAAAAGGTACAGAATGTGCATAAAGAACACCAGTCGCTCCATTCATCTAAATGGTACAACTGCAGAGATCTGTTGGAATAGAAATGTATTCGTCTACAAGTGCAGAGCAGGGGCAGTTTAAACTCACTTAATGGCAATTCAGTTCTCTAAATGGGTGCATGTCATCATCTTGTAGAGGTGTGAACAGATTTCAACCAAATACGGTGAGAACCAATCATGTTCACTTCTCTATATGTAGGCAAAAGTCTGTCATTATCAAAACACTGGAAGCAAAGAAAACCCATTATGATTATAAATATAAAACACTCTGTTCCCTTTCAAAATGAGGCATTCAGTCTCATTACAGTGTCTCTGGTCACAAACCTTTTAATGTCACTTTATTTGGGAAGGTTTTCACTGCACCTCCACCTGTGACATTTGAGGAGGCTGAGCCAGTCTAGAGAAAAGGCCCTGCGTGAGTCTCATGGTGGGGCATGAGCAGGAAAACGGCTGATATTCCAGATATCTACTACAACAAAAGTGTTGGGTCAGCTTCCTCTCAAACAAAGGAAGACGCCTGAAGAGATGATCCAGTGTCATTTAACAGATAAGTTCAAGAGAAAAGTCCAGCACTGTGGTTAAAAATCAGTAACAGTTGCTGTATTCCTAATGCGAAAACAAAGATGACGAGGACAACACCATATGATCGGGTTTATATTCAATCAAAGTTGTGTTAGTGGTAGTTACACAATCCTTTTTAAGTTGTATTGTTGAATTATAGACTGGTGGTTTCAAACTTTTCCCCTATGATTGCCTTGATGAAAGGCTGTGGACCCCCTCTTTGATGTTGAAATCACAAAATTTCAGTGAAGCTAAACCTTGGACTCATCCACTCTCACTATAATACAAAGGCAGATCTGCTAAAAAAAAAAAAAAAAAAAAAAAAAAAAAAGGCAGTGCATAGTTCTCCAGGTTTTCTAGGTCCTGGAAAATATATTATGTCTTTTTGATGCAAGGCCCCTTTGACAGGTTCAGAGCAAAAAAGCCTCAAGCCTCCCTGTGACCTCTTGTGACCTCCAGAGCAGTCCCAGATTAGAAACCATTTGTCTAATGGACGTCATATATCAAGAACAAGAAAAGAGATGACCTGTTTCATGGTTTTTTTTAAGGACTTGTTTGTCCATTTCCTATAAGTACTTCCATGTGCCTATTCAGTTTCAATTCACTGTCCAGTAATTATAACTGAAAATTAATTGTGTGTGTGTGTGTGTGTGTGTGTGTGTGTGTGTGTGTGTGTATAAAGTCAGGTTTTGTAATATTTTTGATTCTATATATGTAGCGAAGCCTTCCCCGACATGCTGTAGCATCAGATACCTGTTGCTTTTAAAGAGCCCAGTGATGCCGTCTGTGGCCAAATTGCTCTCTAACTACTAGAACTGCTTCAGCCTCGAACTGCCCAGAAAATGGAAGTGCGTAACGCTGCATAGTGGAGAGGCTCTCACAGAGTCATTTCTGCCTCGATCCACGGAGACAGATAGACGGACGGACCTGAAGTCACCCCGCAGAGATGAGCTAACGCTGTTATGAGGAGAGTTTTTAAATCACCAGCGCGTCAGAAAGGTTGTGGAAGGTCCCCATAGTTACACTGTGTCTATATTAATCCCTGCAAAAAAAAAAAAAAAAAAAAAGAATATGTACATACATATATATATATATATATATATATATATATATATATATATATATATATATATATATATATACATATACACACACACACACACACACACACACACACACACACACACACACACAATAAGTTGTGGCCATTTCTCTCCAACATTATGTTCTTTCGCAACCAATTTGCTTCGACTAATGTTTGTATCAGGAAAGGTAATTTAATTGGTTTTGAGTTTCTACCCCTGCCAAGATGGTGAGGTTTATACTGTTACAGGACAACAAAAACAGATGTTGATGTTTTCATGATGGCATAGTCTAAGGAGCAAGTCACTTTTAAATAGAAGTTTTAAATTATTTCACATTTATTGTTGTACTGTAATCATGATAGTTGATGGATTTTTTTTTGGGTTTGTGCATGTCGTCCATGTGTTTGCTACAGTAATATCCTGGAGCTCAAAATTGTTCGAAAAAGATGATGATTGCTTCCATCAATATGTTTCCTTTATGACAGCTCATTGCATTGGGGACATATATAGTATCTAAAATCATTTATGTTTATGTAAAGCAAGCTCAGAAAATGAAAATGATTCTATTTTATGAAGTCAGCACCTTCTGTTGATGCAGGTCTGTGGTTACTGACATACACACATGTTCTTTAACATCTAATATGCATGCATGGTTACTGATCTATGACATGTGACCCTGCTGACACTGTGAGGTGGTAAAGGAAATAAAAGGAATTAGCCAAAAAGAAAAACTGTGAGTCACAGACTCACATCTGCAGTCTGCCTGCCACCCGTCGGTGGGTGAACTGCTGCACTTGCACACTGGACTGAGGAAACTATAATGACATTGCTGTCACGGCTCCTAACAGCAGCAATGTCACGCTTCCACAGCTCAGTTTGTGCGGACTGACGTTTGAAGTACAAAAGTCTTTGTTAATAAAGTAATTTATTTAAGCTGTGGAGGAATAGACATTTGTTATCTGATATGATAGCATCTACATTAATTATGGGCTGAATTTAGCTTTTATACATTGTCACATACATGCAAAAAAAGAAAGAAAAATATCTCGTTCTTCTGAGGCCACTCGTTCGTTCTGTTACACCGAGCTCGGGTTTTTCTGACTAATTAGCTAATTAACCAGCACGTGAAAACCCAGAGAGCTAATGTGTGTCATCAGATCAATGGAGTTTCTTGACCATTTCTTACAGCAAAAAAACCAAAAAAAAATAAAGCTACTGTTCAGTTAATCAACTCACAGCAGACAGACATTTTTTTTTTCCAATTAATTTGTGTATTTATCTAAATAGATGGATTAGCTGAGCTAAAAAGAAAGAAATAAAGAAAGAAAAAAGCCACCCCTCTTTGACAATCAATTCAAAAGACATTTTCAGCTCAATTTAACAAGAGACCATTAAAGATTTTACTTGGCAAAATAGGACACCACAGTGTCTTATTTAACTCTGATATCATGCATTAATGCACTGACATTACTCTCCACTGATAATGACCGACTTAGAACTACTCAACCTATCCCGTTTCCTCAGCTGTGAATTAATCAATCTTTATTTCTATAGCAATTTCCATGCAAATACAATACCACACAATAAACAATATCAGATACGCACATATGTCTTGTTAATACAAGGCAGTTTGTTAAAGAGAAAATCATTATTGCTTTGCGGGCTTAATGTTAAATTGTGTTCACTTGTGACATGAGGAGATTCGTTTACGAGCATATATTTACTTGTAATGATTTAATAGACAGTTACATAAAGTCTTTACTAAAGTCTAAAGACTAAAGTCCAACCAAGAGTAAGGCTGCTTTTACAAAACAACGTTTCAAGTGGAAATGGATATGTTTGGTGTTTCTATTGCAAAAAAGTTACAAGTTTTAACAGAAAAGTTTTTTTTTTTTTTTTTTTTAATGATGTAGTTTACATGTAGTGCCATTTGTGGGCGCTGCTGTTTGATATTGTAATGAAACTAGACAGGCATAGGGACGGATGCCAATACGCCATGAGCTTTAACAATGGCAAGCACACAAGCTTTATTGCAGTTAGCAAACTTTCCACCGTCTTTATGGAGACGGAGCCCAAGCTGGGGTTGGAACACCTTCAAAAGCATTTTCAAAAACGAAAGTTATAAAAGTAACAAAGTAACTAGGGTTCTATGAATCCCTGATGACCTGCCAGAGGGCGGTGCTGAAAGCACTTGAATATTCCCTTTCACGCACGCACAGTTCGAGTCTGTATACTAACAACATCACTTGTGACCCCGGGGTGACCCAGGAACAACATTCAGTTCTGGTGTCCAACCTGCTCCCTCCACAACGGCTCTGAGCCCCCCAGAGGGGTGAATCCCCTACTAATCCTCCTACTTTGGAAAGCACCATGCTAGAAACAAATCAACAAATTTCACATCACTCTTTTCATCAGAATCGACAAAATCTCTTTTTCAGGCCTCTTGAGCTGCTTGTCTGCACCGACTAGTCATGCAGTTAAGTAACTTCAGACAATGAGGACATATTCGGATTAATTTGGGGTTATTTTGAAATAAACCACACCGAGCATTTTCAGACGGACCACAAAGCAGCACTCCTGGTAAAGCGGACCAATGAAAAAGCTGCACAATAGCAACAGCACAATATTCAATACAACTGATGGAAGAGGTAGAGGTTTAAAATAACCAGAATTACACTCACCTGGAGAAAGCCACATGCCAGTGAAATTTGCCTGCTCGGATAGATACATTGTCAGAGGCTGTTGTTTGTTTGAGGTATTAGCATTTGAATGCCTCCACATAAACAGGCTTCCTCTCCTACTGACTGCCATTCACTTTGAATTCACTGTATGTCAATGAAATCAAAAGGGAAAATATAAAGAAAACAATGACTTTGAATCAACAAAGCTTCAAGATGCCCTTTATATTGGCCCAATAATGAGGGTGTCAAAAAATATAATAAATACAGTCCAGCAGATGGACATGGATCCTCCAGGCAGTTGGATACTAATGTTCTGTAAAAATATGCTCATCATTTGAATTCAAATCCTATATATCACAACGGTTTACAACTCCAAACTGCCTAAAACAGCATTTATTTCTGCATCTATCTGCAAAAAGAGTTCATGCATCACAATAAAGAAAATAAGTGTTTAAAAGGAAGCATTGTGAGAGCACTTCTCGATAGAAGGTACTTTTATGAAAGCAGGAAGGAGTCAGCTCCTGACAGGTGGGTCAGAATCTGACGTCTCCTCCAGCCATCCCCGCTCACCCCTCCTCCAGCTCGTCTGCCGACCCCATGCGACCCCCGCATTATTATTCATCGCGTGCTATGGTAACTAGCAAGCTTTCCTGTTGTGAAGCAGTATGCGGAATGACTGCACGCCGGGCCGCAGATATTCAAAGCTAATCCTCGTATCTGCTCAAAGACGCCAGATGATCAGCCTTCCCTCTTGGCAAACACAGAGAGCTGCAGGGATTGTATATCTGCCACTGAGCGCACGAGATGCTTCTCACATATCTTGAGCTATACGGCTCTACCTCTGAGAACATGAGTCAATAGTAAAGAGCGTGTAATGGAGTCTCGATGCTGTGGTCTGTAAACATATATGTGCGAAAATCACACTTGGAGTTCACTGCATTACTTTGATGTTTCTCTGTTGGTCCATATTTCTCATCCACTCTATTAGCGGTAATATAAGAAACACTGAAAGAAAAACCTGAGTCCTGAATGTTGCATTTCTTCTAAATTACAGCCAATTGGAAGAAAAAGTATCATCATTAGCTGCACAAAAATACAGTCTAAAACATAGAAAGCAGTCATCCAGCTCCATTCCCCTGCATCTGTGAAATGTTTAAATTGCTCAGATATGTGCTGCTAATCTGTCTGAAATGAAGGCACATATGTATTCCCAACAGTCATCCCAGCCCTATTTTGCAGTCTACAGCAGTCCAATTTGCTATAATCAGATGTATCAACAGGATGATTCTACCAATTCAACAAAATTAATTCCATCTGTTTTCACATTATGTTGGCTAAAAGAAAAAAAAAAAAAAAGTCTGGTTGAGATGTGTAGAGCTCGGAGGAGGCTCTGCCTCTTTGTTGTAGGTATCAGAGTCATTTCATGCACAGTAATTATGCAGGTCTTTGCACTGATTAACCACTGCACTTAGAGTGATTGTGTGCCCCGAGACGACAAGAATCTTTTGAATATACCCGTTAAAATCTAATTCTCCATGCTTCGCTGTGACTTACTGCAGTGCCGGGGTAACATATGTGGTGCTGAGGTTTCAGGTCCGTTGCCCTCACCGCACAGGAATCCATAAAAGACGGCCATCACGTCGTGAAAGCACAGCGGACCCTCTCGGACATATCTTGTGTCGGTGTCGGCTGCACAGGGACTGGCGCATTGCTTTAGAGGTTAATGCTGCTAAGACTACGTATTGCACATCAGTCAATAGCTGGCATGCCGGTTAACTTCGCCGATCACAAGGTCGCCAAGATCAAGATGTCAGCAAGCTATCCCTGGAGTAAAAACTGAGATTTAATCACGACTGGTAAGTTGGCTTCAAACTAGTCACAATGTATCATGGAATATGACTAGGAAAAAAAAAACATGAAATAAGTAAGTTAAAGTTTTATTTCCATATTGTATTGTTTTACTAAATTCATGTTTAAAATAAAATTCATGAGGCAGCGGTGGCCTAAAGGTTCAAGAAGTAAGTCTGAATTTGGACTCAAACTGCTCCTAGTATGTTTTAGTTCAGGCTTATTGATAGGATTAGTAAAATACAGAGAAAGGATTTATCCACAGGGATCAATGAGGATTTACATGGAAAATCAACTGCAGTGAAATAAGTGTGATATTTCTTTCTTTGGGTTTTTATCACTTGTCAATTCCTGAAAAGCAGGAGGAGCATCCAGATATACTGAGACTTGAAGTTAAATTACAATCATTTGTTCTATTGTGTTTATAAATGATTTTGCTGTGCAGCATATTACTGCATCCATAACATGAGCAATATGAATGTTACACCTCAACCATTCCCATCCACTACTGAAAAACAGCTGCTCTACTATTGATTTAATCAATTTATTGTGAAATTCTTCAAAATACAAAATAAATAAATAAATAAATAAATTTTATATTATAATACAAAACTCAAGCAGTATTGAATTTCTCCCTGTCGGGCACATACAAAAAAAACAAAAAAAACACTCAGACAAAAAGCCTTGCTTCTGTCTCGCACATCCATGGAGCAGAAGTTTCTCAGACCTTCCACATTCAGCCACCCAGATGGCTGAGTATGAATGCTGAGTGTGGCACTGTGTCTCTGCCAACATCAACAAGAAGTCTCACCATGGGTGAGAGAAAACCAACCCGGAGCTAACAGTCAGACGGCCCCATCTGGCCTAATTACGGCTTTCCTTCAGGGACAGCCGTGGCTTTTGTTTTTTGAATAGGCAGCTTTCTCCCAAAGTCCTGTTCATATAAGGAATATATTTCGTGTGAAACCAAATTAAGGCTCAAACCCAACACAGAAGGTGGACCAACGCCTGGCTCGAGGAACTTTGTTGCGTTTTCAACCATGGATTAGGACCATTCCCATTTCCCTGACTCATCTGGGTGGTCTCATCTGGACGGGACGGTTGCAGGATTGATTCCACAAGAGTGGAAGTGGGTCACATATTCTCCAGAGTTCAAACATTCAAGCCATGCTCGCTGGGAAGTATTCCTCGCATAAGATGTTCGGTTACTGCACTGACACAATTTATTGACAATTCTTTAGAAAGTTATGAGAGCAGCTTAAGTGTGTCAGCTTTGATGTGACACGGATCTGTCCGGATGGCGGAGAAGGTACAATCTCCCCCAAGAAAATTGAGAGATACATACATGTAGGCTTGGGGAAGAGAAATGTAATCCTGTAGCTCAAACTTGGGCTGAAATGTGACAGTAAATGTTGTTAATCCCTCAAAGCACAATTTGCAGTGAGATTTGAGAACTGGTGCACAGCCAGGCGTCTGACATGCCCTTAAATATTGGAAGGAATATCAACGGGTGTGGGTGTCGAAATCTCCCAGCAAACAATGAAATTTTAATTCCAACCACTCCTGAGGAAGAAAATCCGCTGTAATAGGATTTGATGACACCAGATTGTTTCCTCATATTAGAGAGAGTAATGATATGAGTGACAATATCTTGCCAGACTGTGGAACAACAAAGTAAGATGCATGAAATATTGATTGCAAGTGTCTGCTGTTGTTTGCATAGTGTGTAGCGGCGCCCTGGCAGCCAGTCGTAACCAGTGTAACCACGAGGCTTGGAAGGCTCCGGCTCCTCCAACAGCAAAAAACAAAATCTGACACAGAATTTGGGATTAGATGAGTTTAATACATGCTGGATGAGTTCTGGTGGAAAACAACCTTCGTATCTTAAGACGCATCTACTGAAAGCAGGGGCAGAAAATGGAACACTATAGAAAATAACGACCTCATATTTCGTTTTTAAAGAGACTTCGGCACGCTGGAGTAACACCCTAAAAACAGCACCGGCGAGAGGACAGAGATCACTCTGACTACTTACTGCAAATGTTCCATCCATTAGAGAGGCAAAAATTTAATAAATATGCTAATATGTTAGCGTCTAAGAGCCTGGATGGGATGGCAGCACATTTTCAACCTACTGAGACAGATGCACACACAAGTAAAAAAAAAGATTGTAATATATAAATACATGTTGAAAAAAAAAAAGGTGCCATATACGCGGCTCATCATTTTGGAAAAGGGGCATCACTTATTACCGTCTCCTTCACCCCAGAGAAAAGTGTTTGTTTGTTTGAGTTGTCGTAATGAAAAGTTAATCAAGTGAGATAATTGAATGTTGTTCAGAAACAGAGGGTGGGAGGGAGCGTGCATGTATGACACTGTTGATTTCTCAGGGACTTCATCAGGAGAGAATAAAGGCAAATGCAAAGCAATACTTTCTGTATTAGGTTCAGGGAAAAAGTAAGTCGCACACACACTGCGAAAAAAATACAATTAAGGTGTGTGTTTGCCAAAGGAGATAAACCGGGGAGACAATACTTACTCAGTCTGATGTCGGTAATTACATTTTTTTTTTTTTTGGTCTGCTACTTTTCTGCCAGTGTAAGTCTGAAAGCGGCAATAATTCAAATCCCCAAATAACTTGAATCTGTTCGTTCTCCTGCAGAGGGCAAACACATCGCGGCTGACAAGTTGTACTGTGACACAGAAATCATTGCTGCATAAAAGTCCAGATTACCCTTACGTGGCAGAAATAGATCCATATATTTCGGGATCAAATACATTAGAGAGGCTGTCAGCGGGGAGTAGGAAGGGAGGCGGCTGCGCCTCGTCGCTGTGCGCACGGCGCTCGACGTTCTGAGGATTATTCTTGCTGACATTTTTTCCGTTGGACGGGGTGAGGATGGCACAGGTTCACACTGAAGGTTCAATCGCAAATGTAATTATGACCACACCAGGAGGTCATTTGTGACGATAATTATCTCCTATTCAGCATCATTTTGAGAAGAAGTCTCACTTAAAAAAACATAATTACACTAAAAAGAATAGATTTGCTTTCTGGACCTTCTGAGGAGAAACTGAGTGGAAAGTGTGATTTTTCAAAAATGAGGCCAGCTTGTTTTACTTACATTCAAAAATACATGGACTTTCTGTTTTATTCACTCTGCTGGGGGAGCGCTGTTACTCACTCTGAGAAGAGAATACATTTTATTACCCTCTGCTATAAAAATGATTCAGCAGAGGTGGGGACACGCAGACCTGAGAAGAGGTAACCTCCCACACAAAACACACAAATCACAAATTCCGCACACACACAAATCACACCATGTCCATAAAGAGATGGTCAATGTAATGATTAGCTACCATGTAGTTCCAATAATATTTCAATTAACAGTACTGTATGCTGTACGGAAATTATAGCATTTTACCATACTTTACTAAACCCACTGAATATGTCACAGTTAGTGGAGAATAACAACTATAAGTTGCATTCTTGGAAAAAGAGTCTTTATATCAGCTTGAATTTCATCATTCACAGATATTTTATGACTTTCATGCTAAGCTCCCCCCGCTTTCAACCCTAAAGTGAATGTTTTGGCTATTTGCTAAAATCAATGACTATTTAATCTCACCTTTTCCTTTCTGAACCTGCCTGTGTGTGTGAGTATAAATGTGATTGTTGTTTTAAGGTGGTAAAATCATATAAACCAAATGCAGAAATGTATTAATCAACAACAGGAACTCTCGTCGCTTCTGTGAAAATATCCACTTTTAGTGGACAAACTGGCATTATAATGTAACGTCAACATTTCAAAATACTTTTTGTAGCTCTGAAGTTTTCTGAAGTTGGAGGAGTTTTTCCAGCTTCTGTATTGTTGTTGTGTTTCGCAGTCCAGGCTTTTAATAATAGTATTCTGCCCAAACTGTTCTATTTGGCATTGATCCATCCAACAAAAAAGTAATTTGTTTTCATCAAAATTACCTTTTTACACACACTTTTTTTCCAGGAAAAAAAAAAAAACACTACTCTGTGAACTATAACTCATCACTGATCTGTGAAATTGTACAACCGTACATCTCATTACCACCTCTGCTATCCTCATGCGAGACGGGATCCGTCAGTTCATGTTCTTCCACTGAGACACACAGGCTTCTTTCTCTGGTTCTGTTTCACTTTGTTTTAATTGAAACTCGCAAATACACACAAAAAAGAAAAAGAAAAAAAAAAACTACAGCATTGAGCTCTGTGTTCCACAAAAAACTTGTTTGGTGAGCGTAAATATTAGTAGTGCAGACACCAGCATGCACTGAGCACAACAGCCAGACAAGAGCCAAGTTTCTTTCTTTTTTTTTTTTTTTTGGAATTGTTGTGCCAATTCTCAAAATTAACCATAATTAGCAACAGCTGAAAGAGTTTGCTGACACAGTTGTAATTATGGCGAGTAAAATTACCAGCCAGGAACTTAAGTTGTGCTAAAAATCAAAACTGTTGTGATTGGAAATGGCCAATAATTTCAACAAGATCCCACATGGAAATAAAAAAATGATGAAACAATTCATTTGAAATCAGGGAAGTGCAGAATGGAGCAAGCATTCGGTGAATTTAAGGTTTGATTTTACCGACGGGACTAAAAGTGAATCTTCACGTATCAGGATGGATTTGAAAATCACATTGAGAAAGTTCAACATTATTGCAGACGGCTGATAGAGCTCTGTCCCTCGAGGACACTTTAAGCTTCAGTAAAAGAGAGACGAGAGGCTGGGACCAGCAAACCTTCTTACTGAGGGGAAGCAATTTGATCCCGGGGGGGGGGGGAAATAGTGAGCAGCAGCTTTAACTGTGACAGACTGGA
Organism: Salarias fasciatus; assembly: GCF_902148845.1. Taxonomy (NCBI): domain Eukaryota; kingdom Metazoa; phylum Chordata; class Actinopteri; order Blenniiformes; family Blenniidae; genus Salarias; species Salarias fasciatus. The sequence continues at coordinate 16,381,130 of NC_043760.1, forward strand.
TTGTCACAATGGAGCAGACGATGAGAGAGTCTGTGCAGACATGTCAGATAAAACACTACATCATATCAGAATTTGGGTGTGGATGTGACTGCTAATGTACATTATTTTTGACAGTGAGCATTATACACACACACACACACACACACACACACACACACACACACACACACACACACACACACACACACACACACACACACACACACACACACACACACACACACACACACACACACACACACACACACACACACACACACACACACACACACACACACACACACACACACACACACACACACACGAGTTATTGATTAAAAAAATGTTGGTAACAATGAACATAATGGAGTGGATCAGGCTTAGCGTGGGAAAATTGTCTCAGTGTACCTTTTCCTATTCATGTTGTGGTGAATGTTAGGAGCAGTGAAAGATACTCTGGACTGCAGTGTTTTCAAATTAGGAGGCTTTTTCTTAATGTTGTCTTTTTACAATACCTGTAGGATGAAAACAGCAATATTGGTATCATCCACACAGTGCAGTATTTAAACTTAAAAAAAAAATGTTGTTGATTAAGACTTGGAGCTGTTGGGTTTGCATATTTTTTCACATAATGAAAAAAAAAAATAGCTACTGTGACATACATTCACTTTGGGATTTGCATATCAAATGTAATTTTTCTGCCCATGACTAACAGGTATTTACATGCTGGTGGGAAAGTGTATTGCAACTCCCATTTAATTGCATGTTCACCACGTGCCGTGAGAAGGGATCAAAAATACATTAACAGGCAAAGCCCTGTGCAGAAAGTCATCCCTGAGCTCTCCTTGCGCAAGTAATTGCACGGCCATTATAGCTGAGCGCAAGTTATGATTATTTCTTAAACAGCTATATCTGACTCCCAAAGCTTAATGCCAATCATCTACGTGGGATTCCAACTGAATCTCCTGTATTTACTATTCGCAAAGATAAGCCCTGACAAACATTTCAGGATAACGTCTGCAGAAAACATTTAGTGGATGTTCCTGGTGACTGATTTCTAGGTCAATTAAACAAAGCACTGAAAGCAAAACACATAAACTATCCAAAAACAAAGTTTCAAGTTCAGCATCATGTATAGAAGGTTGATAATTTCAGCAATGTTATGTGTAATCTGAATTCTTATTCCCTTTTATGACCCATAGCTTTGACGGTTTCGGAGAAAAAAACCAAAACAAAAACAAAAAAACCATGACAAAATTCTGATCAAACTCCAGAATATTCATTTGATTCTGATGACAAGTGTCATAAAATATTGGAGACAAATGGATGTGGACATGTCAAGCAAATGAAGACGCGTCGCTCTGTTTTATTATTCGGTTATGCAACATTTCCGCACTGCATGTAGTCAAATCTGAATTGCTGACACTGACTTTGAGACGGCGATGTGACAGCACTGAGTTGGCATCGGCCTATCATTGGTCTCTGATGACGCTGCAGTAAATGTGCCGTCATGATACAGTCTCAAGAATCAGGGCCAAAAAACAGAGACCGAGGAGCTCAGTGGCGATAAATATATCTTCTATAATTCAGTGCTTTGTTATCACGGTTTCTTCCTACAACAATGGACACAAAGTGGCATGACGCAGCGTATTTTAGCAAACAGCATAACGGCGTGCTCTTCTAGCTTCTAATCAAGAGGAACGATGACACAGAATAACCCGTTTCTATATTTTTCTTCCCCCCACCACGTTCATTTAAAGGAAAAGTGTTTGCATTCACTTCCTGGGACGACCCTAAGGAGAGCATATGAAGTCGGAAGCTGAATAGTGTTTATTTAGGACTGACATTTGTCTTCCTCAATGCAAGCAGCAGAGACCTCGGAGATCCCACAGCAGTGCCATGAGCGGGCGATTAAGAATGAGCAAGTTTCCTCAAGGTGAGAGGAAAGAGTTTGGTGGTTTTCCATCTGGGTACCTTCATATCAAGGCCTCTTGGGATGTTAAGCATGTATATTCATAAGAAGTGGGCAGGGGAGGGAGGTGAAAAAAAAAAAAAAAGTTTTAAGAGACCCAGCTGGTTCCCTAAAACTTCTCTTTGGTGACCTCAATTTCTCCTGCTTCCCAATGAGTCGGGTCCGTCCACGTGGGACCGGGCATCCCGAGCAGGACGTGACCCTGAGTGAACCCCGGCAGAAGGATGGCGCCACACAGACTGACCCACGCCGTAACGCCTTACATATGAAGAAATAATGAATACATTAATTATTTAATGAAGATTAATATATTCATTGAGCAAGAATAACACTTTTTTTCCTCACAGTTTTAGGCAAGAAACTTTTCCAAGCAGCTGACTGCAAGGTGGCATTAAGAGATCACACAGTTTTACACTTGAGACAGTGGCTTTGAAAGCCAGATGTGCCATGTCAAGCTTTTATGGTGAAGGGTCCGTGACATGACATCAGAGGACAAAGGAAAGTGGCGGTATACATTGTACAAGGTTAGGACCAAATGGAAACCCCCGTGGGATCCACAGCACTAACAATACCGAGGCTATCACAGCGTGGATGAATCAGCCACGCAACAATGGTGAAACCTCCACACTACAAAGAGTCTGCACTTTCATATTTAACCTTTTAATACATGGATTCTTTTTCCTTTTTTTTTTCTTGTTTTCCCAACGGCGGTTACAATGTAAACTAAAAGCTACATCTTGCTGCTACTACTGTTTGGTTTAGAGTGGATGAACATATTCAGCGTGCTCTGTTAGATTTTATCAGACCTTAGAGAGACTATTTTCCACCTTTGCAGCCTGATGTTGCAAGAACAACGATGCAGGATTATGCACACATCAGACGTTGCATTACATGCAAGGCTGCGCAAACACACGATATATTCAAACCTTGAAAAGGATTTAGCTGACTGTGTTTCTCTTCTCAGCAGATCTTTGTCAGGTCAAACATAACTTTCATTCTATTGAACGATCTATCCTCACATTTGTGACAAAATAGCAGGTGCTAATGTAAGCGGCATTTTGTTTGGCAACAAAAAAAAGAAAAGAAAATCATGCAAGTTTCATGTATGCAAACACAAGCAAAAAAAAAAAAAGTTAAATTATAGGCTACAATATAGTCGCATAATGCTTCCATCTGCCACCATTTAGACTTACAGCATTTTGTATGAAACATCAACTCTAGCGTATAACAAAGGTAACTTGTTGGGAAATGCTTTAAGACTCATATTCCACCTGGTTTGACAGCTTTAATGCAGCTTTTTGATGCTATGACTGAAAAATATACTTCCATCTAACTTTAAGTTAAAGACTTCAGGGAAGTTAATTTGCTGATTATACCAAATTGAAAAAAAAAATATGCAGAGTAAAGATAAAAATATTCAAATGGATCCTAATACGCACAATGGATTAATGGAAAATAAAATATCAAATTGCAAAAATCTCAAAATTCTGGATTGTTTTCAAAGATTTTTCCTTCTTTCAGACAAGCTGATGAAGTTTTGCTCAGTGGACAGAGAAATGAATCCCACAGCAACAAGCAGGCATTCTTCCACTACCTTACCTCTTATACAAATTTCCTCCTTTCCCATCATAATTAACATAACGGCGAGAGGAGACAGAGGTCGTTTTTGCACCTTTCAGCAATTGGTCGCTGTCGTCATTTTTTTAGATGGAGGACAGGCTGCTTAGCAACATACAGAAAGGTTGGGATTCACTACTTTTACTTTTACTAAGTCTTTTAGAGGCACATTAGAATGGCGTCTAATTGGTGCTATTCTGGGAATCTGCATTGAAGAGAGTATTTAACAAGTTGTGAGCAGCAAGAATCTGCAATTATGAGGACGTCCTTAATCAGCACCAGTGTACAAAGTGGAGGACTCCTTCCCTTAAACATACATACTGTAGAATACAGCAGCCAATAGATTTTTATCACCTTGTCCTTTGAGCACTTATGGATTAACTGCCAAATTTGCGGCCATGTTGACACATTTCACCATCAAAAGGCTGGTCCGAACAGCAATTTCTGTACTCCGGAAAATCGGCCGCAAGCAGTGAGTGGAAGTGCTGCAGCGCGGACGCTGGGAGGGGTTCAGATCTTAAAATTAATATCCGGATACCATCACAAACAACCGAATATTCGGATATTTGAATCCATCCCGACAGAGCACAAGGACTGTGAGACATCTGAGCCTGCAGGATAAACTGTCCTGTTTGTTCTCCCATTGCTGACTTCAGCCTCTCTCCCAGGTGGCTTTCTGCATTTTCATTAAATCTGACATGACACTTCAACCGGGCTTCCAAACTCTTTACCCTGCGCGCCCGTTTATTCATGCAAAAAGACCTTCAGCTATTATTCCTGAACAGCGCACTGTAGCTTGGAAACACTCACAAAATACTTTAAAGCGAGGAGCCATATACAGTGTTACGCTGCAGTTCGTCGAAGCCTCTGGCCTCTGCTTTAAAGCCTTGACGCGGGTCGTGTGAACTCTCCGATACAACTTTGGACTATAACTATGTTTAGGTGGTCCGTAAACATATATTTTTAGGTGACCCCAATTCCATTACCGACAGCGATGTATAGTACAGAGCTGAAGAGGCCAAAGTGTAGGAGGATAAGCCAGCTGTTCACAAATCAGAAATCCGTTTGTGCGCTTACAGATTTGTTCATATGACTCGATCAGGCTCAGCTTGGTTGTAGCTCCATCAAAAACACAAATCTGTAGCAGCAGGATGAAGCAAAAGTTCACTAATTTTGTGAGGTTTCAATACTAAAGCAGGAGGCATTATGGCAGTTTTCTAAGCATTTCTGAAGCTACAAAACAAAGTGTCACTTCAATGACTGTAAATCAGTTGTTTCACTTAACATCTCCCCCAAACAATACACACACACACACACACACACACACACACACACACACACACACACACACACACACACACACACACACACACACAGTAGCAGTTCATCAAAACAATCCATGAGCATTTTTTATTAAACATCAAACTTCCCCTGTCCCTGATTCAATCCTCTGCTGAGCATTCTGCACTAAACATACTTTCATTCAGCTAACTCGGCGATCATTATGCTGAGGATCAAGCAGCTCGAAAAAAGGAGGCATAACCAGTTGGGGAATTTCCCATTTCCTCATTGTAAATACTCACATGGTAATAACAAACAGGTGACATATTTCTCAAAAGTAGCAAGAGGGAATATTGTAACTTGTGTCTTTAAGGTAAAAGGAAAAGGAAAATCCCCTGTTTGTTTCCAGAGTGAGGACACTCTTGTGAGTGATCCGAGTTCTGCTTCTGGTAATTCTCTGAAACCTCTCGATTTCCTAGTTTGACCACACTCAGGTATATTTTTTTCCCAAGCAGGAAGTCAAACCTTTCCCACATATTAGTTACTCATGAAGACGCCACAATCTGTCTCAGTCGTTCCATCTTCAAAGCCCGTCAGCAGAGACACGTCCCGACTGGAAAACCCACCGCTGCGGAGAGTTTTCAGGCCGGTGCCAACGAGGCGACTTCTGGACTCGTCGCAGCCGTGAATCAAAAGCCGCCGCTTCCCCGCGCCGCGCGCTCGCTCACACAGAGACAGAGCCCAGCACGACTTTAACTGTCTTACAGGTCAGGAAGAGGTTGTGGCTTCTGCCAGGCGGGAGCCACCGCCGTGCCAAAACCGCCAACGATCGCGGGGCAAACGCTGCCTTATCACAGGAGCCAGGTGTCCGCGGCAGAAAGGAAAAAAAAAAAAAAAAAAAAAGCACAAGCAAGAAAAACTTGTGTACAACACAACACCTGGTGCTACTGTCACGCGGCGTCTCTCGCTCGCTCTGACAGGACAGATGATGAGGAGTCACCTTGGCAAACAGATTAACCAACAAGTGGAAAAAACTGCCAACTAAAACAAACCGCAATGTGAATTAAGATATTCATTAGCAGCCAGAAGGATGCATTACTATTGGTATTGTGAAATGTGCTCGATGCAGGATTGAGTTGAGAATTAAAAGCCAACTTTTGCTTGCATTTGTTCATGTGAGGTTTGAGATAATAAACCCTCCAATACCAAGCGCATTAATAAGAAATCGCACTTTGCGAGGCTGTATAGCTTTTAAAGTCAATACCAATTGAAATGGTAAAGCAAATTCCACAATCTTAATAACCCAAATAAGATGAAAACGATGTGATTAATTAGCATGATAATGAGGATATTTATTAATTCATTCATTCTGAAACCCAAGGCGGAGGAGAACCGGGGAATAAAAACATCATTAACTCGTACCTCGACAGTGAACTCCCTCGTCGTAGCCGTCCTCGCAGTCTCTGGCGCCGTTGCAGAGTTTGTTGAAGTGGATGCATTTTTTCGTCCCCACGCACTGTATGTGATTGAGCGGACATCTGATCACCACCTCCTGCGCACCTAGAGCCAAGAACGATGGAGGGAGGCCGTCAAAAGTACAGCAGTTATTTCAGCATTAATAATTCATGTTTACTGCAAAAAGCCAACATCAACAGTGTTTCCTCGGCATATGGAGATGCATGCATAGTGAGAGAGAAAAAGGCCACACGAGGGGAAGAAAATGTATATTTCATTGTCATTACCATTTGTATTTTCTGCTGGTAAACACATTTTTTTTTATATATGTTTTTTTTTTTTTCTCCTCAAAGTGCTGATACCTCAAGACCTCTTTTTACGGGAAGAAGGAGAGAAGCCGTGCATATGCAAATGTATTTATACTTCATGGCATTGTTCTTTACGCACAGCAGATGCAGCCACGCCGGCGGCGTCCTGTAACGGAGCGGCCCCGGCTCTCCTTGCCGCTGCCAGCCAGGCGAGCGGCAGAGAGCAGCTGCTTAAGGATTCATGAGGCACGTAGGTGACCCTCATTCACGCGGCGGCGGCGGCACGGGCCACATAAAACACAGCTGACCAGCGCACCCGCACTGTAAATGTGTCACACCGCCGCCCCGGCTACATTGATATCAATTACCAATGTGCCGTCGCGAGGCGTTTAATGGGGAGATTTATCACCCATGTGATGAGATCTGCAACAATCCCCAGAGTTCTTCCACCCAGAGGAACTCGCATCCCGGCGCACTTGGACCGTCTCGACTGTGCGATTACTTATTCACAGCATCCATTTCCACTTTGTAAGGTAAGAGATGCCGCAATTAATGTGGCTATTACAAAGAAGGCTGTCAGCCCCTGCAGATTTACAGAGGGGGATATGTGGACGAGTGGACGTGCGTCGTTATTGACACAATAATGACTCGCATTAGTTTCACCTCCCGAGTATTTTATTGCCCTAAAACGGTGGCAGGAGATCTTCTCCTTTAATGAATATGTCTTGGCTTGGAGCACTCGGAGCTCTGAGGATTCGCGCCACTTTTGTGCCGCATTTTGGTAAGTCAAATATATGTGACCTTGTCTCTGGGAGTTCATATTTCATACATGAGCAATCTGGCAGCTTCATCTGCTGGGTTTCAAACCGTCTTGAGCATTTCTTCCCTCAATTCTTCCTCCAGTTTCAGGGCAGACTTTAGGATTTCTGCTTCGATTAAGCAGCAGATATCAGAATGTCTTTGTGATCCAATCTGGCTTTGTATATTAAGTAAGAAAAGTGTTAACAAGGGTAAATTGGGGTTGTTAGTATGTTGAGATTGTCCTTGTTACGTTGTACGGATGCAACAAACCGACAGAGGTTTTCAAGGTGACTGAGGCATATCAGCGTGTCCAGGGCGGAGAGACACATATCCAGAGCACACGAAACTAAATGCACTGATGTTGCTTTGTGCTGCCAATGTGTCATAATCATGTAATCAGCAATAAATAAACATATAAGTAAATGATGTTGGCATCCTTGTGGTTAGTCTTCAAAGTAATCGAGTGTTTTTTTTTTCTGTGTCAGAAGGTTAATGTCTTTTAATTAGTTATTCACACGATTGAGAATTATTCATGATTAATCACACTTTTTTTTCATAATTGAAACAGAGAGATGTTATATTTCCATGGCATGAATACACCTAACCTAGAAAGATAACTGACTACAGTTCAGTCGGTCTTCTATAATAATTATAACATGAAATCTAGTCTGCATGTTGATTTTTTTGTTGTTTGTTTTGACACTGATTGGCTCTGTCATTTTCGGAACATAGAAGACATCTTTTTAACATCCCACTTTAAGTTATCAGCGAAGTGACTGAAGCCTCAGAGACTGTATTTGCATGCAGCTGTTCACTGTATGCTTCATGTTACATGGAGCTAATTAGTTGGGATGTATTTATAGACAGTTTATGAACAAAATTCAACAAAATTACTGACTTATTTTAATTAAGACATTGTTTTTGTACAGCACATTGCAGCTCTACTTTTTATAACTTTATTAACATTTTATCTATGCTGTGCACAGTCATTTGCATACGTGTATGCACATTGATATTAACACAGGGGAAATGATCACTTTTTAATGCATTAGTAAAATACTGGACACTCTTTGCACATCTCAGAATGCTCATATCTTTACTTTAGCAACTATTTTTTAACCAATATTTGCAAGTTAGATTAGTTGGGGAAAGTAGCTTCCAAATGCACAGACAGTTTTATAGCTGGAAGCGAACCGGTCGCTCTGTCACACAGCATTCAACTCAGTGCCCCGGTGTCCATTTGGCAAATGTGCTACTTAACACCCAGCCGTAAGGGTCCCTGACAACGTAACCGTGTTGTCAGCCTTTCCGCCACATGGGTCCTAATCTAATGTGATAAGGGGAGGGATGGTGCATGAATATTCAGCGGCTCTGATCCGTCATGCAGGGGTACACAGATGGTCTCTCAACGGATGAGGTGCTCAGAATTCCTCCGTCAATTCCCAAACTACTGTACTATATCGGATGATTGCTCAAAGTCGAACGTACAGGATGGCGCGCTATGTCAAGTAATTCATCCTCTGACAGCTGTACAGGAGCTTCTCTCCTCTTTGCTTCAACTTCCGAGGTGTTACTGACACCCGAACACAATGTCCCGCACGTTGAATTTTCTGCTGAGGCAAATCTGCACTGAGTTACAGTTTAAACAGCAATCTCGTATATTTAGCTTCACCAATGAAAAAAGGAGCAAAGAAAAGGAACTCGCAACTAATTAGATCTCCCTCTACCCCATTTCAGCATCTTTACCCATTGATAAACAGACTATTAAGTTGCAGTGTAAAGCAATTTTCTAACTCCTGATCTGTATTTCAAGTGCATTTAATTACTGGCGTATGGACATTATTTAATTAAGAACTTATTCTCTAAAAGGAAATCAATAAGTGTAGAAAAATAAAAATAACTAGCAGAAACCAAGAATGATCGACTGGGTTTCATGTATTTATTTTCAAAGAAAGTTTCCACTCATGCCGAGTCATCATATGTTGAAAATTGCTCATGACCAACTCGACACACAAATTGTAATAAGTCCCTGTTGTGCCGAATAATTCCCAATGTATGAATCATAAATCGTTTTGGAAAGAAGCTGCGCGGCCCCAGTAATGGCTTGATAAATGAATAATGTCCACAGATGAAATGGGAAAGCGCTCTTAAATACCAGTTTAATCATAACACCTTAAGCGGGAGGCACGTAGTATTCCCATTGGAGAGCTAAAAGAGGGGGGGAAATGTGATACGCTTATTCAGGTAAAGAGGGAAGCGTTTAAGTTGTGCATCAATATTTATTAATGTCTTAGTTTACAATAACAAAACTCTATATGGAGAAAAAAAACATTCCCATCTAGTTTAAACGCTGCACATTTATTTTGCACTGCAGCTGAAAGAGGTCCTGTACATGTGCTGCAGCAGGCTGCTTTCAGTGCGCTTTCAATACTTGCCGCAGCACGAAAGGAATTATTCGCAATGATGATGGCTCTGTTGTATTAAGTCACCCAGTAAGCCATGGCAGTGGCACAGAAAGCACAACACGAACGCAGCCAAAGTATCTGCACTGACAAAAAAGACATGGAGTCTGCAGAAAGGGAGCTTGGGTTAAAATGTAAAGTGCAGCAGGAGTCAAAAAAAAAAGAAAAAGAAAAAAACTACTTGTGATGTACAACAGGTCAGCTTCAAGGCTGCTGACAGACTTTGCTATTTGACTAAAACTGTTCAAACATCAGCACATCTGAATCACATCAGGCCAATTAAGAAAGTGAAGGATTTTTTTTTTTTTCTTTTTAATCTTTTTCCTTAAAGAGACCTCGGCTGTACCAACAGAAAGGAAGGACTCCTTGAAATTTCTAGCCTAGTGACTTTTACTGACTGGAGTAAATAAGACAGAAGACAGACTAATGAGAAAAGAGTTAAGTCAGGGGAGAGGTGCTGAAGTGTCTTTAAGACATGCTTTCATTAACTAATACATTATCATTACGTTGCTGTAGATATCTCAGTAAAGGGGTGTCAAATATAAGGCCGGTGGGCCAAAACAGGCCTGCTAGAGGCTCTGCAGAGGCCTGTCAAACTTCGAAATAGTGACAGAAACAAAACAACACTGAGACCTGAGCTGTGATCTACGTGAAAGTTGAAGCTTTCTGATTGTCATCAAACAAGCCTCAAAGTCCTGCTGTCAGGGTGAGTTTGCAACAAGAGCATGGGAGGAGTGGCTTAGATATTTCACTGTATTTTGCACCACTAGTTTTCCTCAAAATTTACTTGAAAATGTACTTGTTTTGAGAGCGCAGTCACTGGGTTTGCAAAAATGGAGATGTTTGCATCACACATACTTTGTGCCACGTCAATTAATCAATCACTCAAGATGAAATTGAGCTTTACGTGATCAAACATGAAAAATTACATTGGAATATAGACTACGTTTGAGATCTGGTAAGCTAAGCTTAGTGCAGTTACATTTATACAGTCGTGCCGGAGCACTTTTCATTCTGGTAAACAACGATTCCCACGTCAGCAAAAAATCTATCGATCCATCTTCTCCACCTTGTCCACTCCATGGTCACAGGGGGAAGAAGGCTGAGCAGTTCACCAATCCATCATGATGTACGCAATGAGGAACAGACAATCTCACAATTACAGATAATTTGGAGACACGACTCAATCTGACATACATGCTTGTGGACTGTGGGAGAAAACTCACGGAGGGAGAACATGAACGCTCCTCATGGAAAGCCTGGCCAAGCACCAACTCAGATCAGAAATCTTATCCCTCTCAAGTGAAGAAAAAACTCCAACACAGCCAAACTAAAAGGTGTCACTCATCTACTTCAACATTAATGTAGTTCATATGTATGTTTGGCAACAACGCCACCCTCTAACATCTGTCCAAGAGTTAATGAAAACAAAGGTACATCCAAGACAATCCTTCCTGATTGAAAATAGCACTTCAAATTAATTGTCACCGGAAGAAAATTGAAAAAAAAAAAAAAAAAAAAAAAGTCTTGAGTCCTGTAATGTATTATTATGCTGTCACATGCATGCTGGACGTCAAAACAATTCAGCATGCACAGCATTTCCACGCTTTCTGAAATATACTGCTATTTTGGCAGTCCATGAACAATCTTGCCACACCATCAGAACAAAATTTATAATATCAGTGCAGACAGAGCAGAAAATTCAAGTTAATTATGTGCAATGTGATTTCAATAAACACTGCACCACACTGATTCTCTCTCTTTTTTTTTTTTTTTTTTTTTTTTTTTAAAGAAATTCATTAAAAATCATGGTATTATTTGTCTACTTCTGAAATGAATGAGCGAGACCAGCTGGGCCAAAGTAATACCTCGATTAAATATAAAATGAGAGGCTTCTTGAGAAAACTTTGAGCAGCTATGTTCATTATGATAATCATGGTAATCTGAGCCACTTCCAGTTTGTGGGAAATAATGAATTCTAAAAAGGAGCAAATAGGGAACGTATCAGCGGGGGTTGGTTCCTTGAACTTTTTAGTAGAGAGATTTATCATATTCTTTAGAAATAATGATGCCATTTCCTTAATTTATGGTTGAAGTTGACGATCAAAGCCGCAACTAACGCCTGACCTAAGGCAACAACAATGTTGTTCCCATCACAGCTTTATAAAAGTCTGTTTTGTAGAGAATCCAGCAATTATTATGACATTAGCTGCTGTTTGCACTCCAGTTCTCAACCTTAAGCAGGTTATTTTACTCAAATAAATCTCTGGATTAACAAAGCTTTAGATAAATCCAAACGGGAAATTAATGAGCTGAAGTGGACAAAGACGGTGGAGTTGTAGATTTTCATGGGAGGCGATACGAGCTGAGGGTAGTAATACGGCATATACGACCTGCAACGCCATTGCCAACACCAAGGCAACAGTTTTCATGCTCTATTAACCAGTCAGATACCTGAAAGCATTAGCTTTGGCAAGCACACCAATTTGTGTGGGAGCCAAGTTGTGGATATGTCTTTTTGTACAAGTTGCATCTTATCTGCATTGTTGAGAGTGAATCTCAAGAGCAGGACGTCGATCTCGGCCAAAGAGGAGAGGGCTCAGTGACCCTGTTCCTGTGGAAGAGATACCAGCTTTTTCCTCCAGGCCTCCAGCAAGAGAGTAGGAGAACAACAGAAAAGACGGAGTGAGAGTACGAACTCATAAAATGCATGAACCACAGTTAATTTTTTGCTCAAGTTGACCTATTTTATCCGCAGGACAATGGTGATTACCTTAAAAAAACTACTAAAAGGTTTGATTGGTTTGAGTGCAAACAAATGTGCTATTTGTGGATGACTTTCCTTTATTTTCGGCCAGGGCTGTTTCCCACAAATGTGGCGATCAAGGCTGCGTGGGTCATGCAATCTTTGCACTCACAATTTTAGTTCCAGATCAGCAGATATGACAAAGGAACACATGGCGGAGGCCTGCGGTGTGACCCTCCAACTGTCGTCCAAACAATGATTTTTTTTTTATTTTATTTTTTTTTACACAAATCACTTTGAACACTTGCATCTGAGTCGGACTGAAAGCAAACACAGCAAAGGAGCAGTCTGGAACAAACGCTGTGGTAAATTCATTCGGGAGGCTCGTCTAGGGCAGCCTGCCAGCTGACCAAATCACCCTACATATTCATTAACACACCGCCGTTTGTTTGCATGTGTGCGACTTGTAAAAAAGTCTTTTAAGATAGATTAAAAAGCTTGGAGGGAAGGCAGATCATCGCCTCATGAGTTACTTCACTTTTAAGGTTGAGTGTTTTTGTTTTATCCAATGAGCGGAGTCGAGGAGCTACACAGAACAGGAGACAAGATACCAAGGATAAGCAAACACAAAAAGAACAACAGCACCGTCTCCTAAGACAAAGCACCTTGGGAAACAAAGTATTAATGCAGTCACTGCTCTCAAAGCTGCCAAGAGTTCGACCTGTCGATTACTTTGAAGAGATAAGTCTGCCTCTACATACAAGATGGTTTTAGCGCCGTACCTCCAAGAAATAATTCTGCAGTTCTTATCACTGCTGTCGTCTCCATGTCTTTCATTTCACCTCCCCAAAAACTGACCGAAGACAGAGTCCGGCTCGACCAAAGGCTTTTAATTAAAGCTCTGTGCGAGGAAGTACAATACGTGCGGCTGCCACCAGCCATAAACAGGCATGAAATTACAAACGGTAGCCGGGAGAAGGCTCTACAGTTGAGTTGGATAATTAGCCCCAGGTGCAAACACATCCAGAAATATAATGCATATGACAGCTCATACCATTTTCCGACCGGATTTATGTGCGTGTGATGTTTATCCAACTCGGATTTGGAGCCGTCACTTTGCTTCTCGCTGACAGTCAACAGAGATTGCAGTGCGTAATCCCCTACGTGACAGTTCATAAACCTGAAAGGTACACCGAATTACATGAAGCAATTAAATAATGAAAGTCTCAGTTCCCTCATTGGGGATTGATGTATTCTCTTCCCTCACCATTCAAGTTTCTTTTCTCTCTAGTTTTATACCCTTTTACCTTTTTGAAACAATTGCTGAAAGAAAGAATTTGTTAATTTTCCATTTCTGACTGGAGAACCTGGTAAGCAATCTCACGGAGTCTGGAGTGCTAAACTGTGGTTTAGACTGTGGCCATGAAGAAGACAGATCTATGAAGACTGGTATCAGTGGTATGGGGGGGGGTGAGGAGGTCACTTGGTAAGTTGCCTTTCCCTAAATCGGAATGCTGATGAGGTCAAAGTGCACGATGGACAACTACTTTATTACTTTAGCTTCATTCACGGGATTTATAACGGGATTTATGGGCATGGATGAAGCGTTCAGAAGTAGACCGATGTTGTGAGCAACTCCTAGCCCATAAAGTGTGTCACTGGAGTGGAAGAATACCCATAAAGTGTAAAAGGTATGAATACATCAGTTGTGTGTGTATGTGTGTGTACAAGCGGAGGCATCTAAAATTCATGGAAACTCTTCACCTTGACAAGTAGTCTGTCGGTGGTGAAGTCATTACTGTTGTCACCCTTAAATCTCCAAGAGGGTTTGGATTATCCCTTGCTGGCGCTGTGCGATGTTGTGACTTGACTTAAATGACTGATGGAACAGAGTGATAGATTTCAAACAGTCATGTAACGGCACTACAGTTGAACCATTCCTGCCCCCCTCAAAAATAAAAAATAAATAAAACCTCAGCTTGATTTGACTGCTTTGGCTGTTTGTGTCTGGATTTGCATTATATCTCCAGGGCGCACAATCCTCGGTCGAACTCCGGCTGCGTGTAGGCGCCGCTTGTCACAAAGAGAAGCGCGTCAGCCATAGGACGTCGCCGGGACTTTCAACAGTTCCCTGGCAACAAAGCAAACCGCTAAACTCCGGGCTGATAAAGTGCACTGGCGTAAACAAGAGCAGCCTTCCCCACCTTCACAGACACTCCAGCAAATGTGAAATACAGCTCTCCACAGCATGCTCCCGTTTTCAAAGAGGCAGTGGTCCTAACAGGGGGAACTCTTTAAAAGAATTACTTTTTGTGTGACCTTTACATATTTGGCATTTGAAAAGATGCACTCAGCCAAAGGAGCTTTTTTTTTTTTTTTTCCTGCTGTATTTGTCCTATCGCAGACATATAGGCAATAACTTTGCACCGTTCAAAACTCCAAACAGCTCATGAAGAAGAAAAGTGCCTCCTCGTCCCCATCATGCAGTCTCAGAGCATATTCCGCCTCCTGAACGGCTTTCCCACCTGTTGCATCACCTGGCCTTGCCGGGCGCTCTGCGAACCCGTCCCCATCGCTCTGAGCGCCACCAGCAGGATACACACACCGCCACTTAATCACAGGGTGTCAGTTCAATTGCTTGTGTGTTTTCTGCCCCTTTTCAAGTATTTTGTAACTGTGCTTTAACCTTGCTCATTTTTTTTTTCCAGATCCCAGCTATTATTGCCTACTGCCGCTTGCTTTTTCCTTTTCAATACATTCGGAGATTAATAGTTTTTCACATCTTGGTGATAGCTCTCTCCGACTTTCGAACACTGGTAGCTCATTTAACAACAACCGGAATCAAAGAAGGATGCTTCCTCCCTTTTGAGTAAAAAATACACGTGGTTGTTTTCAGGAAATTTGTATGTTGTAACTGTGGAGGTGTGGATTTTCAGGTATGTTTTAGTTTAAAGTATTCAATCTAACATCAGCGAAACGTGACGGTGGAACGGTTCCTTGTTGGGTTTGCCTTGTGTGCCCGTCTTCCCCCAGCTCTAAGATAAAGCACTATTGGTAGATGGAGAGGTGCTCATGGTATGACAATACGATCAATAAGTCTGTCTTTATAGTCGTATATCTTGAATCATGGGGATAAAAGCTTTGAACACCCTGGACAGTTCACTACAGAACAAATGGCATGGTTTATGTTGTGGGAGGGAACTCTACCCTTCTGTTCTGTATTCTGCAGTATATTACTGTGAAAGACTGCACGCCATTGTGTGTTGCTTAACTAAGGGTTATGTTCATTACATACACTTAGCATGAGATGTATTAAATACAAATAGTCTTTACTACTGAAGCTAGATTGGGATTTATTAACCACTGAGCTGCTGTAACATAAATCTCCCATGCTAGTTGGACACTATCTCTCATCTTAGAATACAGCACAAGTTAATTTAGTTCACGCTATGCATGCATCACATATAAAAGGTATCAGCTATGCAGATATTTCATCCAACTAGCAAATAAACTGCCGTCTTCACTGTTAGAATATCTGACAAACCCTGAAATTACATGTGGTTATAATTCTATCATTTATAACCCCCCAAGCCCCCTGGAACAAACCAGTATATCAAGAAAGGAAGAAAAATTGAACAGCAAAACAACAAATTTGTCATTAATTGAAAAAAACAGCAACATAATTAGTCAATAGACAGTTTTGTGACCAACTATTGTGCAAATGTTAGAATCTAACTGTTTTGGGGAGCAGCGTTAAATGAATAATGCATACAGTATGCCGTAGTTGGAACAGCTGAAACCAATATTCACTGAGAATAATGATCTCATTAGGAGCATAATGAACACGGTTGAATATAAGGGTGGCATTCTTTAATCAAAGGAACAAATGCACAATTGTGTACGGCTTTCATCCTCGGCTGAATGAGTCGTTATCGTGGCATCGCGTTGTGTTCACACCCCGTCGCCGCATCGCCACATTGCAGTCCACACACCAACCAAAGAGCACCGGAGTACATTACTAAAATAAATAAATAAATAAATAAATAAATGAATAAAAATGTGTTCATTACAGGCACCTGAAGTTTTATTTGCCCCGTCAGGTGTCTGCAGATTGCATCTGGTATGTTCCTCTGGTTTCTGATTCCCCAATGAAGCTGTAATGCTCAACTTAACAGAACACAAACAGAACCCTGAATATAGAACAATAAATATGATCTTCATGGAAAAAAAAAAAAAACACAAAAAACACAAATCTTTATTTTATTGAGAAAGAGATCCTAATGTGGAGGATTCAGAACAATCTGAAGTCTGAAATTTGCCTCTTTGAAATACTTAAAAGATGCACAAGTCATATAATTCAAATGTATTTGTGACTTATTTAATTAAGTGAGTGTCTGGTGACTATTTTGAGTGTTTTCTCTGTTATGATCTGGCAGGTATATTGCAAGTCTCTTATTCTCCAGCCTCTCTTCCACAGAACTCTTCATCTCAGAGAGACTTTCTGAACAAATAAAGTTTAACGAAGAAAGAACAGGAGATATCCTCAACAAACAGCATGCGGACCACGAATTCACAAGAAAATTACCTTAAGGGATAGGTGCCGCTTTTTATCACTTGTTTGTTGTTGGCTTTTAATGCTAAAAACAGCCCCGCTTACATCTGTGTATTCCACACTGAGGCGGCCTCGTGTGACCTCCCGCTGAACTAAATCCCTTTGTTGCTCCAAATGAGCGCTGTGGATTTCACTTACTCCGCAATCGCTTGAGGAAGCAACGTCTTTGTGGAGTGGAGGACGCATTACGGCAAACAATAAACCTTTCATTGCACAGATGGGCACATCCGTGACAACATGTGAAGCTGTCCTTTAAAGAGAGAGGGAAAGAAATAACAGTCGATTGTTCACAACAAAGTGTGTGTGTGCGTGTGCGTGTGCGTGTGTCTGTGTGTGTGTGTGTGTTTGTGTGTGTGTGTGTGTGTGTGTGTGAGAGAGAGAGAGAGAGAGAGACAGGAGAAGCCACTGTCAGTGCCCTGTCTTGTACGGAAAGTCAGTATTTTCAAGTAAGTAGTGATTAGTGTCTCGCCGATGTGTGTGAAGGTTGTGTGGGTTTCCTCCATGTACTGTTGACCACTTTCACATTGCAAAAAACAGGAGGGGATATTCAGATCAGTTTTATTTATTTTATCCGTTTATTTGTCATAGATGATGCTTAGAAAAACGTGAGAGTTTCCACGCTTGTTTTCATCTGCAGTCCGTGTAGGTATATAAACGGAGGACCAAACCGGAAAAGTCAAAGCTATATTAATTCACAAAATATAAAAAAAATGGCTAGGATAAGGGGTTTCAAACCTTTCGATAATACGGCGATACGAGCTGCCCCACAACCCCTCCTGAGGGAGGGAATCTGGCTCTTTCAGCTGTTTAAATGCTCCACTTTCTTCCCAAGGTATTTGCTCACTCTGCATATTTGCCTTGGGCCAGGATGAGGGAACGCGGTGCTCTTTCTGTGTCAGGTTATCAGTATGACCGCCCACACAAACCAAAAGTCACTCTGGCCCGACCCGTTCAAACCCCGAGGTAATGAACGAGACGCCGAATCAGAAAAGGTTTTTTTGTTTATGAGAGGTGTGACAAAGGCCACTGAGTCTCATATAAGAAAGACGACACTTACAGCTGAACAGCTTCACATTTGTCAAACAGCTTTTTAAATAACGGAATGTTTTGCAGTTAAGAGTTTTGTGCTGTCAGTGGCATCGGGACTGTCTCTTCTGTGGCCGTTAACAACTAGAGCCTTCACTTTCAGGTCTCCACACTCCGCAGGTGGATGTAAAGCCCTCATGACCCTTCACCTCGTCTTCACTACTGCCACGTCCCTGCAGCAAGATCAACTCTGCTAACAGCACCATTCATGCTCGTCAACATCATAAACAACGCATAATGAAATATCAAAGTTTCAATCGACGTGTTGTTTAGTTGGATCTTGTTTTAATTGTGCTTCATGTTTTAACTTAATGAGAATTGTGTCAGATGTTTTTCCTTTGATCCTTTGATGGACAATGAAGTTTTTTTGTCCCTCTTCTGGTGAAGAGGAGCCACTCTTGTACACCGCGGCCTTGGATTCTTCAATTAAATTATAAACAATTCAGGGAAACGCCTTGACCTCTGCCTTTATATTTCATGCAATGTAATGAGTTTCAAGGCCCAGAATGGTGCACTGGCCTGCAGGGTAAATCAATGGATCGTAAGCCAGTAAATAAGTTTTTTTTTTTTTTTTTTCCTCTCTCTCTCTCCTTTAGCTGGGAGGCTTTTTTTAATGAGGATCATGGATATAGTATAATACACGCAGCAATTGAGAGGACATGTATTTTAATTTAAATAACCCCTGGCAGTTATTCAGTTCCCCTGAAATAATCACTGAAATGTGACTGCGTTCGTGGAGTGTCTATGGGAAGAGGCTCATTTCCCTCACTATCCTGTAAACACTCATTATTTATAAATAATAGTTAAATTAAAGCTGTTGTGACTTATTTATCAAATCGCGGCCGTTGCGTGACTCCCTATGAATCCACTCATAACGATATCCAGGACACGATGCTCTCTGGGTGGGGTGGCGAGCATGTGCCACTGCGGACTGGGGATCGAGGCTTCTATCAGTCACAGTGATGCATTGTTCTCCTCCACAGCAGCAGGGAAATAATGTAGGTTTTTAGTATTTAAAAGCCACGCCGGCTCCGCGACAGCAAGCATGTTGGGCTTATAAAATATGCTCTTTTCCTCAGTTCTTAGGGCGACAAGCCGGGACGCTGTCCTTTACAGCGCTCGCACTAGGAGGGAATACAAAAGGGAGAACGTGTCAGAGCGGCTTAGCTGTTGAGATGGGGGCTGAGAGAGCAAAGACAAAGCGGTAAATGTGCTCCTCCCAGTGCATTGCTTCTGACAGGGATGAGACGCCGTGCGGGTACGAGATTGTCACCGCGCAACAAAATTCACACACTAATGGTTTTGCCAGAGACAAACGCTCAAACATATGGAAATGTGTCAAACTGCAGAAGCAAAGCAGCAGGCGCAGAAGAGAATCGGAGCTAATGATATATTAAGGGCGAAAAAAAAAAAAAAAAAAAAAAAGGACGACTCCTCTTTCATACAGCTATCACATTCTGTCAGGAGGAGACGGTCCTAATCACAGGGACTTTTAAAAGCATGTTGCGCCTCGGCGGGAACGATTTCCAAGCGCACGGGGACACGCAGACGTAAAATATTTGTTATGTCTGATCCTGTCGAACCGAGACTACTGGTTAAACAGATGGCACGGGCCCGAGGACGTGCGCTAAAGGTCTCCTGCAAATGTAGAGGGAAAGGAAAAGTGGATCAAAAGTCTTAAAAGTATCACTTCTCTTGATCAAAAAAAAATTGCGATGCTTCTTGTGGCAGGTTAAATTTGCACAAAGTAACAGACAAGTATTCTGATCTCAAATTAAATCCAGGTGACAGCGCCGACGAAACAAACACAACATCCAATTAACTTGTGCGGCACCGATATTCGCAGTCAGTTATTTTTTGATCTGGTGCAAACAGCGCGATGACAACATACTGTAACCTGTGAACTTTCTAATAACGTTGGCAAATCGTGTTAACAGAAGACAGGGAAGCAGAATTGAACACGTCCAATAAACCTGTAGACATCCGCCGAGCTTAATACTTTCACCGAGTAATTGTCTACCTTCGCTTTTTCGGTGCGTCGTCTCAGCAGGGAGGCGGACGTGGCGAGGAATGGAAAATAAATGTTACATAATGCAAAAGGCCCACTCCTTCAGCTCAATAACAAGGTGCTACGCTACATTACCCCCTAAACCTCCATCCTGCTGGCGCCAATTCTCATGGGAACCAGACACATTTGTGATACATTTATTTCAATGTGGGACTTGCCAGATAAAATACCCGGCAGGATGTTGATGGGCAGCTGAAGACACACGGCTCCAGTTACTGCCGCTTCATTTCAAAGAGACCTAATACACTCCACACTACAAAGTACTGACCGGTCCGATGGGCGAGTCCTCCGAATGCTCCAATTATAACAAGGTTTTGTTCCTGAGGAAGGAGCTTCTTTCAAATCTGTCCGTGAAGTATGATTAGATGAGTTTCACTACGGCCGTCAAAGGATTTCTTTGGACAAAGAAAATAACTCAGTGTGTTAACTAGGAGTTAACAGAGTGTTTGGTCTGACTTCCATACAGCTTCAGGGTGAGGCAGGAAACATTTCAGAGACACGGTGATACCGTCTGATTGCAGGATTTTTAATTTCACGTTGAATATTCAAAAGATCTCTTGAGTGAAAGGCATATGTGGATGGTGAAAATGTAAAATTAACACTGATCATAAATGGCTTAGCCATTAGTTCAGTCTTACTGGTATATTTTTTTTTTCTTTTTTGCATTAATCTGGGCTTTCACAAAAAGCTCCTCAGCCCCCAAGGTCATTCTATTTCACACAAACTTTCTTTGCATTTTGCAAATTACATTTTCTTAACTGCATATGCAAATAAAATGGTAATGATGGTGATTAGTTACAACAGATGTTGCAAAAGGTTGATACCATAACAATAGGGGCAGACTGTTTAATAACCGATTGGATATTTTTAGCATGAAGCTTCTTCATGAATGATTTTCAAAGATATGATTTTTATTGCTTGTTATGCCCAACAGTCCTTAACAGTAATGTCCTCTGTGAGAACATCAGCAACTCCAAAAACAACCCACAGCATTAGAGATGGGGTTTTAACATAATGCGGTTTGACTTGTTTATGGTGTTTATTCCTCTTATATATATGTAAAGTAGAATTTTAATGGTAAGCTTTTGCTGACAAGTGAAGTATCTACAGAAAACACATCAAAAAACCAAATGTTTCCATAAAAATGACAGTAATTGTGCCGAACTGACCAGTCTTTTCCAGCGAAGAACCTTAGTTTCTCTTTCTGACCTCTGTCACAGAAAAGACAAGATGTTCGATTAGGGCCTTTGTGCCACTGAATAACCCTTTTTTAACCCTCACAGTAAAACAGCGGATTGGCAGCTTGCTGCGGAAAGAGCGATGAAAGACAAGTGCAAAGACGTCCTCGATAACCCTTGTCACTCTCTGTACAGTGAGTCGCTGCAGACGGGCACCGCGTTCACCCACCAGTGTAAAACAGTGCGCTTCAAGAGAGCAGAGGAATTACAGGGTTGCTTTTGGATACTGATTGAAGTGCTCTTAAGTCTGCCAGGTGCCACATACATAACTACGAGAGATTTTAAAATCACTGAAATTGCTTTTGATTGAATGCTAAAAATACAGAGGAACTCCGTCAAGACGTTGTCAAGAGATTGCATTAATGAGAAGGGATCAGTGTAGTCAGGGATAAAACACGCAGCCACACAGAGGCGCAGAAAAAGCTGCATGTTGCTGCTGTATGTAAAGGTGGAAAAATCCAGGAAATGCTGCCGTCTCACAAAGATCACAAGATTGGCAGGAAGTGGCTGTAAGGTAGGGACTCCACATGTGAAGACGCAGCCTTAAGGTCCTGAAGATAATGAAAACGCTCCATATAAACAGCTTAATTAGAATAAACAGATCTAAACTAATTACGGTCTCAAACGGTTGCACAGGGGTGGTTAAAACCTGCTAACAAATGTCCTTTTTATTTTCTTTCTGCCCGGGTTCATCATCTAATCCCCTGAGGTGTGTTAAGGACACAGGATATTTGAATTGGAAACCCAATATTTTGTGATGCTGTAAGAAAATTGGCTTGTTTTTTTCTTAAGTTTGTTTTTCTGTGATGAGATAATTCGAGAGGTTATTTATAAAACTGGATGCAAAGACAATTTCTATTTTAATGTGCAGTAATAGTTTTTTTTTTTTTTCCACTTCTTAAAAAAAGTGTTTACTCTTGTTGCTTCCTGTTGTATGTAACCCTGTTTGAATAAACCATGATCTTTACACTATTTGGAAAACATCAATTACAAGAACAACAAAAGAAAAAGAGCAAATGATTTGCAAATACTCACCAACTTCCCTGATAGACAAGTAATAAAAAACAGAGCATATCAGATGAAGTCATGTCTAGTGTTGCGAGAACAATTTTAACGTTTATTGAATTTGATGGGAGCAGCATCACTAAAACTGGCGCGAGAGGAAAAGTTGTCTAAATAATGGATGCAAAAACTAATTTGACGACCATTTTGCAACCGATTAAGATGATAAGTAGTTAAGATGGGTTAAATAGCAGTAAAAATAGCATTTTGGATATGTAGAGATTTATGATTCAGCAAAAGAGTTACAAATAGGAATCACATGAAAAATGCATTCAATTTGCAGACTTTTAAGGTTTTACTCTCAAAAGTAAATAGCATTATGAAACTATGTCGGGTGACCTTCCCGTCCAGTGGTCATTTAAAAACAGTTTGGTTTCACTAACTTCGATCATTCAAAGAGGACAAAGTTTCAAAGATCTCCTGCTGTAACAGCTGATCTCAGGCTAATTCGACAATCTCATTTTCACTTCTGACATATTTCAGCTGCATATATTTTGATTGTGATTTAGTTTGATTATCTCCTTTGACTCAGGAATAACTTTCAATGGTTTGACTAACTCAGACCCTGAATGTATCACTGCTTCATGCAAACTTTAATCACTGGCACAGTGTCACAGTTCTAAATAATTAAAGTGAATTATTTACTCTGTGGCTTTGCTTTGGTCTGCAGGAACCCTTTAAAAGAATATCAAGATCTTTAACACACGGAATTCAAATGTGAATAAAGATAACAAAAAGAGTGGAAAATCCTCTGTGTCAATAAATGAAA
Source organism: Salarias fasciatus (assembly GCF_902148845.1). Taxonomy (NCBI): domain Eukaryota; kingdom Metazoa; phylum Chordata; class Actinopteri; order Blenniiformes; family Blenniidae; genus Salarias; species Salarias fasciatus. The sequence goes on from NC_043760.1 coordinate 16,404,586, forward strand.
AACTCCTTCTGTTTTCAGGAGAAACAAGCTGTGAAAAGTCATGACAAATTTCTAAAAAGCAGCATACTTGACTTTCTTTGACACGATCAAACAAAAAGCAGAAAATTAAAAACACATTATGTTGACTTCGACAACCAAATCCTTGACTCCAAATCACTGATTAATCTGATACGTTACAGAGAGCATAAATTTAAAGCTAACTTGCGCTTTGTAGTTCAGTTATGCGACGCGGCGTGTTGGATCTGCGAGATGTTTTTTTTTTTCCCTTTACTGTTTTCCAAACCATGCCGTTTGTTCTGAGGCTCTCTGTAGGGTACTGATGAACTCAATATCCAGAATGTGAGGGTTTTAGAGGGGAGGCGTGGGGAGACATGCCCTCCGCTGTCGCTGAGCGGGAATAAAGCAGAGGAGCCCCAGAGAGAGCTGTCTTTGAACAGTTCCCCTCCCCTGCGCCCGGAGGACACCGAGATCAACATCCGTGTTGATTGGGTCGAGGCGAGCCGCAGCCATGAAACACAGCTTCTGCGGTCATGTTTTTTGAAGTCAGCCACTGACCCCTTTTATTGTCTTCTCCTCTGGGAGTGACAATTCAATCAGAGGATCCGCCGGCCCGCGTGTCCACCAGATTCACAAAAAGCTCCTCGTGGCAGCGCCACTAACACAACCCAGAAGTCCATGAAATCCCTTCCTCAAGGATTCATGAAGGATTGAAGTTCTAAGACGAGATGTAGCATCAATAAAGGGAGGGGAGCCGTGCGCTGACAGCCATTAGCGTTCAAAGTTTTTTTCTTATAAAGTGACACTTGAGAATATATTTAGAGAAAGTGAATTATGAGTGCCGCACGTTGTCACAAATGCAGAGCTAACTGCAATTCTGTGACTCCCCAACGCCGCTTTGACATTTATACTTCCTCTTAGGCCCGATGCACAAAGGAGAAAAGTGATTCTCAATCGTTCCACTTTAACTGTCATCAGTCAAGCTGCCGCGCTGCCCTCAACAGTAAAAGGTTTCACTCGTTATTGCACAGAAAGTGTTTGTTTGAGCCGCTGCACAATTGGAGAATTGCCATTTTTTCCCCGGGTTTCCTTCGGTCGCCCGGGGAAGGCAGGCCGTTCTCCCCGGCTCCCTGAATGACTGTCGTCAGCTGTCCGGTCCCGTGAGGCCTGCAGCTGAGCGGATAAGCCGGCGCCTCCCTCTCCTCTCTGGATATTGCAATCCAAGGCCATCGCCTCTCTGCTTCCTCCCCACACAAGCCCCGAAGATGCAGTGATTACGTCCCCCGGACCGAGCCGGAACAGGGAGGAGAGAGGCCGTCGCTGGAACCGACGCCGTTACAGACGACAGGAGAGGAATATGTGACCGTGCTCTTATCTTAAGATAATGAATTCCTCTGTATAATGCTTAAAATATTCACAGTCACATCAAAGCACTGAGGGTTGCACACAATCCGGAATTACTTGCACTTTTATTCCAGCTCAATGGGCATTATCCCAGATGATAGATTTTTTTTCTTCTTTCTCCACAGGTTATAGCAATCCTGTTCATCACCGAAGACAAGGGACCACATTTCAATCCCTCCTTCTGTTTGCCGGGCAAAGCCGATCCAATTCCCCGTTCCATCAATACATAATCCATGATAATGAGGCGTGCCAATTTTCTTAAATGAATATGCAAGGTCTTCTTTCTGCAGGCAGGGTAAATAAAATGGTGCCAACATTAATTGAAGTGCTAATTAATTGCCTTTTGGAGATTACAAAGACTTGGCCCCGCCGCAACTGTGTAAAGGCTACATTATATCGGGAATGTTTAAAACACTTCCAACACAGGCAGAACAAAAGATCACAGATAACAGAGAGTAGATGTCAGGAATGTGTGCCGTGTGTGATTTGCTCACTTTAATTAGTGCATGGATTATAATACCGTATTTTCCAAATTAGAAATCATATCTGTCAAAAAAATGTGCCATCAAGAGGGGGAAAAAACAAAAATTGCATTGGTGCACTGGTGCATATTATGCGTTTATTAATGTTTATGACCAGATGTTCTGTTTTAGAGTCCATCGTCATGCTTTTAGCTCAACCATTAATGTTTTTTTTTTTTTTTTACTTTCTCTACTTTTCTCCAATCCCACAAAGACATCTGCAAAACTACAAACTTTCTGTCTCCTGTTATGTTTCAATTTTGTATTGCACATAATTTATGACCTTTAAATAAAATACTTTGTACATTCATAAACGGCAGTAATGGAGGGTTTTCAGTGATACTGTAGCAGCATTATGTCGCCATACTGATGCCCAGTGGTCACAGACAGTTCTCTAAAGTTTCTGAGAGATGGTTTCTTTACGCTTTTGCATTAAGTGACAATAGTTGCGAAGCTGCTGTCTCGCTGTGAGTGTTAACAGCAACCAAAGCTTCTTCACTAATCTGTTTACTGGACCAATGTTTCAAGTAAAAACGTGTCATTTTTGTGTTTCGTTCCAGAAAAGTTTTGTGTCTGCAGTGCAAAGTTTTGAAAACATCAATTTACGCCAAAATGGCAGATAAGGTGAAAACGCTGTAGTTTTCATGTTGGGGAAAAAATGTAGCAGTCATTCTTGAGAGTTGGGACAAATTATGTTCGACATAGAAAAGTCTAATTTACATTAAAACAAAAATTGAGAAATGTAACTGTCATGCTTAGAAAGTTAGATCAAAACAAACTGTAAATACCTCAGCAGTCATTTTAATCTTTCTCTGTGTTTAAAGGGTACATCTTATTGTATTTGTCTTCAGTAAAGAGTTGACAATAGCAATTTACTCCCCCCAAAACATAAAAAAACTCTAAAATTGAGAATAAATATATGTCAAAATAAACAGAATGGCTATAAATATGCAAAACAATGCATGAATTGAACATCCATCAATGTTAACATTCCTATGGTCACAGCTGGACCAAGTCAACACCATCTTTTTGCTATTTTGAGTTTTTTAAACCACAGTGGCTTGAATTCAAGCATTTCAATGAGGTTATTGAGAGAGCTAGCAACTGAGAAATAAACAGAAACTGTGAACTTAATAAATAGTAATGTTGTTTCAGGGTTTTATTTAGGCATAGTGCATATCCAGCATGGATGAGATTATTTAACAATACTGAACAAACTTAAGTGTATACGATATATTTTATTGCATATCAGAGTAACTAAACCCTATTGCAACACAATTCAGAACTTTAGATTCTTGTGGGACTGGAAAAAATTTAAACTGTATGTTTCTTAGTGTGTCTGACACAAATCAAGTCTGAAAGGGAAACATGCCCATTAATCAAACGTGTGATTGACACCTGCAGTCAGAACCTGTTCTGACCGCAGCGTGGCTGACTTCTCAGCTAATGAGTCGCAATTCTACAAACATTCTCCTAATCAATTCAAATCAACACTTTGCTTCTTTAATATGAAGGAGAAAAAAAAGTCGGAATTATGGCAGAGTAAGAAGAGTTTTCAGTCTGGACTGTGCGCCTCATCCTGGAAACAGAAATCCAGATCTGCAGAGATGGTTTGGATCTTTGACCTCCCCTGCTTCTGAAGTGCTGCCTTCTTTTAAACCCCATATTTCCAGTTCGCAGCCCAGACTTTTCTGCTTTAAAAGTATAACTCCAGCCTAAGCTTTGAAAAGTTGGAAAGCTGTCTCCACAGAGGACATTTTGAGATTGTTTTCACAGGTTGAGTTGAAGTCCTTGTGGCAAACAAACAGTAAATAAAAAAAAAAAAGTCCATGTGGCATGCCCCTTTAAAAAGAGTGCTTGCTCCTCTAAGCACTCCTACACAGTCTTTCATGGGAATTAATCTGGCACACAAGACATGATGCGCGTAGAATAACAAGAGAGAAGAGGCAACGAGCCAAGTACAAGATATTAAAGGTAGACTGATATATGTAGAGATGAGCAAAACCAACAGCGGCTGGCTTTATCAACAAAAGAAATCTACCTGCAAAGAAGCAGCAGTGCTTGGCAAAAATGTGTAATTCTGCTTTAATAGTCTCGACAGGAGGCGATCTATTCTTCAATCTCATTTCTTCACCTCCCGGCTGAGGTCACAGGTTTGTGCTACTTCACGTCAGATAGTAAAGAAGTCAAAGGAATTCACTTGGTGGACCGCCGGTGTTTTGCAGCATCGGAGAGCAACCAGCCGGCTGGTAACATGCTAACAGCTGCTGAGTGTAATTATACAGTTTTTACAAAAGCATCTTTTTTCCGGCAACAAGCGCAGCCACCCATGTGTATCCTGTTTGATAGATGACCTAGTGCGCAACAGAAATTTAGGATTAATAATTATTGCGCACTGCGGACAATTTATGCACAGATGTCACTGCCAAAACTATAAAGTCCTAATTATGGCCAATAACTCACCCGGATGAGGAACATGGAGCGAATCGCAATGATCTGGATTTGTTGCTGGGGGGGGGGGGAATGTGTGATGGTGACAAACTCATTGTGATTCAGAAAGGCTAATTTAACCCACAATAACTTAAAATTACTGCTCTGCTTTGCTCATTTGAGAAAATCTATAAATCAGAACTGTGTAAATAACAGAATTCAACATTTTGGACAATTCTCATGTGAAGAAGGACGAATGAAAGTTCAGGTGAAAATGGTCGGAAGTACAAAGGGAATTCTCTGCAAGTGCATATTTGCTGCATGTTTGCTCACTAGCAGAGTAATGCGGCAATCCCAAAGCAATTTGTGCCTGCTAAAATATAAGATTTTGCTTGGTTGATTGTTTTGAAGTTAGATCAGGGACTTGCCTCTCATCTTGTTAAAAATCCTCAGATCTGAAGCTCGACAATGTCATCTACTCTCCTCTCTCCAGGCAGACGCATTACTATTCAATGGAGTGTTGCTTGTATTATAAAATATGAGATACGCTGTTTGGCACTAAAGATAAACAACCCAGCAAACAATGTGCTTGTGGATTATATGGTATCCTCGCAATCTATAGGCGCCTGGGGTTATTTGTGTTTAAAAGCAGCCGTAAGACTTTATCAGGCAACTGTGGCACAATGATATTTCCAAGTTACAGTTCCAAAAGCAGTTATCTAAAAAAAAAAAAAATTACTGCACCAGTAATTGTGGTCCAGTCTCTAACAGCCTGACATATGCAGGCCAAACTTTCCAATCACATGCACGGTTCATTTCTTCTCAGGCTTCCTTCAGTTTTACATCCAGAAGTAATAAACAATCAAAAACAAAATAATCCCCCATAGTCAAATAAAAGGACAGGCATGAAATGCCTCTCTGGAACCGGTGCTTATTGTTTCACTGCATTTATGTAGCAAAATTGTTTTCATCTTTTCAAAGAAAAGAAAGTCAAACATCCCATAAGTTCATTCATTTAGTTGCATAACTGTTCAGAAGTTTTCAGCTTGGAAACCCAAAAGCAACTCTCATAGAATCGAGTCTGCAAATGTTGGGTTTGTTCGTGTGAAAAGCGCCCAGCAAAAACATCGATGGAGCTTTAAAGCTGAACAACCTGTCGGTCCTTCCAGCTGGCTCCACACGCAGAACACTCTACTGCCACTTTAGGAAAAGCTAATGTTTGCAAGTTACATAAGTCACAGGCCTTTCACCATAATGTTCTATTAACATACACAAGCAGAGTACAGCTCTTTGGGAACGCAATGTATCAGAATGTGGACGACGTGACGAAGCCCATTAGAAGGAGGAGGCCTTACCTACAGTGAAGCGAGGTGGAGTACCCATCATGCTCTATGCTTTCGGTACCACTTGACTGGATGTGTCAGATGAGTGATGAGATCCGACGAGCGTCAAGGCATTTCAGGGAAACATGTGTCACCCCGCGTTTCAAGGTGAAGCAAGTCTGCCATGTTTCAAGAAGGACACAGCGCCGAATAAAGTTTGGATTCGTTCCAGCTGTGATTGTTTTCAAATAATTCCGTGTCTTAGTGACAAATGAGACACTTAAATTAAAGAATGTCGAAAAATATTTCATCAGGAGAAAATTAGCATCGCCTTGTGTCTACTGCCAGCGACGTGAGATGAGTTCTGAAATGCCAGAATATGGAATCAATTATATTAAATTATAGTCTTCCTCAAATCGTTGATTTTTAAGGTATTTTTTAATGATTATTTTTTTAACTGCATATAGGTGAACTGACTGATTCATGTTGAGTTATCAAGCCTCAAGCCTCAGCCAGATCAGTTAATCAATAATAGGTTCTTAATTTAAGATCTGAAGTTAAGAAGAAATCTGAGATAAATTACAGTTTTGATATAAACGACACATGTATATATGGAGTTTTACCTGCTTTACTACCTTCACTTTGAATGCTGAACATGTTTTTCTGCTCCAGGCAACTGGAGCATGGATTAAGGCAGGCGACAACGATTAACCAAGACCCAGACCCGTAGCCCTGACACATGTAAGTTTATGAACTGATCTCTTTTACCCCATCGTTTTGAAAATATGGTAATTTCTATCAGCACGACAGCAATTTTGCCATTTTCAGAAAGATCCAGAGTGTCCACTCATCCCTGCAGTCCATCGGATGCCAAGTATCACTCTACTCCTAGTTTAACCAAAGTACTCTGAAAGACGTAGTTCTGTTTGTAGCTTGCTTTCAAGGCAGCTACAAACAAGATGTGAGCGAGTGTTGCCTCTTCAAAGTGGCCGTAGCGACTGTTCTTTACGACAGCGAAAACCACAGACTTCTAAAAAACTTCCTCTGTCGGGAGATGTGAATCTTTGATCCCAAAAAAGTTTTCTTTCATGTGGGATGTTGCTGAGTGCGTGTTCGTATGAGCTGGTAAACACTGGAGGTGAAGCCCGTGGTCAAATGAGGCGTGATGTGAGAGTCTGATAGCTGTGAGGAATGGATGGCATGGGAGACTTACAAAGGTGATGGACTTCGTCTGAGTCGTCGGGGCAATCGGGCTCGCCGTCACAGACCCAGGCCTCGGGGATGCAGGCTTTCTGGTCGTGACAGTGAAACTCTCCAATGTCACACAAGATGGCTTCTGGGTGGCATGGGGGAAGCGGTGGAGAAGGAGAGAGAGAGAGAGAAGGTGGAGAATGAGGTGATGGCACAGTGCAGACACAACACATGTTTCATCAGGAGAGAAGAAAAACATGTACTTGATGCTCTTATTATGGAGGTGTGAGCGGGGGAAATGTGGCGTTTATTGGAAATAAGCAGAAAATGGCTGCGGTGGTGAAAACATTGTTAGCAAAGTCATCATGACCAGCGCAAGGCGCTGTGGAAAAAAGAGACAAAACCAAGGCTACGGCTCAGTACAGTCTGTACAATGTTAGCTGAATAAAGGACAGTCTTCTCTTGATTATCTTTTGCAAACTTACACATTTTTTTAAATCAGATTAGGAGGCCACACTTTTTGTTTTCTTTTTTTTTTGTTTTTAGAAAAAGGAGTTGCCCAGGCTTTGAGAATCTGACAGCTCCTCTCCTCTGAAAAGACACAATGTCCTATGCCACTTGGCAAACCGTTACAAAGCATTCTGGCAAGTTTGTTCTTATCTTTTTGCCTCCTTGTTGTTGTGCTTTCATTTGAGGGCAGGAATGGGGGGGAGGGGAGTTCAGTGAAAGCCCAGTCAACTAAAAAGTCATCATAGCCTTTCAATACAGCAAGCATCCATCAAACGGTTGACATGTTTCCTGCCGGTAGCTGTCACGCACTCAGCTCGATCACGCCGCCGAGTGACACAAGCTTTTTACTAAAGATTTGACACCACAATGTGACCCGCTGCTCCTTCTCCTCGGCGCCGAGCGAAAACGGTAATTTGTTTCAAAGCTTTACCCACAGACAATCAGAAAGGCTATAACTCCCCTACTACTCCCTCCCTCCCTCTCTATCTCCATCGGGTTTTTTTTTTTTTTTTTTCCTTCCCAGTGTGTTCCCTGCCCATTAGTGGTGGGAGTGGAGCAAGTGGGAGATCAGGTCTGCGGCGTTTGAACAGTGGGAGAGATAATTCAACGCACCGCTGCTCCCTGCCCCGGCACCCTCCAGCAAATTCACTACCCAGGGACAAATCTGAAAAGGTCAAACATCTCATCCATTCTGCCTCTTCTATTCCCACTGATGCAATATATCGGAAAACTTACAATTTAAATCAAGGTCCCTTTTGAAATATTCGGTCTATTCTCCAGCTTTTAAAGAGAGGAGAGTACCCCCCCACCCCCCCACCCCCACCCCCACCCCACACCAAACCATACACAAAAGCTTTCAAAGCTTTTGAAGGGGGGGGGGATTATTCTTGTCGACTCGGACAAATTCAGTAAACCAACGGCTTCGTGCATCACCATTTTGTTTTTTTTCTTCAGCACAATGAATCAGGAAAATAAACAAACCTCATGAAATCTCCAAAGGACATGTCGCATGTGTCTGTAAAGAAGGGTCACTTGTAAAGAAGGAAACAATATTCCTGCAGCGATGTAGCAGTTAGCACTCTCACTGTAAAGAAAGGATCACTTCAGTTTGATTCACTTAGAGGCTTTTCTATGAAAAAATATTTTTTTATCAATAAACCTAGTAATTTCCATCGGTGCTACAAGTGTATGTTTAGAAAAAAATGAACTTCGTGTAAGCTAAGCATATGGACTACATTTTCACTGAAAATAGCAAGGCACCATTGAGCATATACTGCGCTTGAAGTTGGAAAAGGTATGCTCAGTTTGCAGAAGTCTCTGAAGGGAAGTCTCCCACGCCTTTAAAGCTGAATTGATTACCACTGAAAAGCAGAGGGCTGGTGACAGGAGAGCTATTTCCTCAGCAAGCGAGGGAAGCCCTGAAAGAAACCGTCCCTGGACCTCAGAGCAGCTCAGTTATCTACTGATGTTCTCCCTCCCTTCATGCCACTTCGTCTTCAAAGCCAAGGGCCTGAATATGGCCAAAGCAAATGACCTCTTATGTCAATTCATCTTCACCTGCCGCTTCTCCAAACAGCCTCTCCTTGGCGGGCTGCGAGCCCCTGCAGCTGTCGCTGAGAAACAATATGGCATAAATACACAACTGAAGGAAAGTAAGTCCTGCACTGCTCTTTTTTTTTTTTTGTTCTTCTTGCAAGCGCTGAAATTTTTTGCATTAAAAAAAAAATACATCAAGGAATTGTTCAATACAAGGCGTGATAGTATATATTTTGGGTGAAATTCTACGACAACATCAAAGCAGCAGTGATAGCAGGGACTTGCGAATAAAATGAGGCAACAGCCACTGTTTGTGAGAAGGGAAAAAAAAAAAAAAACAACAACACCCAAACTGGTTCCATTACCATAACAGTGGGAAACACGTGGTGGCACTGAGCCGGGCACATTATCATGAGCTTCATTCCTGACATCCAACAGCCACCACTGGCACAACAGTGTGGCTCATTAAAGCCACCAAGCCTCCGAAATGTGCCAGATTTTCAGAGGAACAAAGAGTTACTTGGATGCAGGCAGATGGGGAACGCGGTTTGCAAACCTGTCGAAGGAGACCAGCCAGCAGTTATTAAAGCTTCTATTATGATTGAGTTTTTTTTTTTTTTTCCTTGTGGGGATGAGGTATAAATTGCAGCATCGAGCCACTTACTTAACAAGTCTGATATAATGTAATGGCTCAACAAATCCCGTCATCCAGCAATTTACAGCACCCACTGCCATATTTGCTCAGCCCTACTGAATTCTGACTTACATGAAAGCTTAACCAGTATTACATTCCAATAAAGTAAACTACAAACCGCCAAGACCTCCACATTGCCTCAATTCAACACATGAACCACTGGGTACAGCCAGAGCTATGAGCGTTTTCAAACTGTCAAAAAAAAAAAAGCATGTCTGAGAATATTCCACAGTCAAGACGCTGCTTCTGAAGGTAACTATTTGCAGCTCATGCAGCTTCCACTGTGCTTTGTAGGAAGCAGGATGTGAACTTGACATGGTGGTTATACTCCATTAGACCCATGTTGCATTCAGGTCATTCAAGATCATGCACCAAGCAGTGAGGGAGAGGAATGGAAGAGCTGTGGTTTCCTTTTTCCATCAACCACATGGAATCATATGGGCGTAAACAAATGTAGCTCAGTGGTTCTGCAACAGTTTTGAATTAAAAAAAAAAAAACCTGAAATAAAAAGATCAAACCATTGCAACTGCACTGTCGAACACTGCCCTGTAACGGAGGTGGTGGTGGTATTTCATGGTGTGAAATATGCTTGGTGAAGAGTCTGCTCTCTTCAGCAGGTGAAGAGACCTGAGTGGCTTCAGATATACATGACCGGACATCTGCGTTGGAGGGTCTCCAAGCCAGCATGGCTCCGGGGCAGCTTACCAGCCAGGCTGACCGTGGTGGTCTGAAGGGGAACAAACCGCACTGCTGGTGGGGTTGACATGGATTGCATGGAATGAGGCCAATCAAACTCCCAACGACGAAAAACTCAAAGGATCGGCAGTAAAGGCAGGGGTCTTGAGGAGTCCAGAAGGAACTTTTTCAGACTTTTATAAACTTACAGCATATTAAAGCATAATTATTTTGGTCTAAAAAGCACATGGAAATGTGATGTTGATTGAGGAGGTGCACTGTGGTGCAGAAACTCCAATGCACTTTTTTTGATGTCAGACACGCACGCACTTATTAGATGCCCACCTACATCCACATACATGCTCACAGATTAGTGATTTCAAGCCCCCCTCCGCTGTCAGAGCAGACTTAGCATCCTGGCCAGCTGCAGGTCATATGCATTATGGATGAGCACAGGGCTATGAGCCAAACTAAGCAGGTTATTAAGAATAACAACAGTATAATGCGGCCTCTCCCTTAATCTTCATATCTTTAATCTGCCAAAAGATGCAGTGCAGTGTGATGCATCTCAATGATGCCTCACACCTGCATAATGAATCTTTATTGCAGGCGTTTCTGGAGAAGCGACGTATGCCGTGTGCTGTTTAGACTTAAATGCCATCCACGTCAGGTCTGATAAGCATATCAAGACGAGAGAGTGCCGTGACTCTGCTCGCTGATAGGCGAATGCAACACTTCTGAATGGATGCCCACAGTAAAGTGTGTGGCAGTCCAATATCTCTACACTCGTTTAAGAGAGTAGACTTTACTTTGGGCAAAAACCTACCCGGATTCACTTGGCCAAGACAACATGGAGAGCTCTAAGTGGGGACGAAAGAAAATAATGTACAAAGAGAAGCAAATGTGTTTACGGTATTTGAGGGAGATAACATAACTGGCTTCAGGAAACAGGCTTGTACCTGAGGCCATCCGCCCATGGCGATGCCGAGCAGCTCTGCATTCCAGCCATGAAGCGGGTAAGAAATCAATGCTGTGAGGCTTTGGAGCCTTCGTTAGATACTGCCTGACCTTCACCACAGAGCGAGGTCACTTTTATTTTCTCAACAACAGCAGGGGCATGTCAACAAATTATTAAACGGGAGCACCGAATGAAAAGTTTCAGAAGACAATCGCAGAACGGCCTACTGCTCCTTGGCATAAATCCCTGCACCAGTAAACAATGAATGATTCATGAGACTGATCTTAAGCTGTGTGCTCTTTAATACCCTTTCATTCTACATGCAAGGGAATGTACTACGGCCCATTACAGTCACAAAGAAATGACTATATCTCAAGAATTCTGTGAACATCACGAGTGCTTTTGATGTCTGAAAACTTAAAACAATTTAATTACAAATAGCACAGCATAAAAACTGCATGAGTACGAATAATCATTATGAGCAATGATACTGTTTATGTGATTCATTTTGCTGAAAGTTATGGCAGATGTTGATGATTTTCTTGATGGTGGGCTTTAATTTACAACTGTATAATCATGTGAATATAACAATAAAAAAAAGTCATTCTCATTATCTGCTTGGTTATCTATATATATTTTTTTCAAACTGAATCGCAGATTCTTTATTTGGTATCACTTTTTCAGAAGCAGCGTGAGTATCTTACAGTAATTATCAGTAGCAGCTATAAATAAAAAGTAATACCTTTTTTTCCCCCCCCTGGAACTGCTGGTTTTCTGTCGTACCAGGTGAACTAAATGGAGGAATGTGTTGTTTGGAACCTGCAATTCTAATTGATTCATTGCCTACTGGCACAAACATTTGCTCATGGACCAAAGTCTTCTTCTCATCCCCTGGTGATCACACACTAGCTGCAGAGAGGGGGATATCAAGGAGAGAGAGATGGAGATGCTGCTGCTAATAATAGGAAGCAGACAAGGAAAAAAAAAAATTAAATAATGCTGGACTTGGTTACAATCCATGTGAGTCTATCCAAACAAAGGACAGCAATCTGTTCTGATCAGACCAACTGACTTGTGACTGCAATGAAAGGATGCAGGAAAAGTCAACTGCAAAGAAGTCAACTTTCTCTTCATTTCCTGCGCAGGTTTTCTCCAGATACTGAAGAATTCAATATCTGATCGCATACATCCCAGGTTTAATGGTGAGGTGTGAGAGTGTGCGAGTGACTGTCACACTCGTGAAGGACTGGTAACCTGCGGTGGGCGTACTAGGAAAGGGTGCCTGTGACTAACTGTGATACAGCAGGTATGGAAGCTGAATGGCTGAAAAGGTCAGCACACTCATCTGTGAATATGCGACATCTTGAAAAGATTTTCCACGCTGTATTAATGAAGAGGTGCAGCTGACGGGCACAAGTGTAACCCTGCATTGCTCAGATGTGCAAGTCGGTAATATTTTTACAGCAAAAATTAAAAAAAAAAAAAAAAAAAAAAAAAACACTGCCATGTAAGGGTCTGTTATATGCTGATGCATCCAAATAAGAATAGAAAATCTTACCTTTTAACCATGCACTTCTTTTCTCTAGTTTTAGTTCCCTCGGCATCTTCCTTGATGTGGTCAAATAATTTTGTGGGGGATCTGTTTGACTGCACCTACTTAATAACACAAACAGACTATTTCCCAGTGCGATCAAAGCACTCCTTGACAACACTGCGACACTGTGTGATTTAAGGTGTGTACGGCGCTACATTTACGTATGTTTGAAGAGCGACGCTCTCCGTTACGACTGTCGTTTCGATTCTTCTTTCATGCCTCTTAAATCCACCTTGTTTACCCTGCTGGCTGCTTTTCACCTTGCTGTTGTGAAGAACAGCGTGTCGCCACTTCTGACTGACAGTGTTTTTGCTTGCTTCTCGGTATACAGTATATATAGAGTCAAAAAGTAATGCACATCCATACATTTAAAAGAAACCATGACTGATCTACTGCACTTTCCTAAGTGCTGTTCTCTGTACTTACAGGGCGCTATAAATAGAACAAACATTTAGTGTCTCAGTCAGACTCCAAACATCTTAGAACCACAGTAATCAAGGCAACATGACATCCGTCTGTAAATACAACTAACTGTACAAAACTATTTTGAAAGTGTGGATGTTATGTATGTATTTGTAAAACCTCGATATCTAACATGAGGTGTTTGGAGCTTTTACCTCGGAAACCGGGCATCCAAACACAGACGTAACACCACATACTGAGAATGTCACCAACTGGAGTCGTTCTCTTCGCTCCAGTATAGGGTGTATGGGATGCAAATGCAATGCTGAAACCCCTTGAAGGTGTGCTAATTTAGGAGTTTGGGAGCTTCAGCTCAAGTGTGTGGGCAGCTCTTCTTCAAACTGCTCTCGACACGGAAAAATCATGCGGCAAACCAGCTTGTCGGGGCGAGGGCTCGGACAAATACAATGAACCTATGGCTCCTCGGCTTGTGCAAATAAAACGCACGACGCGTGAATGTGATGAGACTGTTGAGGTGAATGTGAACATGCATTCCTCCGGAAAATAATTCCGCTTATTTTTTTTATTTTTTTTTTTGAGGGCTCTGGAGTGAGCGCGAGGTGGAATGTAGCCTACGTACATGAATTTCATTTGCATGAGAATATGTCATTATACTGCCAATAATAGAAAAGTATAGCACCCACTGAGCCTCCCCGAGCCTGCCCCCCTTCCCTGCCCCATTCAAGGTCATCTAATCACTGTGTTCCTTCAAAGACCTCTATCTTAACCAGCTGCAGTCTGAGGGATTTATGCCCCACTTCATGTCATGATTACCAATCAGGTCGAGTAATAGCTGCTTAAGCAGACAGGGGTTTTTTGTCATCGCTGAGGGTTGAAGTGCCAGTCAAGGTTTCCACCAAGTCTGTGGGGCATGTCAGTGCCTTGGGTGTAGCCTCCAGATTAAACAGTATTATCGGAGTGGAGTGAAAGCTGTTATGGTGAAAGATCACATCCTCCCCTGGCCCATGCTGTGCCATGGCAGACACCGGTTTGAGCCGTTTGTTATCTTCCCAATCCATACCCGCACTGGAACCTGGAAATGGATTACCTTATTAAAAGAATAAGATAAATCCTTCTCAGTGCGTAGCGTGCTGGCAATATGAAGCAAAGGAGGAAAAACATCAAAATGTGCATGTGCTTACCGAGTCATTTAAAATCAAAGTGACTGATTTAATCACTTGTACTAAACCCATATTATTAAGTTTAACATTATGGAATAGAAGCAATGATGTTGAGGACGAGGTTTTCAAAATGTGTGGCTCTAACAGGGTCATATGATCCAATGGTACCAAAAGAAATATCAGTATTTGTATTGTTTCATGATATAATTATAATAAACTTAGTTTGTTTTAAATGTCATGCCTGAGGCTGGAATTTCATTTTCCATGAAAAAAAGATGCCTCGCCCTTTTTCCAATGTGTGATTTTATTCACATAGATGCTCCTTTAAATGCCAAATGCTTCAAGAGGATTTTGTTTTTGATTCATTTTGTCTGAATAAACAGCTGAAAAGAAAAATGGACTGTTCTATGAACACGCAACGCAGCTACATGACTCGTACATCGCTCGTGTAAAAAGGAGGTTTTTCCTTTTCCAGCGTGGTCTCGTGTGGAATTGTGGATTTTTTTCTTAGTAAAAATGCCTTGAGATGACTGTGCTTTATTTGGAACTACATAATTGAAATGAAATTGAATTGAATCCCCTTGACAAGTGTTTTTTTTTTTTTTTTCTATCACTGTGCCCCTCCTGGAGGGAGTTGATCGTAATCAATTCTGAATAGTGAATTTTGAGTCTAAGCAGTAAATCAAAGAACTATAAACCCCAAAATGAATGGACGAGAATGACATTTTCAGTCAAACTGTTCTGTCAATTGGTAAATACTTTCACTCATCCATTCACTCAAAGAAACATGGGTGGTTTCCAGGTGCAGCGGAGAAAACCCCTTCACATTTTCAATAAGTCTGCTCAAGGCAGTCAATGGGTTAGCCTTGACCTGAAGCGTGGATGATTATATATTACTATTATATAACGATTATTGCAGATTTGCTTAAGAAAGGATGATTGATAAACCATACTCTAAAACAAGATATATATATTTAAAAAAAAAAAAAAACCTAAATCAGCAAAAACTACATTTAACCGTCTATACGGCGTAATAAACCACTTGGCATTGCTAATGTGACATTTCTGTTTCATTGCTTGCCACTGGACCATAAAAGCATGTGATTAAGATGGACTTGCCCTTTATTTAAGGTTTTCCACTTTACCCCTCAGTGAATTCTGCAAAGTTGCACAGCTGGGAGTCGGCTCTCGCTGATCTGATTAGCTCCGTTCCATTAGAAATGAGGAAACATGTCTCCTTCGATGCAACTCACCACACAAACCAGCCTTATAAGCCATGATAGCGGCGGGACTGTTTAAACTCGGATATGAAAAACACACACACACACACACACACAGGAGCTTTGCTTGTGTTGGTTGATGCCACACACAAGATAAGAATTAGGATAATCTGACTGTAATTCAATATTCAGCCATGTCTTGTTTTTTCAATCGTTTTATACCTCATTTAAAAGGTTTATATACCTTTACTTCCACATCCACTCTCTCTCAGTTTCACACCACAGCCTTAATTACTATAACCATTTTTTCATTGCACAAGTCTTGAAGTTAAATTCCCACCTTAAATTATAAATAGGAATAAGTTTTAATGTTATTGGGAAGGATTTTTTTTTTCCCCCTTTTGGAACTTATGCAGCATGAATAATGAATTTGTGTGATTCCCATATACCAGCCCCATTAACGATCCTCACAGCTTTCTGATGTAAAACCATGAATAAATGTATTGGTACATGATTACTGACCTATGCACGATAATTGAGATATGATAGAATCATTATGGAGCAGGAGAGAACTTGTGATTTATGACTAAGAAGACACTGCACTTCTCTTTGACAGGTTACTTCGTAAGCGTGTGATGTGTGATTTTCAGCATTGTGTTGCTCGATTGTTACCTAGAAAAACTGAATGAACTCTTTCAATATCAGTCTAAGCCAACGGAATCGGTATTCTGTGTTAGACCCCCAAACCCCCACAGAGTTTTGAAAGCACTAAAAATCACAGAAAGATTGTCTAAACACTAGGTTGCACTAATTACAGTCTTGGATTGTTGTTCCTGAAAGTTGCTTAGCAGTATGGGGTAAATACACAGACGCAGTTTATAAAAAGGAACGGGAAAAGAAAAGAGAAAAGACGGTGTTTCTGGATTTATCTTACCCCAGCGATCACGGTTGGACAATTCCCGATTGCCTGCTTGAACAACAGAACCGGACTGCTGGATTTCAATGAAAAACTGAATTGTGCGTCGCGGTGCACCAATAACAACACGCCGAAATTACTACACAGCCACTCATACAGTCACCCTGTAAAATCTGGAGGTGTACTATTTCACTGTAGCTGCTGCTGGTCTAACTTTTAACACTCCTGCACTGAAGCGTTGTTAAAAATATATATACTGCACACATGACAGCAGCACGACTGTCGGCTACAGATAGGGCCATGCCGAAAGTTACTGCTAAAGTCTACCATTAAATATCTCATTTCCTCATAAAGCGCTCCCCATTTTTCATCATCATCTTGTTAACACATATACCGAGGGGTTGGTTACTCAAGAAAAATTATCCGACTCCTTTGTCCACCTGCATAAAATATGAAAATAAAGAGCCAGCAGGTGAGGTATAATTAACATTAACACGTTTAATAGCTTCTGCTGTCTGTACTCTTACTTACACAGTCTTGAAGGATGTGCAAAATTACAGCGGGTGCAGTTTATGAGCGCATTAAATGTGCAAAATACCAGAGGGAGTGAATCAATTGTCACATGCAGATTATTTGTGAGACCCGCCTCTGGAAAACGCCAATGAGCTCGCGGTGTACGACTGGCATCCATCAAAACTCTCACATCGAGGCCAAGTTTGGTGGTATTAGTGCTTACTTTGAGCAACTCAGGTCTGCGGCTTTGATGAATGGCTTCGGCTGCCTGAACTCATAATTATTTTAAAGGCACATTGCTAAAGCATGTAAGTCAACCGTAAAACAAATCACTTAATTTAAAAATGTGGAGTTTAAAGAAGACTATTAATTTAAAACAAGACTCTGTTGGAAAAAAGAACATTGCTGATAAAGACCCGCTTAATTAATCAGAGCTGACAGTCCAGATTAAAGAGATTACCTGCATCCACAGCATACACAATAACCTGCATATAATAAGGATGTGGTCGCCTGACCTCAGCAAATCAGAGGGAAAACTAGCAGGTGAGGCTGGAACGAACATTCGGACCGAACGGTTCCAGTATAAAGGATGGGGAAACTCTACTCTGCATGACATGAAACATAAACACAGACCACAGATCACGGATCCCTGACAGACATGGAACCTCATTATTAACTGACGGAGGCTTTAGAAACAATAAGCAGGGTTGCTGGGTTAAGGTCGGAGTTCATCGTGACACAAGTTGACATTAAGCTGAACAGTGAGCAGCTTGGATCAAGTAATGCTGTTCATGAACATAGAACCGGAAAAAGTAAACTGAAATTATTAAAAAAATAAAATGTGATGCAGTTATAGATTGTTCCTGTAATTTTTCAGAGAGAAAATAGGTAAAGGCCAGTGTGTGTGTGTGTGTGTGTGTGTGTGTGTGTGTGTGTGTGTGTGTGTGTGTGTGTCTGCGTGTGTGTTTCTCCTATTAAGGTTACCTGTGCTAAATGTCTGAGTTCTTATCTGGTGTTTTCAACTGGAAAATCAATCAAAGCCACGGTACTCCACACAGCTGGGCTCACCGTCACAAATCAATCACAATCTGTTTCTTCCAGATTAAAAAAAAAAGTTACATGAAGAATGCAGAAAAATGAAACATCTGTCTCTTTTTTTCCCTCATAAGAGCTCATCAGTTCACACAATACCTCCATTTTAGAACTGCATGTTATTTTAAGAGAACTCAGCAACAATGAGAGAATAACTCATATACCTCAGTGACAAACAGGAAGTACACAATAACCACAAACACATTGAAGCGAGATACGTTAAAGAGAAAAGTCAGGATTGATATTTCATGTATCGTCTTTATAGCTGTCATCTTGTAAATGTTTGATATAAAATTTAATCAGCACTAACTTAAATACGAATGTACTTAGTTCAAAACTTGTAGAAATAATTTATCAAAATAGGTTAATGATAGAAACTGACTCAACAGGATATTTTTTATAGTGACATCATCAAAATAAAACCAAAGATGCTCATTTATGTCTAAGACATATGAATAGAACTATTGTCAAATCTATTACAACTTTTGTTCAACATTATATTATGACAGGAACAAAGGAGAAGTTACACAGAAGAGAGTTTCCTCCTGGGAAGTCACATCCTGGTTTTAATCCAACCTGCAATAATTCTCCAGCTAGAACAAAGCATCTCCAGTGCATCATACTAACTGAACTGTTTAATCACATAAACAATCTCATAAGTCTGATAAAAAATAGTGTTTTTTTGTTGAACTGAAAAAAAATGCTTATTGCATTGTTATTCGTAACACCAGATAAAGAATTATGTCCTTCACATGAAGTTTATTTCCATGATCCTGGCAACAATTAAGTAAAATAAGCTGCTTCCATTAAAACTGCATATTTATTCTCATTTTTCATTTCTTTTTCCAGCTGCACGTTTGTTAATGTAAAGCACTTTGAATTGCCTCGTTACTGGAATCTGTTATGCGAATAATTGTGCCTTATAAATACATTCTTCAAACGGAGGACACTTTTACAGATGTTTTTATTTATTTATTTTTTTTCCAGTGCGTAGTTAATGCGCCCTGTGAATGAACGATCACCTCCGTGTAAATTAAAATGGCAGTCTGGTTTACAGGATTCCAGCAGACATAAATGTTCATCAATAATGTATAAGCATGCCATTGTGTGCATTAGCGGGTGTACTGTGCAGCGAGCATCCGCCGCAGGTCCCAAAGCTAATGAGGAGAAGGAAATGATAAGAAATACATATTACTTGCTAAACAAAGCCGAGAACAGAGTGCTCTCCACATCTCAGCCCCAAGCAAAGACTAATCTGGCTCCATTAATACTTCCTAAAAGAGAAAATATCTCAATTCCTTTCCAAAGCCGATGGATGGAAAGAACAGGATTCCTCCCCTCTAGATATTTAATGTGATTTGAATTGCAGGCTTATATGTACGTAGCTGTAGAGGAAAACGAGAAACGAGGTTTTGATCATGACCCTTGACTCGTCATTAGCTTTTTGAAACATCTTTTTTTTTTTCAGCCTACAATACAGTCTCTCCAGTTGTTGGGTTTTGCAGTTTACGTCACGATCAGCCACCGTTTCCACAAATGCTCAAGTTATGCACTCATCTCTGAAGGGGAGACTGAATCTGAAATGGAATCAGGACCAAAAAACTCGGACGGACAAGGCACAATGAAGTGACGGATCTGAAGAGCGTGTTTGCCCTTTAACTTAACATAAAGGTCACGTTTAAAAGTGGAAATTTCCTCAAAAAAGACAGAGTGAATATTACACCTTTGGGGATTTCATGTCAGTGTGACCAACTTTGATGCGGCCTTGATTTTCAGAAGGGTGACATGGTGTGAAAGTAGCGACTATTCAATGTTTTGGCTGCAAAAAACCTACTTATTGTAGACTTTTTAGTCTGTATAAAGGGAATACACACATGAAGGTGCAAAATTGATGCATTTTTGGTTGAACAAATTAGAAGTAGGGATGCACTGATACTGAAGTTTTTGTTATCGGTCCGATACTGGCTGCAGGCTATCATAAAAATGCTCCGATTCAAAAAACATTGACACCACTTTATTTGTTTACATTATGCTGCTACAATTCCACATTCGATAAAATGACAATAAATGTGTCCAGAGTGTCACTTCTTACAGTCAGAAAATGAGCAAAACTGAACATTTTAAAGTGATTATTGGGATTTTCATTGCATCGCCAGGTACTTATAGCAGTAGCCGGTATCCTGATGTATCCAAATGTCTATAGAAATCGTTTCAGAGCATTGTTGATTGCAGCATTCATTTTTAATGCGGTACATTGAAATAAAACATGGATACCGTCTGCCTTCCCTCAGAGACAGTCACCTATCTCCTAATAGGTAATAACGTTTGCACCGGTCTCTAAAACTGTCTGAGAAAACTATTACCGGCCATATTTTATGCATTTAGCCCCCATGAGCAGCCTTATTTGCAAGCGTCACTACTGAGAATTGGAGAGAAAATAAAAGCAGCTGCCAGCAGAAAAAGTGGACTGATAACTCCTGTGGTGCAACTGGATGCAGGATGCATCTTTCCAAGCTTGTTTTAGAAAATCTAAGTGAGCTATCGTTAAATAGCGCTCTTTTTTATTTTTCAGCCACGGCTCTGGAGGAAAGGAATTAACGGATCACAGTGTTTAATAACTAAACCTCGCAGCAAACACCGATAAAGCATCGGTCTTCTCTGAATGCTACAAAAATGAAGGAGAGTGTCCGTATTGAACCGGGCTATAGGCAGTTATGAGCAAAATCCATCACAAAAAGTCGATGGCACCGGCCTCCTCGGGGCATAAAAGTAAGTCAACAGAAGGAGGATCTGATCTACTTTATTGCCTGATTAAAATCAATTTGGTGCGTCCGATGCTGAAGGTGGAGGAATGTGACTGAGCAACACGAGATTGTTGAGCATCTTCTCCTCTTTGCTCAATACTGACCGAGTGGGAAAAGCAGGACATGACTCATGCAGACGAAGAAGGAGAGAAAAAAAAAAGGTCATCAGATGAGCCTCGTCATGCAAAACAGACAGACACGATTAAAAGCTCATAAGACGGCGATTTTGATAGGAGAGCGGCGCCATATCAGTGTGAATAGCGCTGATACTGCATGCAGCACGGAAGATCAAATTCACTTAATCCAATTTCACATTATCACTCATTTCAAACAGCATTAGAATACAGTTAGAAGCAATGATCTTTCTAGGCTTTTTAAAATTCTTCATGGGAACGATCGCCGCTGCAGATTAAAAACAAAACAATGCAGCAGAGAATTACCAATATGCTGCTCTTCTCATACCCCGCTGCAATTAGGTGTAAAAATAACAGTTGAGTAGTACCGCTCCAAATCGCCCAGAACGGTGTCTGTTTGTGGTGGGATTGAGTAACTCGGCTCATTACTCCATATATAACCTTTACACAGCTAATTAACAAGGTTGTCGGCGACTTGCGGATATAGGTTAATATGTCCGGCACCACACGTGCTCCCTTCAAATGAAGCATGAGGAAACCTGATTAGTGTGAAAAGAATGAGGGAAAAAAAAGAAGAAGAAGGAAAAAAAAAACCCCAACTTCTATGACCTTTCGTGATATGTGTTAAACACTAGCAGCAGCACAGACATAATGTACTGTGGCTGAACAAATAAAGAGCAACACAAGAGAGGGATTATTCTTTCACATTAGAAAAAAACAAAAAAACAAAAAAACAAAAAGTCAGTTCAGTAGCTTTACCATTTGAAAACTAAAAGGAATTGTTCGCCGTCAGTGAGGCGGCCGTATCCGTCTCTATAGCACAATGAGATAATGTGTGCTGAATGTAGATCATGCTTAATCGGATCAATCGTACAATTGCAATATGTTCTCTGTACTCAAAGCAAATTAACAACGCCACAAAAACCAAATTATTTTCTCCTTCGCCGGCGTATCTCAGTGGAGGAGTATGTTGTCATGGCAACGTGGAGCAAAGCATCGTGAAGGCAGCAGTCCATTGAAACCGACGAAGCGCGACTAAAACGAGAGGGAATTTGTATCAATGGGCAAGTTTAAGGTGGTCCGCCTTTATTGTTTCCACCCTGTGATGGACTGCCGGCCGGTCCGGAGTGTATCCTGCATCCTGGCTGGGATATTCTGGACGTGAGGAATCAAGGAAGGGAGGATGATCGACGGATGGGTGGATTGATCCGTAAACAGATTGATGGGATTCAACATGCAAATGCAAATTACACTGCAAGGATACCATCCGGGGCGGTGGATCAATTTATATTAAAAAAAATAAATCAAGCACAACCTTCCGATCACACACGTACATGTGTCCTGTCATTATGGAAACCGTTGTGAAGAGGTGGATCCTGTAATGGAACATCACCACACTGATTAGCATTGCCCACTTACACTGTCGTTTAAAAAAGGCACTCGTTTCACAAATCAGGTTAAACTGGAAGCAATTTTGACCAAACATTTGAATTATTGTGCATTAAACCTGCTGTTTATTTGTATGGCACACGCTTTGGAGTTGCACAAAAATCTACCAGTTTATGAAACAAAATTAGGATCACAAAAAATGTTTATAACTTTTTTTGAATTTCAAACTGTAAATAGCAACCTGATAAGAATTAACTAGCACAATAATTACAACCCATTTTTTTTCAAAGGATGTTTTGTAAGTATGTGTTTTTATAGTCTTCATCTTGATTACAGCCAATGAAACTGTGACAACCAAAATAATTTAAGACAGAAAAAACAAAGAGTAAGTCACAAATAACAATTGAAGTACTGATCTAAAACATGAGAAAGGTTGTTTCAAAATGTGTTGCTGGGCTCAGAGTGACTTGAGAAGAGTTTACAATAATATTGTAAATACAAAGCAGATCTATGGGAGTGAAAGTGAAAAAAAAAAAAATAGAAACGGTATCTGTTAATAATCTGCCTGAATCCTGTGAAACACAGAGCAAGACAGCTAAAAGCCAACATAAAATTCCACCTGATTAATAAAAGAAGGCTATCAATCAAAAGAAAGTGCTACTGATATCAAAGCATCTCAAACATACTGTAGAAACCAAACACAACAGAGTGGAAAACTGAGAAGAGAACTGTATCAGTTCTTGGTGCCCCCCCAACACCAAAAAAAAGAGCCATGATACATAAAACTACCAAACCTGCATAAAATGTCAAAGAAGCGTGTCAAATATAAGATTTCTGTGATTCAGTGAAGTCTGACAATAATCAGTGGTTCCATGTTCTTTCTTTACAGGATTTGTTTTTCAGTACAACACACAATAAGGGGAAGCAACATTCATGAAGGAATTTTCAAGTCGACCTTTGTGCAGTCGTTGTGATCTGTGCTTTCAGAATAAACATAAATACATAATCACTTCAGAAAGAAAAATAAACTTTTTTTCCAGTATGTGGTCTATAGCATGTCAGCGTAAACTATTTAACATCATGTATACACCATATGCACCCCCCTCGCCAGTCAGAGTTC
This sequence comes from Salarias fasciatus, assembly GCF_902148845.1. Lineage (NCBI taxonomy): Eukaryota > Metazoa > Chordata > Actinopteri > Blenniiformes > Blenniidae > Salarias > Salarias fasciatus. Next base: position 16,428,190 of record NC_043760.1, read on the forward strand.
AAAAATATGTAATCTTTCTCCCAAATCCACATTTGACTCAGAACTTCTGTGCAAAGAAAGAACAATGTTTGCCAGATTGCATTTTGGCATTTTGCTTTGCTTTTTGTTTTTGTTTGGGTTTTTTTTGGTTTTTTTTGAGGAAGCGCCTCACAGTTACAAGCCATCCACAATGGAAGGGGAGAAAACCGTTTCCATCCTGACCTGGTCCTGCTCCATATGAGTCGATAAATGTTGCAAACGGGACATATTAAAAGCTGTAAATCCCCTCTCGTGTGCATAAAAGATGCTTTCACTTAAAGTTGGAAGGGAAGATGTAGTGGCAACGCATTTTGCCATCATGTATAAAATGTACGGCGAGCAAGGAAACATGCACGATGAAGGAAGTCCTGCATTTCAAGAAACAACATTCTGCTTCCAGCAGACAATCATTGTAACATGGATTACTTCAGATTTAGTTCAATTTTATTAATTCGGTGCAAGTAATAATTCTTCTTCCTTTGGCAGAAATGAACCATTTATGGAGAAGATTTAGCTTGCCCGTTATATACAAGATGCATTAAATATGAACATTCTGAAGGTGCACTCGTACTTCTTTACATTAAAACTAAAATGGGAAAAATACTTCACCGATACTTTCTACTCTATGAAAGTGACTGATCTAACTCCAAAACCCTGATTTCACTCCACACGAACCTTCTCTCAGGAGGAGCTGCTCGAAGCTCAAACGCCCGTCTTTCTATGTTGCGTTTGGATTTGATGTCAGCATCAAAATCAAACAGTTCACCAGAGGACAGGGAAATTTAAATTTGAAAGTGAAAATGTAAATACTACATAAATGTTAGTTCAATCCTGTATTTGGCACTTTTTACCTTTTTTTTTTTAATGTAATAATGAAAACTGCATCAGATTAATTTCTGTCTGCCTTTGAGACGTGACTGACAGCCTCAGTCAATTCAAACCTCCAAAACTCACCATGAACGCAGCCTTTCCTACACCGTCACGGTTTGTCTCAGTGCAGATCATGTAGAAACATGGAGGCAAATGATTTCAAGGAAGACGATCTTCCTCTGTGGAGTGTTTAGTTTAAGGTCATTACAACAAATGACTGTTAATTTCGTGACGATACACAAACGAAAAACACTTTTTTTTTTTTTTTTTGCAAACAGAAATCTTAACCACTGGTCTTATAATGCATTTTTAATTGAATCCTGTTAAGAGCTGAGGAGTTGTACGCCGTATGGGCCAAGAGCACGCAAACATGAAAGCCACGCTACTTGTAAGTCACATCAAAGACAGCATTTCCATTGCCTTGTGATGGATAATTAAGTTTTTCCTTTTTCTGATAATTAATCTGATTGTGATGAAGAGCCAAATAAACCAAAGGAATAAAATAAAAGACGGAGAAGTTGTGCTTATAATAAATATTCAGTCTGTTAGATCCATAGGGGCACAGAAAGCTAAACAGGATAATGGAACAACTACTATTAGATATTTGTTGTGTGTGTGTGTGTGTGTGTGTGTGTGTGTGTGTGTGTGTGTGTGTGTGTGTGTGTGTGTGTGTGTGTGTTTTTTGTTTTGTTTTTTTACTTTAACCTCTCACAGGACTATTTCTATGTATATACAAAATATTACAAATGGGTCAGACTATATTTAATGCTACATTTGCTAAACGACGACTTAAAATGCTTCATAAATTCTTAATGCAGCGTTGAATGTATATACCATACAACTTTATATTAATCCGCGTGTTGTTTTTTGTGTGTTTTAGAGAGTACTCTCACCCTCACTTCCTGTCTCACCGACCTTTTTCCTAAAGAGATTGATGAAGAAATATTTAAATTTAGCCGGCTAGTGGCCAAATGAGGAAGCTCAATAAATTTTTTGTCTTTGTAATTTTTATGTTGCCATGTAAATACGGAACTTCTTTACAACAAAAACAATTTATTTTAACTTGAAACGTTGTGTGTGGAGTGTTGAGGAAGAATGAAACTGAAAAATCTGATCGATCACTCAAATGTATGTTTTTTTTTTATTACAAATTTTGTTCTATATTAGTTTCCTCAAAGTTTTGTTGCTGCTATATCAAATATACAGTAATATATATGAAATTAAAATCCCTGTACTACTATACGCACCAGACCATTTCAAATACACAGTTTTCATTCAACCCGTCCACAGTTCACACTTTTCTCCATCAGATACATCCAAACCAGAAAGCAGGACTTTTCTCGTTTCACTCTAACTTAAAATTCGAGAACATGACTGCTAGCTTTGGTCCAGTGACAGCACAAGCCTATCTTTCATTTCTTCCACGGACTCTTTATTGATATTTTAACATTTCTGTCAAAGGCCCCAGCATTGTTTTGTTTATTGTTCAACAAATTACTGCTATTCCTTCGAATAAAAAGAAGCTGAAAGACAAATGATAGCAATTCCTGCTCTTGAAAAGAAGAGAAAGGCTTTCAGGCTTTCAAACGTGACAGTCGAAGAGCAGCGCTTTGTGCTCAACGTATTCACTGACTGGCAACCAAATGCTATAATGGCACTTTGATGCAAAGTTTGGAGGACAGCGTTTATGATGGTGCTCTTTTTGAAGGTTCTCTAATTAGTTTCCTCTGCTGGGCAGAAAAGTCATTTCAACAAACCTTGAATTGCTGAAACTACTTGCCTGGGTGTGGGAATGTAAAAAGAAGAGTACTCAAACATAACTGCTTTTTTTTTTTCCCCCCTCAGCTTGAAAATAATGAAGCAAACCTCAGAAATAAGGCGAACCGACCGGGTAAAAGTTTCTTTTTTTCTTGACTGACGTTAACTGTTTTAATAAAATATGCATTTAAACACACTGTGTGTTCCCCTCTCCTCATATTCTGGGGATTGTTTAAAGCCTGGCTGTCAGCAATGTCAATATGTAAGCCACGGGTTGTTTCACGGCTGCTTTTCAGAGGTACAAGATAGCTCGCAGTTGTTTGTGTGGATTCAATAAGGGGCTGGCATTTTCCTATTCCTTCAAGACACTGCTGCAATGCCAACGCAGCGCGGGCTCAGCGGGAGGCTGGAAAGAGACATGAAACAGTCATTCAAAATTAAAGCTGTTGAAAGTGAATCAATGTTGGGGGAGAGAGAGAGAAAAAAAAGAGCCAGTGCTCGCTGGTGTATGTGGGGATGAGTCTTTCTTGTGGGTGAAGCAGCCTAAACAAGGCAGAGATGATGAAATATAAGGAGAGTCAAAGGAACACAGTTCAATACTAAATGCTTCAAACACATAACATATTCTACAGTGAACTCCCCAGGCTACATTATGTCAACACCTGAATTTAAGCTTATGCATATTTAATGAAAGGCTTGTGGAAATGTTGCTTTGATAAAGACCTCATTAGGTACAAGATGTAAAAACCATGTTACAGCTCCGGCGCTGACAAGCTAAATGATATTGGCTCGCCGAGCTGTCGCACTTAAATCATGCCGAGAGAAAAAAAGAGAGAGGGACCACGCAGCCACGATTCGTCTCACCGAGCGGCTGCTTTCCGTCTGCACAGGAAACAGGTGTGGCGCCCCTAGACTCAACACATGACTTCATTTAAAGAACAACCCGGGTTTATACGACTGGACTTTTCCAGCCTGTCAGCCAGCAAAGCAGCTGTAAAATCATGTTCTTACAGTGCACTGCTGTTACTGCACTGAGTCGCCAGAGACGATCTAAAAAAGAGGCGCAGGACCCTCGCATCCCGTGGATCTGAACGCATTAACACAAGGTTGCTCGAGAGCTGGGCGACGGTTCCCTTGTAAAAAGTTGTCATCTGAAGCATCCGCGGCGTTTTCAATTAGCCGAGCGCGCACAGTGAGATTCCTGGCTTTGAATTATTGTGAGGCTGCAGTGGAGATTAAAACAAGTGTCATTACCCAAGACAACTATTGAAGTCTGGAGAGCATGAAAACAAAACTCCAAAGGCTGAAAAGACCCAAGATGATGAAAAGAACAACTGAAGTCCCCCAAAAAAACCAGTTACATATCTAAATTCGATATGTTTTGAATAAAAATCCAAAGGCCTTCTCTGAACCACTCAGAAAACAAATCACTCCCTAAATTGCAGGTTGTAGGTTAATTCAGCACTCATGTTTCATATAAATGCAGACATATTATAGTCATAATCACTGCTGCTGCTTTGAGATGATTCTAATACACCAAAAGGGAAAAACACGTTTGAATGGATGAGTGAACCATCCCTAATAACTAACAATTCTGTTTGTTTTATCTTTATTAATCCTGCTTTGGCTTAAAATGACATTTCATGTCATTAATTTAAACCGTCACAAATTAAATTATACTGCCAAGTGTTTTTTTAAAAGTCAAACCAGTTTTTAAAAGAGGTTTTATTACCGCATAAAGACAGCCTTAGTTAAGATCACCAGAGAAAATGAAAATAATAAATACAAATATTGAGAATTTGAATATACTATTGCCCCGGGAAAGGACTCTGCAGTATTCCCAGAGCAATTAAAAAGTATCTTCTGTTGAAACTAGATTAAAAAGAGTTATTTGTTTACAAAGGTGCTAATAAAAAAAACTAAGTGTGAGACTCAATCTGGCTGAATGTGAAAAACATCTCACCTTTGTGAGAATGCTGCCTTATTCAACTGTTTGTGAATGCACACGAGCGTGTTCACACCTGCTGCATTGTTTATTTTGTTATTTGCTTCTTCTTCTTTTTTTTTCAGAAAAGCTTCATATCCTGTACGTCTTCATTTGCATAACTTGAATCGCCTCCTCGTATCGATGGCAAATATCAAACGCTCGCCGCCTGGCAGCGGCCCGGCTTCGGCCGCTGCCACAGATGTTGATGATTTCGCGAGTTAATTCACTAGAAAAAGCCAATCCAGTGAATAGAATCTGACATCTGACAGGTGTTTTGCAAGCTCTGAAATTCCGGACTTTATTAGCCACACTTCTACATTGTAATATGATTTTATTATGATTAAATATGTTTGACTTGAATAGAACCGTCTGATGCTTTGCAGAAAATCTGCAACATCACTTGAAACTACACATGCATTATGTCATCTTTCAGACGAGCGCATGGCTTTCTGGAAGACAGTTCAAAGCACTGCTTCAGTTAGATTTTGAAATATAATTATTTGACATGCGATGTCTGACGAAATAGCTTTAATTTGAGTGAGAGAGATAGATTTCAGAACCCTTGTGATAGTCTTCGGTTTCATCTGAGCTCATGTAAGAGCTTGAAATATATGTTTGTTCATTTCTGTGCTTGACGCTTGCAGTGATTTTGAGCTGAATCACACAGAGAATTTCTTTTTTTTTTTTTTTTTGTTGGACACCACGTTGACGAGAAAAACAGAATCCACCAAAAACTCCTGCAGTATGGATGTTGGGAAGGTTATTTTATTTCTAAATACAAAAAGGTATTAGCGCAAACAGAAGTGATTTCGCCACGTGCGTGCCACCCTGGCGGAACCAATAGAAAGCCGGATGGTTTACACACACTGCGGGAAATATGCAGAGGTAGTCAGCAATCGCCAGCTTAGCGCGCTCAGTTAATAGCTGCTTTGGGATTGATACTGATTTAATGTTTCCATTATGTCGGGGCATTAGGGTGAATAATGCAGTGTCAGTAATTACGTTTTTGTTGACAAGCCACGGCGACTGAAGTCACTGTCGGTGAAAGCCAAACCGCCGCACTGTCTCCTGACGTTTACTGAATTTGGCTTTGATGCACACCGACACATCAGTTAACCTCCTCCGCAATTAGGAGTCAATTAACAGCCGGGATTAATTTCAGCGTGACTCCAAAGAGTATCATGAAAACCACAAATGGGACACTTTTACTGTATCTGATGTATAATTTCAGTCTCTGAGGAATCCTGTTTCGGATTAGGGCTCGTTCTCCGTTAAACAGCAGGATGAAGGTTAAAGGAAGGGACCGATATTTCTCTCTATATTTATGTGTTGCAAATCCACACTGGTGCACGTCACGTGTGGGGATTATATAGAAGATTAGAAGATTTCAGTTTCTGTGGACACTATCCACGCCGCATATAAAGCAATTTCTCTTATAGGAAGAACAAAAGGCGCCATTCTCAGTCAGTTCGATGTTTGACTGAGTCTCATATGGAAAATTCGAGCTGCGAATCAGGTCACTATCTTTCAAAGTTAATCTCTCTTTGTAGAAATTTCCCTGTTCTATTTCATCTGATGGCAGTACCCTGCAGAGCTGTGACCTTTCCGCCGTTCTTGCTGAACATTTACCTCCCCGCTCGGGCTTGGAATTAACGTGAAAATAAGTTTTTTTCACTTAAACTCATGCGCCGACTGTCCTGGCAGCACTCGCGTGGGCTCATTAATGTAAGCAGCTATACTGGAAGGCTGTTGGTAACATTTGGTAATGTGGGAGGCGATGAAACACACTTTTGAGTCTTACTTTTGCTCCAACCACCTTTAAAAGTGCAACCCCCTCAGCTAATAAGCCACATGAGGCTGCGGAAGAAAGCGAGAGACACTGGAAACAGGTAGAGCACAAAATGCAGTTCAGAGAAGAAACGCTAATAAGTACAGTGTGGAGAAAAGAGTAAACCCTTAAAATATTCAGCTTTTCTGCAACAAGATCTTATCTGCATCCAAATCACAAGTGTAAATGTTCACGCCACAAAAACAATCCATGGCCATGCAGCGATCACATTGTAGCTCTTCTTTCAAGGCAGGGTTTGGACTAAAATGCACAATGAATCTAAATATTACCTATCCACGTTCCTAAAACGGCTTGTTTTAACAACTGAATCTGTAGGTGACAAATCAGAATGCTGAAAGAAGCTTTAATGCAAACAGTGTGAGAAGAGTTGCTGCCAATATATGAAGATCTACCTTGACTGAAGCTTTTTATTTCCGACAAATCTCAACATGCATTCAATTTCATCTCTTAATAAAATGTGAAAACCAAAAAAAAAGTAAATTTATATTCAGCGTGAGGAAAAGTGAAGGATTAACAACTATATTCAGTGAAAGAAAAAAAAAATCACAAAGTATAAACCCTTTTTTCCAAAAGGTGAAACAAAGGGGCGGGAAAAAAAAAAAAAAAAAAACACTATTTGTTGTGGCAAATGTGGTGGTGCCACGACCGGCAACACAAACTTTTTAACTACCTCAACAGAAAGCGAAAGTGTAAAACTGCACAACATAAGCAGGCACAACAAGCAACACGGGGAGCCTGGAAAAACAAAAGCTCTCCCACAAGCTTTAGGCATCAAGATGGGGAAGGGAGTCCTGCTGTGTGCCAAATTAAACACCACATACAGCACTATGAAGGGAGATACATGAGGAAACGCTCTTCGCCGAATGCAACATGGAAAATCTTCCAAAGGAAAAAAAAACAAAAAAAAAAAAACACGGTAGCCATAAAACACCAAGCTCACTACTTGTAGTTTGAACTATTTGCTGTTTGCCATTTTTACACGAAAATATCTCGAAGATGACTCTGTGTTTGGAGTGTAATTGTGCATGAGCTGAAGCTTCGAGCCTCGGCCAAACTTTGAAGTGTAATTCTGCACAGCTGCGCATTTTGACGCCCGTTTTCAAGAGCGCGCCAGCCCACAGCTCCAGGGTCAGCATGGAGGAGTACGACTCCTACAGTAAAACCAGTGCACTGTATGCACGCACAGATGTATACTTAAAAAATAAAATCCTGAACCTGACTGAGACATTCTGTGGAAACAGACTTCTTCATTAGTTTTTGGAGTGAATGATTTCCAGCTAAATTTAGAAACTTAAGTCCCTGCTGTCTTTCAGGCCGTTGCATGTTCTAATTTCAGTTACACCACCACTGCGCAAAGACAAAAAGGGGGACACACAGGAAAAAAAAAAGACATGTCTAATACCTGATTGGATTTGTCACCCATGCACATCACCACGGGCAGAAACATGCTGTAGTAATTTCACACCAGAGCGTGGCTGATGTTATGGCACTTTGTCACTTTGGACAGGGGTGGGGGGACATTTCCAGTTCAGACCCTGCTTACTGCGACCACGTCTGCCCTATTTTCTCCTGCCTGGTTGCACTGACCTCACGTGATGAATGCCCTCCTCAAGAGAGAGAGCGAGAGAACCGGGGCCTATTGTTATTGATGTTCTCAATTAATAACGCGACGCACCGCCGAGGGGTTCAGTCATACCGCTCAGCTCGGGACAGCATCGCAGCAAACACTCATCAGACAGTGTGTGGGATCTCCCAGAAGCTCCCACCTAAATAGTTCAATGTTTGGAGCTTGAATCACATAGCTTATCGAAAGAATTAGATTCTTATTGTTGGCAATTATTCAAAAGAGCAACATGAATTCTGTCACTGTGGCATTTCTTTGAGTTAAAAATTCAATGTAAAATTTTATTAGTGAGAAATAGAAATGCCACTGCCGCCATCAGATATCTCAAACACCTGGGTCTTATTAAAAATCAGCTCAGTCCGTGTCCTCAGATAAGACTCCCGTGTTCATTAAACAACGATGCCAAAAAAAGACGTCCCTGTTTGGCAGCGTGTTTGTGCCACCTGCTCATCCGAGGGGCCCAGCCTGCGACGACCAGGCCGTCAAAGTACCTCTCCGCCGGTGGGCGAGCGGCCATCTGAAGGTGATAGACTCCAGTGGCCCCAGGCCAGCATGAGTCACTGGCTCCATGTCCTCAACACCAACACCGAGTCACTCCAGGAACCGCGCGACTTCGCCCCACCAGCCCCTCGCCAAGGTGACTCCACTTCTCCGGAAACGTTTTCCCACTTGGCACGTTGAACTCTCCTCACCTCCCCTTCCCGCCACACTCGAAGGAGCAGGGGCCGAAACGCTCCTCGTCACACTCCCTCAGTGACTCCAGCTCAAGGGGTGGGAGGAAAACGCTGTGATGCTTTCGGTGCAAACGCTGAGCCGAACATGTGTTTATGATTGATGTTCTCCACAAACTGAGACTCAATCCAAATTCTGAGCTGACCCTTAAGCTTGTACATATCAGTGCATTAAGTCACGTCTATGTTCTGCATCCCTGTTATCCATCATCAAACGCAGCAAACTTCCTGCACTTCTTATCCACTTGGCAAGAAATTGTGCGTTAGAGAAACTGTTACTTAGAGATTTGTCCAAGAAATATGGACATGAAATCTTGCAAACCTAATTAGTAAAAGCTGTGGAGGGCAGAATGAAATGAACTGAGCTTCCCATGCTGCATTTCCGCAATTGTGTGTAAATAAACAAGATCTTAAAGACTAGAAATGTAGAAATGTGATAAAATACATTGTGTATATTTCAAGGAAATTTTGCTTTAAAAAAAAAGGCTCATATACATTGACCTTTAGCTGCTAAAACCTAACAAGGACTGAATGCTGATGGAAAAAGCATTATGTATGGATTATGTACAGCCTACAAACACAATGCCACCAACCTTTGGCTTCTAGCAGCACGGAGACTAAAAACAATGCTTGATCTTGAGGATCATGACTGGTAAATCACCTACTCTTCAATAATTTCATACTGTTTAGTACTGAGTGAACCTGATTCTGAATGGCTGTGTGCCCTGAGAACAGGCAGGGGTACACACTGGTTCACCCTTTGCTTTCTCATTGCAGTTCAAATCATTTAAATTGAATGTGGTTTTAACATCCATAAAATATGCTACATGTATGCTTTGGAAAGAAAATATGGATGAAAACTGTGTTGCAAAACTCTGAAAAAAGCAAAATATATTATGCAATCTGAGAAAAGCGTGCAGCTCCATCAACACCTGACCAATATGGCAGTTTTTCTTTCATATAGATATATTGATCTAGATAAATATTTGTGTAATTTCACTGAAAGGCTGTGCTTCACCCAGAGCCCTCTCACTGAACATTGGGACAGCTGCAGTACCACCCAGTTAAAGTCCTCCTGGTGTTGGTTTTCTGCACTTGTCAACAGTTTCATCGTTGTGAACCCAACTAACATCTAATTGACTCCACATGCTGAAAAATGCTTCTTTCTTTTAATGATCCTGGCAAACCACGAATAGATGCAACCCCATCCTGCATACTCCTACCGTTTATTCTCAAACTGTAATAATACATTTGCATGGTGGTAAATCTCAAAGGACTGCAGAGGTGTGATTTATATGCAGGCCGGAGAGTGGGAGCACTGGATTTACACATAAAGAATTTTTAAAATGTAATTTGTAACTGTGTTGACTTGCCATCCAGCCACCTCCATGCGAAAAAAAAAAAAAAAGAAGCTCAGAGTTGATAAAAGAGTTGGTATGCTCATTTAGTTTGTATTCCATCGTAACTGTGGACTCACAGCGGTTGGAGCAGCGGGGAATACGTTATGGCCTTTAATGTGGCTGCCCCTCTGAGTTTCAGCCCTCCGATCTCTAACAAAGCAGGCAGCTCACACTGTCTGATGGCTGGATATGTACAGGATGGGACTGTGTTTACAGCCACAGTTTGCTACAAAGAATAATTACTAATGAATAAATGTATAATTTATAATAGCCTTCCACAAATGTGTGCAGTAAATCAATGGAGGACATTACTCCTAAAACACTATTAAACACACACAAGCAATTATAGACACTTTAGTGTGTTGTGGCAGCATTTAATGATTTACGCTTGTACCTACCACTCACAGATGTTGAAATACTTTTGTGGTTTTCACGTCTTCGTAGGCATTTAACCTGAGATTTGTCACTGAGAGGTGCAGCTGAAAACATTTATCATGCACAGTGAAAGGAAGCAGGCAGTTACTTGACAAGCTCTTGAACTATTCTTTGATTTGAGAGTTGCATTTACCACCTTGAACTGTGAAGAAAAAAGTTTGCGAAAGATGCAGAAATCCACTCGAAAGGAGCTTGACATCCACATGTGGCTGCCTGCAGACGCCTGTACCTGTTTACTGAACATTTCCATGAAGTTGAAGGTTTATTTGCGGAGCTAAGTCAGTTACTTCCCCGCTGTTTTGTTTTCAACTCATTCTGTCTCACCACCGGGGCCTTTGATTCTGTCAGCATTACGCACCTTTGAATAACCCTTCCAACCCAGCGAGGAGGGTAAGGTAAGCAGTCTGGGTCGTACGCTCGCTGGGATAACCTTTGTTAAGGTATTTACTGCAAAACCGCGGCAAAATATCCCGGATGGCGCTCTACCTGACAGCACATGTCAGCTAAACGCAGCAGCTGATCTGCAGGATATAAAATAAGGCTTTCCCTGTGTACGAATGCGGGTGCATATTTAATTTTGTCTTTATCCAAAGCCCTGTTTGGCCTTTCGCTGCACACGCATCCGACATTCTCCGAATGTGCAGCGCAGCAAGGCTGAGATGAAAGAAAAGCCCTCCAGTCTTAACAAGGAAAATATAGCTTCAAGGGCAAATTAGCTATGAGCATTCTCAGAGGGATGGGTGGTAATGGAATGATAGAGGTCTAGAATTAATATATTCTGCATGTTTTAGTTAATCTCTAGCTGTGCAAGTCCTGCGAGAAAACTTAAAGTGCTGAAACCGAAGTGACAATATGAGAGTAATTGTTTTGCCGCATAACAAGAAATTAGTTTGAATGTTATTCGGGAGCTAAAGGGAGTTCAATTCACTGCTAAATGGCTCATTTGGACAGTTTTGCACAGCATGAGCAATGAGTTCGGCGGAGCAGGTCTGTCAAACGTGAAGATAAAGTGAAGTGTTGAGACAAAACACACAGCCCAATTTGGTAATCAGGCCCAGCCACTTCACACCGGCTTGATGAATGATTCTAATCAAGCGATGTTCCCCCACCAAAAAATTGCCCCACCGAGACCTCACCTAATAAGACGCAGGCAACGAAAAACTCTAAATGAAATATTTACCCACCGAGCGTCCATCTGTGGTGTCATGTATCAGACTGACAGCCGCCGGATGAGGTTTAAGATACCCACATGAACATGCTGTTTAGGAACTTGGAAGATTTGGAATATTAAGCCAAGCTCTCATGCAAAAAGCCAGTGTGCATCAATTCACCGTTCATCTGTAACAATAGCGGCCAAATATACAGCGGTGTGATAACAGCGTGAACGCCAGTGCAGTGAGCACAATGTTGGTATCGGTTGTGTTTTTCGCTGCAGGATTACGGATCACCTCCCACATGAGATACAAGTCGGCCCATCTGTCGCAAAACATCTGGAGCGTCTGTGCAAGCTAATTCAATACAACTCTCTGACCTACTGAGGGGCCTTGTGAGGTAAAAGTTTCACCGAAAAAGAAATATATATATATATATATATATATATATATATATATATATATACATACATAGAAAAAAACACCACAATAGATTTTTTTTTTTAAATAAATAAAAGTAAACACTGTGCAGCTATGGTCCACTCCACCTGAGTCAAATCTGTGCAGAGCTGCTTTCTTGTTGGTAACACATAACCTATCCGTTCCTCTCCACTGCAAACACCCATCTGGTAATGGATTCCCATCTGGACCACTCTGTTACTTGGCAAAAGTTCTCCTGTCGCCCAGTCGAGCGACGTGAAAACAAAAACCCACAGCTTGTTTCATTCTATACCGGGAAGGTGAAAAATGGATCTGCCTTCCATGTGCAACAGATCTATAACATTAACTGCACAACGCTGCACTGCTTCGGTACTACACTTTATGAAACAGTTCAAAATTTTGAAAAGAAAAATGGAGTCCTACGATCGCCTCTGTTGTCTGCCACACTCAACAGCTCCATAGTCTGGAGGAGAGCTATGTCTTACTGAAAACGGAGGCAATGCTTCTTGACAAACCACTGGCAGAGCTTCAACAGACTACTGATTGTTTTTATATCAGTATTCAAGTAATTTATGTGTTGTGCTTGCTGATGCTTTTGCAGAACTTTAAGCTGAACTACTGCTACAGTAAAAGCATCAAAAATAGCCTCTCTTATAAATAGGAGCAGATGAAATGTGGAGAGGAATCAAAGTGAAATTATAGAAAAAGGTCGTTTCCACTTTCTGTATTCAATTAGAATCAATCAAAACAAAATCAATCGCAAAGACGAAGAAATGAAAATAAAGTCACCAAGGAGAAAACTGAATGCAGTGAATTAAGCACTGTAGCACAGAGTTGCTGTGGGAAGTGCTCTACCCTTATAGCAAGAAGGTTATGGGTTCAATTTCAGACTGGGCTTTTCTGTGTGGAGCTGCTTAGTTTCCTCCCACTGTGCATAAATGTGCATATAGTCCAAAATTACCTTTAGGTGTGAAGGGTAAAATCTTCTCTACTGGCAGTTTAAAACTATTGGTCAAATGCAGAGAACTATTTTCAATGAAAAATGTAAGTCAAGTCGGTTCCAGGCCCCTGCGACCTTGATTTGGGTAAAGCTGTACAGAAGATGGATGAATATTATGATTGTCCATCAATCAAAGAACAGGGTTTCACGGTGGTTGAGCGCTTATCTCAGGTGACAAAGCGGGAAAAGGAAAGAGCAGATCACCAGTTCATCGGTGGGAGATAGACAACACACTAAGACAAGGATTCATGGGTAACCAATGAACTCTGGATGCATGTCTGTGGCAGTGTGGAAAGGCCCAAAAATACGCAGAGAAAATGCCACACATGCACAAAGACAATTATGCAAAGTCCACACAGAATGGCCTGGAGCAGTTCAAGGCACACATACTGCCTAAATTCATCTGGAGTGAGCGGAGCAGCTAAAGAACGCCATGATAACCTTTAACTTTAATAATGTTACTTCTTGTGGTGCAGAGAATAATTATAATGCATATATTTTTAGAAAGCAAACAAACAATTATGAGTAAAAACAACTAGAATCTAAATACAAAGACAATTTTAATGATACCTTCTGGTGCAAAATACAGTGAAATGTCAAAAACGAAAAAAGTGGCATTATACAAGTTTTTAAAAACGCAGCCTGAAGACATGGCTTTCAGCCCAGCCCCAGTGCTGTGTTGTTTGTGTTGTTTCTTAAGAAATTTCATTAAAATTATCTTGGTGATTTTGATTTCCGGTTTCCGACTGGGAGCACAGACTTTATGTTTGACACCCCTGCCCGACAGCCTGTAACCAAAGAGGGGTGTTCTCGCTGTGTGGTGGGACTGACTCACCACTGCACCCCCGTGCGGCCTCATACATATGCTAAATGCATAAGTGACTGACATACCAAATCAATAACAATCAACATCATCAATATATCCGCATCCTAATCACGATCGCAGTGACAGAGTTGCAGGGTGTTTTAGTTTGGTTTGGGGGAAAAAAACACATGGAAGAGTAATGAATAAGCTTCCAGAGGAACTTAAGCAACAGCCTCATGAGTAAAGCTCTGGCTGTCCATCCACCCCAAACAGCCTGTTAATTCCAACTTTCTCAGCCTTCACACTCCATCACCTGATTTTCCCCGTGGTTACTCTTATAAATACTTTGGCCATTAGGGGGTCCCTTCTGCACCAGTTAGTGGCATCAAATAAATAAATGTTCATTAACAGCTTCTAAACATTAACACTCAGCCTTTCTACAGTTTGCAGAAACATACACAAACCTCGTTTCTTTTTTTCTTGCTGTTGTTCCTTAAGGCCACTTTAAGAAGAATAGAGTGAAAGAGAATCAGTTTGAGTATCACTGCAGGACTGAAAGGAGTTTGAACGAATAAGCTGCGATGATTAAACAGCGAGCCTAAAGAAATCCCTGTACAAAACTCAAATTGCATTAGTGTGTCAAGTGTGAACTAGTTTTGATACCGTTTGTTATCGAGGTAGTCGGGGATTATATGCCTCCTTAAACAAAAACAATGATCTCATTAATCATAATAGCTATCAACCTTTTTAAACTGGTGAAGCCATTGTATCCAGCAAATAACAATAGAAGACAACTGATATTCTTATAATGGCATTATGAACACAATGACAGCACGGCTGTGATTGTGGCGATGTACTTAAAAAGAATTATCACCCAAATCTGTAGCCCCCATCAGCTTTATGGAGATTAGATCTCATTGAAACTTTCTTAAAAATACTCGACGGAGTCATACTGAAAGCTCAAGATACCCTCTTCTGTTTGGAAAATATCACCTCAGACGATTACCAATTCTGGGAGAGTACTTTCTAGTGCGGCCCAACAGTCCATACTCCAAACTTTAATTATTGTTATCTAACTCATTACAAACTCCTCACTTGTGTGTGATGATTAATGTTTGGATTGCACAATGAAAATACAAAAACTGTGTTTACTCAGATAAACCAGTAATTAGCTACAGATGATTAGTTTTACCTGAAGGTCAGTTAAGCTTACAAGAATACAAAAAAAAAAAAAAAAAGATATGGGAATAATGAGAATGGCATGGTAAACACACTTCCTCTTTCTGTTTGTCAGGTTTTTTTTTTTCTGTGTACTTGTTCTTGATGACTTGTCTTATCTTTGACGCAGATCATTCATTTGTTTAGCTTTGATAAGCAGCACTTCAGCACTCTGAGGATCGCAGCACCTCAAGACTCCTAAATGCACCTGTGTGGTCGAACGCCTGTCTCTAGCGATGAGAGGGAACTGTTGGAGTGATTTTGTTTCATCTCGGCCGTCCATGACACCTGACAGTGGTGCAAAAGAGGACAGTGGACCAACGCCTGAGCCCCTGAACTGCACAACACTGCTTCAGTGAACGCTACTGTCCCTTCCTCTCAGCGGAGGCAGTACTATCTGATCGAAACCAGTTGTTAAAGACACATAAGATCAAAGAACAACTTTAAATAGAAGAACAAAGCTCTTCCACAACAAACTCTCGAGAACTACTTATAAAAGCCTATAAATTTCACATTTTTTGTTCACAATCTGAGTAATTTGCCTCTAATTTAGTCCAGAGAAATTCTGCCTCAGGTGTGTATTGACAAGTTAAAAATGCACCCCACGTCTGAAGGCATTTGCAAAGCCCAGCAGGTCCAGAGGAATCAGCAGAGCAGTAATCAATCCCTGCCACTGGATTCTTTTGCAGAAAGTGACAGT
The DNA here is from genome assembly GCF_902148845.1 of Salarias fasciatus. Taxonomy (NCBI): domain Eukaryota; kingdom Metazoa; phylum Chordata; class Actinopteri; order Blenniiformes; family Blenniidae; genus Salarias; species Salarias fasciatus. The sequence continues at coordinate 16,444,177 of NC_043760.1, forward strand.
AGTCTCTTGGTTTAGGGACAGTAAATTAACCCTCCAGTTCATATGGATTTGGACCGCTGCCCACTTTGCTCCTAAGTGGATTCTATTTAATTTAAAGGAAATGACCTTAAACTCAATTATATCCTAAACTTCCTGACATTAAATCCTCAATATTTTGGCAACAACACATGCTTTGACTCTCCAGACGATCGCTGCAGTTTGGTTCAGCTCCGTATTCTTGATGGTGACTGACTCGACCACTCAAGCATGACGACACCATCTTGAGAAGCTCCATTGGATTCTTTAGCAAGAAATTAATGATGGCTGTTGTTCAATTTGTTGAAAGGCATTTCTTTCAGACATTTTCTTTTTTTTTTTTTGCAGATTAGGTTGTCTGACTCCGAAGCATATAAATGATTCCTGCATACATATGCATCAGGTCTGCTGCTTCCATCAGCTTTGAAATTATCAATAAATGCCAGTGCGTCTGGTTCTTTGGCAGCAAAATACGTACAGCCACAACAGAAGCAGTGCCTTGTTTGACATATGAAGAAGCAAAATTAGAGTTTTAAGTTTTTCCTAAACTTTCCACTGGCCATAATTTTCAAAGAAAGTTTCTTTGATATTGTCACATTCATGACAATGTTTTCTCTACTAGTTGTGAGCTGTTTCCATGTTTGAGGAGGAGCCTCTGTGTTTATGATTAGTATTTGTTGTAAGGGAAAGATCTAAGTTGCAGCATTCTGCCTTTTATTCCATGACGAGAATCATTTTTCACACACCAACACAATAAAAGTCTCAGGCCCCATTTATACAGCAACCTGTTGAATGAAAAGGCATAGTTTTTGCATTTTCGTGTCACAAAAGTTTCACGTTTACACCGGATCCGTTTAGACAGAAATGACAGAAACGTTGAATGAACCACACACATATGCACGAAGAGACCACTGCATTATAAACATGAACAACATTCATATTGGTAGACGACGAAGATGGATTGCTATTATGGGTGACAGCTATAAAACTACTAAGTCCAAAGAAAAAAAAAAAAAGACACTATGCTGCCATTGCAGTTATTGTCCCTCTACATGTGCAGCGACCATGGTGCACTGCAGCAGCGTTTCAGAAAAGTTATGCATTCCCTGTTTACATGAAGACAAAGTCACAGTGTTTTCAAAAAGTTCCACCTTCAAAGTAATTTTCAAAAAGTAGCATTTAGGTGCCTCAAACTTTTCTGTTTTCACTTGAAAAGGTTGTGTGAACTGGGCCTTAGGTTCTACTGTTGATTTTCACCACATGTCCTTCATTTTCAGGAGTATCTCCAACTGTTGATTTCGGCTACTGCTCAAATGTCCCTAACAGATACTTGTCATTCTTATCTGTTCATGTGCAAAGCCGTCCTCTTTTACTATCATCCCGACAACTCAACCTCACCTCAAACTCTCAATCGGCATTGAAACGCATGCAGCCTCTTTTACGCTTGAGCTGAGTGAAAACAAAGCCACACAATGAACACTCAGTAGCCAAATGCTCACTTGCTACACCTCTATGTGCAAAAAAGACTTTCATCTCCTCCATGCTCCTTTCAGCACTGATGAAAACGCACTTGAATCAAAGCAAAGGTTTCACACTTTAATATTGCATCTATTGGTTAACTGCAAACTCCAGTGTGCTGAAACAAAGAGCTTCAAGGGCAAAAATTGTGTCATAATTCATATGCTCAAAGTGCCAACTGAACTCTGATGCATGTTTTGGCAGAAATTTCTATTTACCACGGAGAGCGCTCATCCACAAGGACAAGCAGATTACTGAAAGATGCGAGACTAGAAAACCGAGAATTTCATGCATTATCAATAAGAAAGAGAGCCACGGAAGCAAAAGTCTATTTCCCTGAGATGTTATCCACATTTTAAGACGAAACAGAGAATTAAAACCTGCAGTTCAAGATTGCAGTGACCCCCGTATTGGTCCACCATTTTAGATGGATCTGTAGCAACGCATTTCAAAATTTTCTCACTACTCTGTGTCTGAAGGTGTGATGGTGTTGACGTGCAGATAGAGCTGTTCAGTGACAATGTTTCCTTTATCCCGCTGGATAACTTCCGACTCAGGAAAACCAACAGTTGTACACAAAGTCACAACGCAGCAGCACCCATAAAGAATGAGGCTGTCACACCTCCGGGCGAGTCCTCTGGGTATATCCAAAGAAGTGCTCTGCTGCCTTGCGGGCGTGGCTGCAGGCGAGCTGAATCTCAGAGGCTTCTTTGGGCAAGAATGTTTTCATCCCGGCCTCCCTCTGTGCATCAGCGTTAATCACTGCTCTGCACAGACACAAACATGCACCCACTCTCTCGGCTTCCTCGCAATCTGTCCTCAGAATTGCCACAGTGCAATCTCAATGTTTGCTGCATTAAGCACATCACTCCCTTTGTGATCTAAGATGATAGCACCAGCCTTGGAAATCATTTAAGTCCATTATCCGTTGGCATATCTGAGAACAAAAAGCACCCAGGTTTTATATAGCCAGCATGTCAATAAAATGTCCGACAGTTGAACAAAATCCAAACCAGGACTTTTAGTTCAGTGCTGAGACCTGGTAGACAGAAATATATGTGAGCTACAAAAGGCTTTATTGTCATTTTTAGGCCAAATCCCATCATTGCTTCACTCCACAATGGAGAGAGACAAAGTGGATTCTTGAAGGGCCACTTAGAGTCTCTGCAATAAAGAAGAATTGTTACGACTGCATATGGAAAGCATTGTAAAATGGACAGTTGCTTCTCCTTCAAGTGGTTTTCCGTTTGAGTTTGTTCCAGAAGTGGGGGGTCGTACAAATTCTTCCAAAAAAAAAAAAAAAATCATCAGATGGCCTTCTCATCACGCACTGCCTTAAAAGAGCTCGGGGAAGCCCTGTCGCAAGCAGGTGGAATGGCAGCAACAGTTTCACCTTGGCACAACATCCGTCGTGTCCACCGTTTATGCAGCAGTTGGCGTGGTGGGCAGGCCATGTGTCGGCTTTTAAGAGACTCATTAGTACTGTGAGCATCAATGGATTTAAGGTTCAAAGCCGTGACTTCAAAACAGCATAAACCCAGACTAGAATGAGTCACCAGGTACAGAGAAATGGCAGTAAAGTTGGGTACGAGGCCAAGTAGTGGCATCTTATTCGCAGGGTGAGCAAGGTTGGATTAAAAATGGGTTCAGTTTTGCAAATTGTTGGATTATTTTCACAGAGTAAACAAACACCGCAGACCTGCTTATACAAGATTTATATTCAACAGAGGTCCTGTGCTTCAGCACCATGGACAGCGCTTCATTTTTCAGCACAGTTCTTTTGTTTTTTGTTCAAAGCAAACAACTTTTACACTGTTTTTGAGTCTGTTTTCATTTCACATCAATACACAGCCAACATTGCGTTGCCGGTTGAATTCATTAAAATGGATCTGTGAACCACGAAACAGTAATATAATGAAGCTGCAAACAAAAGAAGACAGAATTAAAAGCAATCTACTGATTTTATGAGACTGACCAATGAATAAATGTCAGTACGAGTGTTTCTATTACAAGATATTATTATAACTGTAAGGAAATGCAGAACTGAGCCGTGTGTCGTGATAACGAGATAGCTTTCAGATTACAAGTCACAGATTTGGACTTCCAGCATCAACAACTCTTTAGCGAAGCATTATCAACACAGAAAAAACACCACTTTCCCATCGGTGTGAGGTGGACAATATGTTACAAGCTCATTTTAATCAAAAGTAGAGCAGCAAAAATAACACCAGTCTCTCAATATAATGAGGTGCAGCTGAGAAAAAGATTACTTGACTGTGTATACATATAACAGCACTTCCAGAGACAAATTTAATCTTAGATATGTGTCAAATATATTTCAACACTGATTTTCTATTAATTCGATTTTACAATGTGCACTTGTGTACTATGAACCAGCAGAAGAGGAGGCAAATATTTTGTTTTTGACGCACAATTAGTTTTTTGTTTCACTTTTAATGTCAACCCACACAGTTTTTATTTTCTGTTTCTTAAGCTCCATTATTTATTATACTGCGCTGAGAGTGCCTTTGCCCAATGAAACATGTTTTATACAGGGCTGAGCAAAACATTGAAATTTACAGTATAAATCAAAAATTTCTAAAACTCAATACTGAAAAATACAGCATCATTTATATCGATATGGCTTTTAGTTTTAAGAGTTGATGTGATTTCTTGCCTGCCTGCAGCCTCTCTCACTTTGAGTGAGAGGAAAACAGTTGAACAGAAGGTGTCCGGCATTTTTGGGTGATGGCCGTGATCTATCAATCCTACTGCACAAATATGGGATCCTTTAATTAATGCACACATAGACTGATAACACAAAGCACTGAAAAGTTCCATACAGATGAAATTACTTCACCCATTCGTGAAGCAAAACAACACAATTTGCTGAGAACGCAAAAAAACATGCTTCCACCAAAAGTTCCATCCTTCCTGAACCGTGATCATCTGTTTTCTGTCATCTGGGTCAGGTCTGTCAAACATATGGTCTGTGGGTCAAACCCGGGACACCAGAGGGTCCAGTCCGGCCTCTGAGAGGACTGCATGTAGCCCAGTCCTTGTTGCATTTTTTGGTTGCAGCAGGTAGTTGCGGTTTAGTTTGATTTAAACAGGCATTTTTAAACAAGGAGGTAAAATCTATAATTGACATGATGTTGAAGTTACACTTAGTTTATTACCTTTCCATGCATGTATTTGATATATTTGCATTAAAATATTTGGATTTGAGGATGTTTGTGCATTATTGTGCTGTCACTGATCTGACGCCCTTTAGCTTCTCCCTGAACTAAAGTAAGTTTGACACAGCTGTCTTAAACCTGACAAACATGTATTTATATTATGCCACTTTTTCCATCATGTTTCAGGAGAATTCACATTTATTTAGTGCAGCTAGCGGTTCATAAAAGTGTCTGTGTTGCAGTTTGGTGGTGACTTTGACTCTGTGGTGAAACTTTATTGTGTTTTTATCGTATATCACCATTTTGAGAAAAAAAAAAAGAGATATGAATCACGCTGAGGGGATGTTTTTCAGTAGCAGGAACAGGGAAACAGGTCTGAGGCAAAAGATAGATGGATGCTGCAAAATACAGGAATATTCTTGAGAAAAACCTATACCAGTCTATATGAGACTTGAGGCGAAGATGGAGGTTCACCTTCCAGCACTCTGGTAAGCATACAGGTAAGGAAACCAGTAAACTTTAAAGTGTTTAGAGTGAAACATGTCCATGTGTTGGAGTGGCCTATCGCCAAAGCCCAGACCTCAATACAGCTGAGAATCTGTGGTCAGACGTAAAGATTGCTGTTTACATGCACAAACCATGAAACTTGAAGGAGATTTCTCTTGAACAGCGGGCTTAAATCCCAGTGGCAAAATGTAAATTCATACCAACAGAAGAATACCTGTGAAAGATTTATCATTAAAGCGACTTAATGTCATATGAGATACTTTCAGTGAGAGATACTTTCACACAACATATCCACACATTTCATGGTGTGAACTGCTTTTTTACACTTAAAGCAGTTTGTTGCGGCTTGATTTGTGCGGAATACATACATGCAAAAAGTAGTAATTGGCAGTCAGCAAGTAATTATGTTGCTTCAGTGATCAGTAACTTTAATCATGACTCCTCATCGATAAGTCACATGTTATCGGCTTGAATTACACTTTCTGTCTGCAAGCTTGGTGGACAAAACCTAATTTACTTCAGTCTTATCTAAAGAAACAGCCCTCCTTTTTTATACAATTCAATTAGCCCTGATTATGTACAACTGAATCGCCTTCAAAGATAGACACTTCACTGCTAATTCAAGATATCGCTTCTTGCTTGGAGATTATAGAAACATCTTCAGATAAGCATGCACTTTCACTTAGCTAAAGAAACAAGTAGCAAGCGTTTTCAACCTATGTTTTCACATATTCAGGCTCATTCTATAATGAAAATTCATATGCACGCATAGCAAATGCTGGACTTCAGACAGCATTCAGAACAGCTTGTATACATGATGCTAATCTGTTGCACTGATTAACCAGATCTTCACGGGGAGTTTACCAGTTGAGTTCTCTAGGCAGATATCAGTTTACTGGACAGCAGGTGACAGCTTTGTTTTCTGATTTGAAGGAGTGAATTCCCCAGGACTGTTATCTATTACAGGAACACAAACTCTTTCACCTCAAAAGGAGTAAAAGTACCAAAAAAGTCCCCCCATTCCCCATGGATATTGAACCAATGACCCACTGTAGTGGCTAGAATTCACAGCATCAAATAACTTCTAATTTATTATTTCTTAATGTGTTAGAAATGTATTATTTTCTGACAGTGTGTGGGACAGAAAGCCTGATGGGAGCTGATATTGATACACAATACAGTTAAGCTACTGACATTTCAGAGCCATAGTCAGAGGCCACAGATTCTAACTTCCACTACCTTAAAACATTAAGAATCAATGAGTCTGGAAGAGCAGACAGCATGAGTTCACAAGTCAGATTTGGTCCGATGAAGCCCGGGTTGCAATTGAGTTGTTTGTTTAGTCCTCTCGGAATAGTTTGACCTCTGCCATCTGAATCCTGGGAAACGGCAAACAGGCAGTCTACCAGACCTAAAAAAAAAACAGTAGTCCATTTCTAATTTAGATTCAAAAAGGGCGACAGGATTCAATCTCTTCAATCAGATTTTCAAGAATGTGTTGTTTAAACAAACTATACAACATGGTGAAAGCTGAAATAAAACTGCAAAAACCTCACATGTAAACCTCCCATATACAAGCACTGACACAGATGATTTGCCATAAAGAGATGGCGGTAATGACACCTGTTCCATCTTTAGTTCTTTGCTTTAGCTTTTCAATGACTTGCATCAGTTTGTTTGAAATTCATCTGAAGTCGGCTTTCAAATCGTCCTGGGCTGCAGAACCGGTGCAATCGCACCAGGGTTTGTTTTAATTGGATCAACCCGACAAACACACCCTCCTGCACCCTTCACCTTTAGCCCTGACTCATTGATTCTGTCTAATTTAAGTTTGTGGAAGTCCTAATCTATGGCCCCCCAACCACGGGTCTGAAATGTCAGTGGCTTAACTGTGCCGCGTATTGATAAAGGTTCCCGTCGGAACATCCTCCCCCCTGCCTGGTGCTGTGTGTCAGCCCCACGTTCCATGATCAGTGGTTTAGCTTTAAACAAGTCCGACATCCAGAAAAAATGTAACTGTACAATTTGTGTTTATACATGATCAAATAAAATGGATAGAATATGTATATTTTAAATAAACATTAGTAATAAATCACTCGTGGGGCGTATGCATAAGTATGAAGAGGTGGCAGCAGGCAGTGACACTGAACACTTTGGTTCATGCATGCAGGCAGTTTTAATACTTTAATCAAACTGCACCCAGGTTCACTGCACAGGGGGTGTCGGTCTGTCTGTTTGTTGCACGCTAGAGTTTAGACGGTGATGTTCATGTTTCTACAAATGAAGCATATTAACACAGCAATCGCAACAGAGTTGGTCTTAAATGAACCAAAACTGTCAAGTCTGAACGGACCATGGTGTTCATCCACTTCCATTGGATGGAAACAGTTTGAATTTAAAGAAAGATGACTGCAGTCAGTGTGAAATAGCCTGGCCTCAAGTATTTGTGGGACAACTGATTAAGGTGGAAAAGGTGTCCTTTTTGTAAAAACTTGGGTGTAAAAAGGTCGACTATAATAAGACTATTTATGCAGGAAGAGAATCAGAGCTGTGTGAACATGTGGCGAATGTCCTGCGTGCCGCCCTGAGGGGAGGCGCAGGGTGGGCGGGTGCAGGGGGGGGAGGGCGGCGGAGTGGGTGTGAAGGGGAGAGGCGGCACAGCAGGTAGGAAGGCCTCCGCTGTTCAGCTGCATGACCTCTGGACTTCATCCAGCGCTGCCTCTGCAAGACACAACATGACCTCGGCTCTCGTGGCACGCGCTCTCCAAAGAAATCTCATAACCACCATCCACCGGCCAATTAAAAAGTTATGCATAATTTAGCATGTCATTTGGAAGTGCAATCAAAATGAATGTGATTTGGAGCTAATTCAGGGATTTTTTTCCAGTTTTTTTTTTTTTCCTTCCATCTAAAAGCATTGGCAGAGGAAAAAAAGAACGTTTGTCTGTAATTCCAGTACACTGCTCTATGCCAAAAATTTCAGCGTCTGTTGATTTGAAAGAAAAAGTCACCTGAGTGGTAACTTTTTGTGAACATGATTAAGTCCCCCCCTGTGGAAATGTAACTGCAGATTTTTTTTTCTTTTCTTTTAAATACAGGACCATTAATGACAAAGCTGAAAAATCTCACATCCCCATTGTGCAAAGCCAGCACAAAGCAGCATCATGCCAGTGAAATTAAAGTAACCTCAATGGGGAAGCTATCCGCGGCTATTAAAAACGTGGCCTGGAGGTGAAATCACATTACAGAGGTGGTTGAGATTCTTATTCTATTCTGTCTCTATTCTTAGCAGGCCGAAAGGCAGGTAGAGCACATTCTCTTCATCCTCGGTATAAAATGACTCCCCTGCCTTCCGCCAATTAAAAGATAGCAGTAAAATACAGCAGACGCGAGATGTGATAGTGTAATTGCCTTCCGCAGTCGGCGCGGGCGGAGGCGACGCTCGCCCGTTTAAGCCTGGAGGGGCACCGCGGATAGAGGCGGGACTGACACACGCGAGGACATTAGCGGACATCTCTCATGATCCAAATCCTCTCTTTTGCTTAACAGCTAC